>NC_085984.1:10269849-10869849 GCF_910591565.1 Cydia splendana | reverse complement strand
CAAAAATAAAAACAGGTAAACAAACGTTACGCATTAAGGTTTCAGATCACACAATAAAAAAAAATTGAGCATTTTTTCACCTCTTTACAAAACATTTAATATCTCCGAAACTAGAAACCCTCATAAGGTACCTTTTCCCGTGGAACGTCACATATGAATCAGTCCTACGTAAAGAGCATAAAACAATATAAATATTGGGCTATTTCGGATTTTTCAAAAAAACCGGTTCCGAGCCTGGTACCAAGTGGCTCAGAAATCAAATTGCTTGATCGTTCAATGTAGGCACATACATTGATATTAAAAGGATATTATGTTTGGACTCAGAAGCAAGGGATGAAGACATGGTATAGACAAGAACAAGAAACACAAGTGAATAAATGCTCAAATTCAGGATACAGATGGTTTTAACGTGTACAAGTACATCAAATTTGTCATCATAAATTACTACGAATGCCTGTGGCGAAATCAACGAGATATTAATAATTATTTTATCTACACACATATCATAAACCCTATATGATGTCTTCAAAATCCGTATATAATGGCCAACATTAAGATAAACTGTTTTGCTACAGCACATCCGTGAAAATGTTGTAATAGCTTCATTACTATATCAAAATCGATTTGGTAATGCTAATGACATTCATATTTCGAACATATCTGAAAAAAAAAAGCAATTTAATATGTATGTGTGTATTTTAATATCAATCGAGATGACGTTTTATTCGAAATGAAATGTCAATTGCATACAATTTTGACAAATCTCGCATGTTAGTTGAGTGTGTGAAACTATACATAAATCTGCATTAAAACACTCGTGTGATTCTATTATGAAACTCACTTCGTTCGTTTCATAAACCCTGACTCGAGTTTTGATGTCTTTCATTATGTAGTAATCACATAAACTACTATTATAATATTTATAATATTATGTGCGTAGATAAAAACTCCAATTGATACTGAGTACTTATTAAGCCAGTATACTGACATTCATATACTGACCTTCAAAAATTCCTGATTCATCGTATTCCTGTGCACGATTCTAATAACTTCATCAACATCACTTGTATAAGTGACGTCAACATGCCTTTACTTAGTTCGTGGACGGTACAGCGCCATCTCTCGGTGGCAATAATAAGCTACGTAAGCACCTAAGGGTGGTATTCCATCTGTCCAATATCTAGGTCCGATGTGTATTTGCGTCTCACATTTTGCTTAATGAGAGAGTGAGACGCAATGCACATTGGGACAATACCAATACCATCCTAAGGCAGGGGTTTAAAAGCGCTTGATAGTCTTGAATAACTCAAGGGGGCGCGTAAACCCAGGAAATTGGAAAGGAATAAAAAATACGGCGCTCCCTGCGAGACTTGCGACGGAAGATTTGACGATCGCGCGGGTTTTAACGTTTTTCCTCAATAACACTGAAAGTATACTTCTAATTAAAATTTCGCTGCACAAACCCCTTGGCCATATAATTAATAATGTTGGCACAGTGTGACCGATAATAAATCAATTGACAATTTTAAGATAAGGTAGGATAATATGTGACGTCCCACGGGTAAAGGTACCTTATGGCAGTTGGCGCTTACGCTATTATTAACGCCGCTCCAATATCATTGCGGCATAAGGTACCTTTGCAGTGGAACGACGCATATTTTATCGTCAAATTGTATAAAATGATATAAAGGTATCAACATCATCATCATATAGGTATCATTTCATTTTAGAATGCAGAGTTCAATTACGTTAGGTTTTTGGTTCATGCTATGAGCGAAACCGGTTAATTTAATTGTCCACACAAATTAACCGGTTTGTAATTTAGATCTAAACATTTTATAGTATTTAGATGTGAACATTACGTGTACTACTAAGACTTTATTTAAAAAATTAAAACCGGATTTGACTTCTGCAAGCGACTAGAACATAACTTCTGCTTTTGATTTACTTATCTTATACGTAATAATGTTCATAACCATTATCAATGGTGAAAATTTATTGAAATGCTAGGGTTGGCACTCACTCCCCCGCCGTGCGGGTAAAATTCCGCAAGCTATTGGGTAAAAGTACGCATGTGGGGTAATTTTTCACATCAAAAAAATTCAATGGAATTGTCAATAAAATCAAGTTTAACGAATATTTATGAAGTTGTCTGATCAATATTTTGGAACCACGTGAGCTGCGGACGCAAAGCGAAAGCAGTTTGACACACGTCGCATTATTGATGTATAATTATGACTTCTATAGTTCATTTAAGTCAAGTTTTGATGCAATAATCAAGCACTATTAAATACCTTAAGTAAAATGTTAATAGTTATTTAATATTCTTAAATTAGTATGTGGATATTGATCAGACAATTTCATAAATATTCGTTAAACATTATTTTATTGACAATTCCATTGAAATTTTCTTGATGCGAACAATTACCCCACATGCGTACTTTTACCCAATAGCTTGCGGAATTTTACCCGCACGGTGGGGGAGTGAGTGCCAACCCTTTGCATTTCAATAAAATTTCACCACTGATAACGGGGTCTGTTCATAACTTATGGGCCAAAACCTATATTAGTATGAGTTAAGGTTATACGTCTTTCATCACGTTGAAACATTTTATTTCTTCAAAACATTACTAAATTGTATGTACTAAAATTGTTAACACAATTGTGGTTGTGTTGTTAATTGTTGTGTTGTTGGTTGATATTGTCCACAGGAAAGACGCACGTTTTTCTTAACATTTTTGACAACTCTTTGTCAAAAACGTTTTTGATACAAGATGTATTAAATATCACTTCAACGCCGATAACTAATGATAAAACCATCCGTCCTGAGCTTTACCGCGAAAACGAATATCGTTTTTTATCTAAAGGAATGTCGATGTTCGTTGTTCACGGTAGGCCGTGTAGTAAGGTCTTAGAGCATTTAGTAACTGGAGACGTCATGGCTGTCATTTTCTCTACGAAACAGTCTGCCGATTTTTGTGGGGGATGGGACGTCAAATGTATTGCTATTTCTACATGATTTCTACGTAACGTACAAATAGCCATGTGAGTCCATACAAAAGTTTGCACAATTGTGCAAGTTTTTCGGCAGAGGGGTAAGCTCTTAAAGGCGACTCCAGTTATTAAATGCTCTAAGAGTAAGGTAAGAGTGCGCACCTCTCCCGCACGTTGTTGGCTTGCCGGCGCTCTCTCTCGCGCGCCGCCTTCGTGTCCGGGTCCACGTCATCCTCGTCGGCCGACGAGCAGCTACTTACAACGACACAGTTACGTACAGTACACAAATAGGACATTGTTGGAGATACAAAATTGGTGACCGTTATTAGAAACAAGGCACGGAACCGGTTTTTTCATCATACAAAAAATACCGGTATTATTACGTTTTTTCGTTTATTATTTAAGTTTTACTGGGACAATCTAATCATACGAAGTTGTTAACTAAATACATGATTCAATCCTACGTAAAGAGCATAATATAATTTAAAATATTATTTTATCGGGTTTTACAAAAAAACCGGTTCCGAGCCCTGATTAGAATCTTCCAAAATTAATTCTTCGGTTACCGCGATAGTTACATTTCATTTCATTATTAACAAATTAATTTTTATTAGCTACGGATTTACTGAGCATGTTATCGCATACAAAGGTCCTTAAATCTTTCTAATCGTTTTTTATCAACAAGTTTGTATCTCAAGAGCTTATGCTTAAACATATCGATTTAATTTCGGTCAAATTATACTGTTTTTTCCATTCAATTACTTCCAAATGTCAAGCAAAATATAGTTAGTAAATGCTATCCAGAGTTTTTTAGTATGTTCTTTCTTTTTGGATAATCTATACCGGTACATTTTTTGCACAAACCAAATTTATTGTGCAAAACCAAATTAAGCTACATACTTAATAGGTATTTACAAAAAAAAGTCCCCACTAAATAATTTCACACAAGCAACTGCATTGTACGTATGTTAGTTTTTGAGATATCGAAAGAAAAAAACAATTTTATTTTAAAAACTTGATTGCATTTAATCTTTAGGTTTTGATCTTGGTCTCCGGTTGACGTCAGCGTACGGCGTCATATTGTATATAAATATTGGTGTACAATATGACGCTGTACGTCTCGGCTACAAAACGAGCGTTTACGAGTAGTAAAGACGAAGACCAAAGCCTTGTTTGTGTATGTATGTGTGCAATGTAACTTACATTGCATCGGGGCCGGGGCCCGGGCCCGGGCGACACCGGCCGAAGTCTGAGGCGGGCGCGGCGGGGACGCTAGAACGAACACACACTACCTATACACTCCGAACTAATATACCAAAACTCAAAACTAATCAGGATTAGGTTTATTAGGGAACAATTGACAAATTGTTCATAGTTAATTTATGTGTACTAAGACCATATGTATTACTAACTAATGAAGTAAAACAATATATAAAACTGAAACATATGTAAATAAAACAAGGTTCTGAAATATATATATATATACAACAGTGCAGATTAATTTATGCTTAAAACATATTATGTTCAAGGATAGAACACTACACAAGAAAAGGGAAGCCTTTGTCCAGCAGTAAGATCTCGGCTCGTAAATATAAAATAAATAATATGTTCAAAAAGGTTTTCTTTTAATATTTAAAGGTTGCAGATGAATTAATAAGCTAAGGCATTCGCAACTTGGAAAGTAGTTTTAAAATTAATATAAATAATTAAATCGACTGCGGTTTTTTGTATAAAAATTTCGTGTGTTAACCGGTAATTTAACCGGTTTTTTATATGGTTAACCGGATTGTATTTTGTTTAACTGATATAAAGTTCGGACTGCGTTTGAAAAATATCGAGCGTCGGCCGGTGTCGCGCGGGTCACTCCGACCGACTAGCGATAGAAAACTGGTTACAGTGCTTACGATATATCGTCATAACTGTTAATCATACCAAAGATACAAGTTATGATGATCAGTAACCATTGTAACCGTATAAAACGTATTTATATATCATATTCATAGAGATATCGAAAAAAATTTTATTGACGATCATTCAGTCACTGCATTTTGAATATGATATATATTACGCTGAGAATTGTACGCTCGTTTATAATATTCTTCTTATTAGCAAAAAAGGCAATAATTACCTTTGGAAAACGGGCATAAATTGAAATGAATAACGTGAGACATGTTTCTGTGAATAGAGTTCAAAAAAATAGAAACGGGACAGTACAGTTATTATAAACGAGCGTTACGAGTAAACGAATATTATTTAGCACAGAAGTGTTCAGACTATACAGGGGAGGTAAGTATGAATGGATTATTCGATATGTAAATTGTATGTATGTATGACTCACTATCTCCGGGAGCGCTTGGAGCCGGGCTTGGCGAGGTCGGCGGAGCCCGACGAGGAGGGTTTGGAGTCCAGCCCGGAGTCCGGGGGCTCTTTACGCTTCTCTGTAAACAAACATTTAATGTGTTAAGCTTCCGAATGATAAACAAGGGTTACGGAACCGGTTTTTACTATTTTTGGTATATAAGGTGCTAACAAATTAGTCACGGATATTTTTACAGCTGATAGTACTCGGTTCTCGGAGTACATTTAAGTATGAAACATCATTGGTTTTGTTATGTTTTTTTGGAGAAAACTAGGAAACAAATTTGCTACGTTAAAACACCCTGTTAATAAGATAATTAAATAAGACCTCTTTAGACATTCTAGAACCTCTTTAAACTTGAGGTGACGTGACATGACAGACAGTGTTAAACATCTTGACAGGTACATAATAGGGGTGATTATTTTAAAAATAGATTATAATATTTTTTTTTTGTTCGGTTAATGAAAACAAAAAAATGATATACAAAGGTTCCTTAATTACAGTTAAAAGTTAATTGTTTTAATGTAATGTATTATCTCTTAAAATATCCGTGACTAATTTGTTAGCACCTTATATACGCATTTAATATTTCACCATTTTTTCACATTTATTTTCAGATCTATGTCATATACGCACAAAGGGTCGTAAACCGTGATTGACATGTATGTATAACTAACCGGTTAATCGATCCTTGCGACGGTATGTTCGTGAACGAGGCGTCAATTACTTAAAAAGTTCTATACTCTAATGGCGTTATTCATAAAGGCGTTACAGGCCAAAATTAGCTATGAATCGTTTGTTTTTATCTGTAATTTTGACTTATGTAAATGTAAACGGATAAAACATAATTTAACTAAATCAGGGCCGTAAAGTTTTATGATGAGGGGGTAAATCTTTGGTTTCGTGGCGAAAAACTTGCACCATGAAAATGGATTTTTTTAAGTTAATTTATTAACTTTATTTTCCAAAAACCACAATATAGAAAATATAAAAGTTTATCGAAAAAGATTAACATAAAAAAAACAATTTACTGCAAATGATGTATTCCTGAAATGTGTTTAGTCAGGAAAAGAGTAGGTACTTACTTGGATACGTACTGGTGTTGGGCAGCACGTGCCGCTCCATCTTGACGGGCGGCTCGCTGTGCAGCTGGGGGATGCCCGGGCCGGGGCCCAGCCGCGACACTGAAATATTAACTTGCTAAAGAATAATCGCAAAAAATACAACGACTTACGATAGATCAACGTCTAAAAGGTACAATCACAAACACAAGATAGATTCGTAGAAATGAATAGCCAAATATGTGTATGCATTCATGAGATCGCATACCTATGGATTTTAATGGTATATTTATGAGTTTCACATAAAGCCTAAAAAAAATTACAAACACAACGTAAATCTAGTACTGTCCAAAAAAATCCCACTTTGAAAAGAATACTTGTAATTTTTCGTGAAATTTGATAATAACCGTTTATATTTTAAAAAGATAAATAGGAACGGGTATTTTATTAGGAATAACTGAATTCGTCTTTTATTTTATTTTATCACTATTTCTAAACTAGGTATTCATTGCCTGCCATCGTTTTAGGATGGATATGGAATGAGCAAATAAAAACACAGTAAAGTCCAGTTAACAGTAGGTAAATTATTAAAGGAAGTGGTAAACTATAGACAGATCACTCAGATCATCCAGATAGTGGAAAAAACGGAAGTTAAAGCAAAAATAAAGGGAAATTCGAATATCTATCCATTATTATTACCTGGTGGCTGGTGGTGAACATCCTGTGGGTACAGATCGGGGGCTTCCGCGTGGTTACGCAGCACGTTGATGGCGTCGTCTAACCTCTCTTCCATTCTGGCGCCCTGGTCAATCAAACACAAACATCAAACCAAAGCTCAAAGATATATGTAAAATAACCTTTATTGATTGCGCACGATGTGTAAGATAACATTCGTAATCCAAATTAGATGGCGCTGTACGACTCTGTATCAATGACTTTTTGATATAACCTAAAAGCTAGATATCCTGCTCTAATAAACAAGTCTAAAATTAGAGCAATTTAAAGACCCTTATTAAATAAGACTAACGGGTAGGGAAACTTAAAAAAATACTTCTATGTAATTAAGTTACAGATGTAGTGCATAATTATTTTCCTTCGTATTTTCATTTTTCACGGACACGTACAAACGTATCTTGCTATTTCAGTCTGTCTTGGTACAAAAAGTAATGGGGTTTACTGAAGTATCATGACAAATACGAACGTTTCCGAGAAAACACGATGGAAAACAATTTTGTACTACATATGTATTTTGTACTGTTTTAGATTCGCAAAATAAAAACGTAAGCTCAAAACCAAACCATGCCACGCAATCGCTAATAACTTACTTGTTTTCAATACTTAGGTATAAAAGGTATTTTATTGAATACAATTCAGATGATTTGATGAACATGATGGATATAGCGCAGCATAGGTGTAGGTATAATAAATCGGATCCTATCCTTACCTACTTCCTGTGATAATGTAGTACTTTGGGGCATTGCATGAGCTGTCCCGTACAAGGAACGCATTTGATTTGTATATTACCAAAATTTTATCTTTTCGACTTTTTAAGACTATAATATTATTCTACTCTTTTTGACATCTATTGTGATGGAAACAACTCCTATATCTGCAAATCTTTACAAAATTCGCGTTTGTACGGGACTAAGATAGACAATTTCGTGGAATGCTTCCTTTGTGGGTCTAATCTTATAGTGCTTTTCCATTTGTCCCAGTATTCCGAATGTTACCAAGTATATGTAGCTCTGTACCCCCTCTACAGATTGTGTAATACTCACACCAACGTCTGAATGCTCGCGGAGGAACACCATGGCCTCGTCGAGCTGCCGCTGCTCCGCCGGCGCGCCCTACGACACGACACGTTACGACGACGTTCGCACAACGCCTGGAGCCCGCACCATATACCGACCTATCACTTAACTTCAATGAGGAGGAAATATGAACCTTAGTTTTTGGGTTTAAAGTGTTTTTTTATTTAGCAAAAGTTGGTACTGAAAATTATTTGGTCCCTACAAAATACTAATGAAGTCATTAAAAAGAGATAATTATGACTTCTCATAGTCTCATCTGATGGTGATGATAAATAGTTCGGAGAAAGTTACTAATTTAATAAGAAAGAAAAAACAACCACTCTTGCTTTCGTTACTTTTGAAATAGAAAAGTGAAAAATTATTAGTATTGAACATTTGTTTTTGACACATTTATTCACTTGATGTGTGTACACATAAGATTATTTTTTCACGATGATAAAAGTAAAAAATGCTAAACGCATCGACTCATGTTACATCAAAAGTAGTCTTTATAGCGTTGGAAAAAAAGTATAATTTTACGTTATATTAGGTAAATCATTGTATGTTGATGTCTAATATGTTGAAGTTTGTATTCTTATAAATATTTGAATCAGAACAAGAACGAAAGAAAAATATTTTACACGAATAGATAATTATGAATGTATTAGGCAGTCAGTGGCTGTAATGATGTATGTATGTTTTCCTGTTAGAACATGAGAAGCTAGCTACTAAACCACACTATCTACTACATCTAGGGCAATGGTAACAAGCTCCACACGGGTCGCTAATATTAACAAAAAAAAAAACAAGAAAAAAGTTTCAATTAACACTGTATGACTTTGTAAGAAAATAGAAACCGGTTATTTATATGAAAAATAACCGGTTTCTGCCCATAACGAATAACATATCATAGGTAGGCACTATTTGCTTTGCAATAATTTAAAAATATCTACTAAGTATTATTCATTAATAGTCATAAACGTGAAGTCATACCGTGTTAAGTTGAAACCGTAAACAAAACAAATTAAATATTAATTAAAACATTGGCTTGTTTCACAACGTCACACATTTTAAAATAAAGGTGATGCATATAAAACTACACTAAGTGCAGTCGATTTTTTATATTTCTATTTTTCAGCATACGTTGTGAAAAAGCCCGTAAGTAAAAAATCTAAAAATAGCAACTAAATGGTCCAGAATCAAAATATAACTTGGTGATTCAATTTAGCAAGTATTATAGCTCTATAATGTTCTTATATTTTGTATTAATATTTTGATTCGGATCATATAAAACTGTAATATATTAAAAGTTATATTCATCCATGCTGGGATCCATGCTCGAATAAAACAAAAATCATGAAAAAACACTAGAAAATCGTATTCATTCAAAAAGCTAGGGAATTTCAAAGTTTACTTCTATAAGTTCAAATGGATATGTAAATCAACTATAGTTGTAATAAATTACGACAATTGCAGGTCATCGGTCATTGGCATAATCTATACTTTGATAAAACACTTAATTTATTAAAATTCATATCATGTACGTTAACCGACTTTATAAACCCCACAGTATACAAGATAATAAGGAAACTAGTCATATACAAAGAAATATACTGAAACGTACAAAGTGGCCTAAAATATTATAGCCGCAAATTTGCAGTTCAAGTAGATGGCGCTATAATAATAGATTGCATCTGCAAAAACGGCTGTGTTTTGACGTATCTTTAACGGATCTTTGATATTTGTTGAAACGTACCTACGTTATTTTAACCAAATGTTCGTCTAAGTAGGCGTAGCAACAAAATAGAAAACAGTATAGACTACTCCTTGACAGATGACCTCAAACCAACCCTAAGAGCACTCCAGACTAGCGTCCTTTGAGCGTCGGCGTCTAGTGAACTCTATGGATCGCTTAGCTTTCATAGCGCTGGCTAGACTCCAACGCTCAAAAGACGCTTAGTATCAAGGCTCGGAACCGGTTTTTTTTAAACCTGAAATAGCCCAATATTTTTATTAATTTTACGCTCTTTACGTAGGACTGAATCATGTATTTAGGTAACAACTTCGTATTATTAGTTTGTCCCAGTAAAAATGAAATAATAAACCAAAGAACGAAAGAATACCGGTATTATTTGTATGAATAAAAAACCGGTTCCGAGCCTTGGCTAGTATAGGGGTGTCTAACTGTATCCCACTCACCATAACATTGGGCGGGAAGACGGCGACGTGCTGGTGACCGTTGGGGAGCACGACGCCGTGCGGGTGCGGAGTGCCAGCGCTGCCGGGGGACGAGACTCCGCTGGCCACCCAGTTGGGGCCCTGCAATATAACAGTAACCGGTTAACTCTGTGACCGCTACTGATGGCAACTGACGCGGCTACAACCCAATATCAGCCTTCGTGCATTCTAACAAGGTTCATGATGACGCGCCGCACACATTAAGCGTGGCGTTCCAAGGGGTAAAGCCCAGAAAAAAGACGAAAGATGGACTTGCGAGGGATGGAATTGTCATCGCGCGAATTGCCTTTTATATCATATCAATTACTCTGAAAGTATAACCGTGGGTGTGCTCGTGATGATGACTGACCTGTGTGTGGTGGTGCATGTGGGGGCTGTGCTTGAGAGGGGGGTACAGCCGCGCCGGCAGCGGCGGGGGGGAGTGCACGGGGGTGGACGGCGAGGAGCCGTACGAGGAGAGGCTGCCCGCCTCCCCCGCTACCGTCGGTGTGCTGGCTGACGCGTACATCTGTAAGTTATGGTCAAGCTTTATGCGTGCGTTGAATATGATTGATTTGTAGAAAGATTGGTAGAGGTAAGACAAAACTGTTAACAAATTTATCGTATGGGAGCAAAAGGGGCCTGTGCGAATGTAGGTTGTAGGTATAGGTCTTGTGACTTGGGTTGATTAAAAATTAGTACATTTTTCAGAAACGGCTCGAGCTAAGACAGTAAAAAGGAATAGCAATCCTTTTGGATCAATTCTTCCGCTCCTCGGTCGGTCTATAGTGTCTATACTATTCAGTGAACGGTACGGATATGATGGTCGTTCTAGTCTGCGTGACAGCGTGATAAAACGGTGTCCGTCACTTTCTATCCTACGGTGTTAAAAAGTGACAGTTATTTTATCACGAGGATAAAGATGGATAAAACTAATACGCCGGCAGATGTTACGACACATCGCTTTGTTTTTAAAACAATAGGGATGTGCGAGTATTATTGTTTTTGTCTGCCGGCTTTTTTTAGAACAGTATATTGCACAATAATTTAATTTTTTTTCCATAAAGTAAGATTCATAGATAGTTAACCTCCTACGGAGAAAATAATAATCATGAATTTAAACCTGTAATCACAGCCGCGTTATGTGAGCCGAAAGTCAAAAACTCTTGGGTACCTATTTGTCGGTAATACAAACTTTGTATATATTATGTAGCATTTCTTTCATTTCTTAGCTGATATCGTCCGGCGAACTGGTAATCTGTGGGCCCCTTAAAGTGTGATCTGTGTGATACGGTTAGGCGATGTGAAGTACAGGGCGCTCCTAGCTCATAATTTATGCAAAAAAGACTAATCTCACCGGGGATTTAGTTGAGCTGCAGTAGCTATCGTCGTAGATATCAGCCTATGTAGCACGCACTAATGATACACTCACTTGTAAAAACACCTATACATATAAATACACTACACACACGTTTAGAATGACATTAATCTCGAAATTTAGAAGCTACAGTGCGTTATATACAAGCACGAAGTAACGCGTTACGAAGATTCGATCGGACCGTCGCGTCGGTTGGGCAGTTGACCATCTGGCGGTAATTGCGGGGTCTATTGTTTTGCTCGGGTCTTTTACAACTTTTAGGAGATAAATGCTGCTAAGGGTGCAATGCGACCGCCTTCGAAGGCATTCCAGGCGAGACTCGTGCATTTGGTAAATATTTGTGACTACGGGAGACACGGGAGTGTAAGATGTTTTAAAAAGTCTCTAATACCCCGGCGGCCATACTACTCGACGAATGAGATGGGAAGTAGGCAGAGATGTAATGAGGCCGCGCTACTCGTCTGGCCACTCGTCATGCCCACCGCTCCCTATTTTGTCGGTATTTTGGAGCGAGTCTAAAGACCGGCAAGGAGCGTCGCGAGTAAGTAGGGCAGGCCGGAGCGGGCAACATCGCGGCAGCGCGAGGAGCATCATAGTCTGGCCGATAACTTTGGTTGCTTCCTTGAAAGTTTTTCTGCTTTCCAGAAAGTAATGGTTGCTCTTTCTTTGGCATAAAATGCAACAAGGTGCAATCCAGAGTTAGTGCTGCAATGCACACGAACAATTACTCGTAGAAGTGTAACGTCTTACGGTAGATGTCGCTAGGGAACCCTAGACCCATATGGTGGAAAGATTCACTGGCTATGCTTGCTTGCCAGCTTGGACGCCAGCATGGCTACTACACTACCCTCACTTTATCCTGTTATGCAGTTTTACATCAGGGTTATGGACACTTACGGGCTGCAGGGGCTTGGAGACGAGCATGTCGGTGGGCGAGTGGTGGGGACGACATGAGAGGAGGGAGGGGAGGTTCACCAGGGTTATGGACACTTACGGGCTGCAGGGGCTTGGAGACGAGCATGTCGGTGGGCGAGTGGTGGGGACGACATGAGAGGAGGGAGGGGAGGTTCACCAGGGTTATGGACAGTGGACACTTACGGGCTGCAGGGGCTTGGAGACGAGCATGTCGGTGGGCGAGTGGTGGGGCCAACATGAGAGGAGGGAGGGGAGGTTCACCAGGGTTATGGACACTTACGGGCTGCAGGGGCTTGAAGACGAGCATGTCGGTGGGCGAGTGGTGGGGACGACATGAGAGGAGGGAGGGGAGGTTCACCAGGGTTATGGACACTTACGGGCTGCAGGGGCTTGGAGACGAGCATGTCGGTGGGCGAGTGGTGGGGACGACATGAGAGGAGGGAGGGGAGGTTCAACAGGGTTATGGACGCTTACGGGCTGCAGGGGCTTGGAGACGAGCATGTCGGTGGGCGAGTGGTGGGGCCGACATGAGAGGAGGGAGGGGAGGTTCACCAGGGTTATGGACACTTACGGGCTGCAGGGACTTGGAGACGAGCATGTCGGTGGGCGAGTGGTGGGGACGACATGAGAGGAGGGAGGGGAGGTTCACCAGGGTTATGGACACTTACGGGCTGCAGGGGCTTGGAGACGAGCATGTCGGTGGGCGAGTTAGTGCTGCAATGCACACGAACAATTACTCGTAGAAGTGTAACGTCTTACGGTAGATGTCGCTAGGGAACCCTAGACCCATATGGTGGAAAGATTCACTGGCTATGCTTGCTTGCCAGCTTGGACGCCAGCATGGCTACTACACTACCCTCACTTTATCCTGTTATGCAGTTTTACATCAGGGTTATGGACACTTACGGGCTGCAGGGGCTTGGAGACGAGCATGTCGGTGGGCGAGTGGTGGGGACGACATGAGAGGAGGGAGGGGAGGTTCACCAGGGTTATGGACACTTACGGGCTGCAGGGGCTTGGAGACGAGCATGTCGGTGGGCGAGTAGTGGGGACGACATGAGAGGAGGGAGGGGAGGTTCACCAGGGTTATGGACACTTACGGGCTGCAGGGGCTTGGAGACGAGCATGTCGGTGGGCGAGTGGTGGGGCGCGGCGGCGCGGAACGACGACATCGGCGGCAGGGGGAGCTCCGCCCCCGCGGGCTCGCTCGGCGCGCCTGGCAGACCTGCAACATGGAGTTTAAGGGTTATAGTGTGGGTAGTGTATAGACGTCTCGAGCGCTTACGTCATAGTGACGTCACTGACAGTTAGAGTCAGTCAATGTCAGACTGCGAACAGAGTCGGTCGTACCGAATGATATTTGTGTTGGCGAACCGTTGGGAATACATTACATCGTATGATTTACTGAGGTAAATACAGTACTTTCAGTGTGGGTAGGAAAAAGTTGAAAACCGGCCAAGTGCGAGTCGGATTCGCGCACGAAGGGTTCCCTACCATTACGCAAAAAACGGCAAAAAAATCACGTTTGTTGTATGGGAGTTACGTAGTTAGTCCACTTAATTATATTTTGTTTTTAGTATTTGTTGTTATAGCGGCAACAGAAATACATCATCTGTGAAAATTTCAACTGTTCATGAAATACAGCCTGGTGACAGACAGACGCACAGACGGACAGGGGAGTCTTGGTAATAGAGTTCCGTTTTTACCCTTTGAACCTAAAAAGTACCTCGGAAATGAGGTGGTACAATGTCCTATTACAAAATGTGGTGCAGTGTTGTGTGTCGACTCTAGACGGGCCACCGACAAAACAATTACAAGACTGTATGGCTTAGGTTCAGGTGTCATTTGTCAATTTTTGGCGAGACATACTTTCTTGTCAAATTGTTACTCACAGTGAGCGGTATAATATGTTCCATCACCTCTAACTCTTCTCCTCTCTTTCCCCAGACCTCGATCGACCAGTAGATCCAGCACCAGAAATGGAGTCCATTTGGACACACACTTCTTGGGGATCCTGACCAAAAAACCGAGTTAAGCTCTATACGGGAATTCCCAAGGAAAGCGAAACCGTTGCCGTCCAAAGCTGACCTGGCCACGGACTATCATTGCAGAGGCGAAGACTTGGAGTGAACTCGAGCCCAAAGCTCATGACTGATAGACCAGTCTGGATAGGGTAAAAGTTAGTTTCTTACCAGGTGACGCCCCGTATGTGTCATGTTGGTAGGGCGGCGGGGGCTGGTAGTACCCGCCCGCCCATTCGCCGCCCGCGTAGTATGGTTCTTGATACGCGCCCCCACCAGCTCCTTTTGGTGACGCGTACCGGCTCGGTGAGTCGTGGCCGAATTCGTCGCTGCCATACTGTGGAAGAGAAAAAAAAACAAGTTATAAAATTGCCATCTTCAATGCCCGGGGCAGAGACAGACTGAAAAAGACATGGCGGGACGACCTCGACGCATTTTGCAGTGACTGGCGGGAGCATGCACCAAAGCGTGATGAGTGGCGAAAGAAAGGGGGGGGTATTTGCCCAGCAGCGCGACACAAAATAGGCTATTAAATAAATATCATTTACAATAAGGTTTGTCAGATAAAATATATTATAAGACATACGTTAGTAACATCTTAGCTGAAAACGAACACCTTTTCAGACTGGATTAGATTTTTAGTTTCAAAGAACATGTTTAGTATTTTTTTATGAAAATGGTTAAGCTTTTGAAGAGACTGTTCTTAAAGAAATGGTACTTGTTCATAGGTACTGCTGCAAAGACGTAGTAGCTCAAAACCTGCTCAACCTCGGCCATAGAGTTATCGAAAGACCGAGAGGCATGGCGTGATCTGGTGTCGGAGGCCAGGACTCCCTTTGGGTCATTGCGTCACCGTAGTTAGTAGTAAATATTTGTGGGATGACCGTTTAGTTTCATAAAAGTTTCACAACTCGCAAACTTCACGGAGTTGCACCAGCCATATAGTGTACAGCACAGATCTATAATAACTACAATAAGTATTGGTTCGATATTTGACAGGCAATTTTGTAAGTACAGTCAACAACACAGCTATGAATACAGGCAAAGTGTCAAAAATATGTATACAGTACTTTATTGCCTGTACATTAAGGTCGTGTATACATATTTTTGGCACTTTGCCTGTATTCATAGCTCTGTTGTTGACTGTACATTGTAGATCAGTGCGTGTTACATAATAAGTACAAAAGTACGTTAGCTTGTCCGTGAGTCACAGTTCCCGGTTCAGTCCAGTGGTGGCCATTTTGAAAGCTTTTGTGAGCTTTTTAAGGAACTACGGTTGGGCAATGCGCAAGCTACGTTACCTGTACGGTACAATTGTTCATTATGGACCTGCAATTGGGGAGCTTTTACACTAAAGCACGGGTTTCTAATTTAGGAAGTATATAGAATTCTATATTTTTAGGGTTCCGTACCCAAAGGGTAAAAACGGGACCCTATTACTAAGACTCCACTGACCGTCCATCTGTCTGTCACCAGGCTGTATCTCATGAACCGTGATAGCTAGACAGTTGAAATTTTCACAGATGATGTATTTCTGTTGCCGCTATAACAACAAATACTAAACAGGAAGAAAGCGGTGGGCGAGTCCGACTCGCACTTGTCCGGTTTTTATTACTAGACTTATGACGCGTTATACATGTGGAACAATTGAACCTGTGAATTGGAGAGGTTTTGTGCATAGTTTTCTAATTTGGGAAGTAGGATTTCTATTACATATACTAGAATTAGGACGCGAACATAATTGTGTACGTGTATCGTGTATGTACATAATATATATTGTAATGTGATTGTTACGAATGCTACAATTGTAAGTACATTGTGAAATTAAACAATGAGTTATTCTTATACTAAAGGTTTCAGTAATTCCTAGACACTTATTTAAACGATTGTTTAGAATAGATAAGGGGCACGGTTATAATTTAATTCATTTATAATCATTGTGTTCACAAGGTGGACTGATGACCTGGTAAAGGTCGCGGGAGTCCGCTGGATGCGGGTGGCTCAAGACCGGTCATTGTGGCACTCTTTGGGGAAGGCCTATGTCCAGCAGTGGACGTCCTCTGACTGATATGATGATGATGATGATAATCATTGTGTTTAGTTAATTGTCATAATCATAAAAAAAGAAAAGGTACCTATATTTCATTTCAACTCCATAAAAGTCGACATTACATGTTCTTAAAAAACGTGTCAAACAAAATGAATTACAACCATACTCGGTAAATTATTTAGGCAGTAAACCATACTCGGCTTGTACTTATACTTATTTATTTACAAAATAAATGACCCCAATTGGTCCGTCGACATGTCCAGCAAATTATCCATGTAATGTAGTTGCGTGGAGTAAAAAGGCCGAAAAAGGTTTATAAAGATATCGCTAAAGGTTAATTAGTCTTGGCGATGCTAATTATGCTATTAGCGGGGCAATTCAGGGTTGTCACAAAACGATTTTTTTTGTCACTCACTATTTTATTTCTTTTTTAAACATTTTATTATCATAAGGTTGGATTCTTTTGATAAAACCAATTTGTTACACAAAGAAATGTACTAAAAAAACTAGATAAAACATGTTTTTGCGATATATATATTTTTAAAATTATCATAAACTCATTAAAGGGCCAGATATAGCACTTAACAGAGACGAGTAGAAGAAGAGGGGAGAGGCCTTTGTCCAGCAGTGGGACACAGTGAGCTCTGAATAATAATAATCATTAAAGGGAGGCCACTTCATTGTGACGTCACAGAAAACGTTCTGATACAGTAAAAAAATATAAATACATACTTAAATACATAGAACACACCCATGACTCAGGAACAAATATCTGTGCTCATCGCATAAATAAATGCCCTTACCGGGACTCGAACAGGACCATACCGGCTTCATAGGCAAGGTGACTACCGACTATACTCTGTATCTTTAGGTACCTATTTCAATAAAAGCAAACAACTAATTTGTACATTTTCGGGTAGTTATAAAATTTATTGGTTAACCAACCAAATACAAAACCACCTGGATCTGTTACTGAACGACCTGACTTTAACCTACATTATTTGATCATGTAATGTTTTCATCTACCCTCAATTGGCATAAGGAGCCATTTGAGGGTAGGTTTTTGACGACCAGTCTGGCCTAGTGGGTAGTGACCCTGCCTGTGAAGCAGATGGTCCTGGGTTCGAATCCCAGTAAGAGCATTTATTTGTGTTATGACACAGATATTTGTTCCTAAGTCATGGTTGTTTTCTATGTATTTAAGTACATATTTATATATTTTATATATCGTTGTCTGAGTACCCACAACACAAGCCTTCTTGATTTTACCGTGGGACTTAGTCAATATGTGTAAGAATGTCCTATAATATTTATTTATTTATTTATTTTGTTTACTTTTATTTAAATACCTAAAGATACAGACTATAGGTCAGACCGGTCGTCAAAATGAAATGATAATACGATGAGGTGACAACCCTAGCGCAGAAAGCTGCGCGAGCGCACGGCCGCGAGCGAAAGCTCGCAGCGAGTAATTGAGCTTATTGTACTTTTACACTCGAGGACAATTATTTATTATTCATACTTTATATATTATTCATCATAATCAATTAATCATTATATGTATTATTCATCATAATCACTAATTAATGAATAATGATTATTCATATATTATACTTTTATACTATGAATATTTTTTTGATAATAGGATTAGAGGTCATTAAATCATATTAAACGTAATTTTCTGTTTATTTTATGCCAGCAACATACAGCATATAACAATCTTATTAGGTAACCGAAAGTGCTACTGATAACGTAAACACAAAACATATACATACGTAGGTTGCCCTGAAAGTTTCGGGAATTGGAAAAAATACGCGTTTAAATGAAATAAAAGTACTTTTATTGTTTTTCAAAGTATTCTCCTTTGTGTTTAATGCACTTTTTCATTCTCTGAAACCAGTTTTCAAAACAGTTATTGAACTCTGAACTGGGGGTTGACGAAATGGCCATTTTATAAGCGTGGACTGCTTCTTCCGCGGTCTGAAAACGCTGACCACGCAACCGATTCTTTATTTTCGGGAAAGTAAAAAAATCGTTGGGACTTAGGTCGGGGCTGTACGGAGGATGGTCCAGTAATTCGACTTTTTCGCCCTTCAGATAGTCGTTTGTTTTCTGAGCAGTATGAGGGCTGGCATTATCATGGTGTAGTATAATACGGCGGTTAGTGTTATTTTTTCGCAGTTCAGCAAAAACAATCGGTAAACAAACGCCTATATACCAATCGGCATTGACAGTTCTTCGATCTTCAAGAGCAATAGTCGCCACGTGACCCGATTTGGAGACAAACGTGGCTACCATTTTTTTGATCGTGCTGCGAGAACGAACAACTTTTGTTGGCTTCGGCTCGTCTTCGTAAACCCATACTCGAGATTGGTTTTTGGATTCAGGCTCATATGCGTAAATCCATGACTCGTCACCTGACACAATACTAAAAACGGCAGTTGAGCTTCCTCCATTAAATCTTTTTAGGGTTTTGTGGCACCAATTGACACGGACCGTTTTTTGGTCGTCAGATAACAAGTGAGGAATCCACCGGGAAAACAACTTCCGCACGCCCAACTCTTGCTGTAAAATAACTTGTACCTGACTCATTCCAATGCCTAAAGTCTCCTGAATTTCCCGATATGTAACATGCCTATCTTCTTTTATCAGTTGGCGAACAACATCGATGTTTTGATCGGTAACGGCAGTTTTCGGTCGACCCTCACGTACGTCATCCGCAAGAGACACACGGCCACGTTGAAATTCCGAATACCACCTGTATATTGTCGTCTTCGAAGGTGCTTCACTACTAAAAGCAATAGTCAATCGGTCTCCACATTGTTGTTGTGTTAATCCACTTTTAAAGTCATAATAAATCATTGCTCTAAAACTTTCGCGGGACAGCTCCATTTTCACCAGCGACTCAACGACTTTAAAAAACAATTGAAAATAGAACATTGTTTTTTTTTTCTAAGTGGCCAGTGTTTTCGAATAATGAGACTATGCTTGTAACAAAGAGGTATAACACATGTCAAATATACGTTCCTAAGTATGCAATTCCCGAAACTTTCAGGGCAACCTACGTACCTACATTTTTTCACTACAGCGAACAATAACGTAAACACAAAACATAATATACCTACAATTTTTTCACAACTTAGATAGTATATAGGTACTATAATATACTATATATTTGTCAAACGCTTATTGATATCAATAACTATACAATCAAATTAAAAGTGAGTCACGTCACCTTGAACTAGCTTATCATATTTCTCGTATGATGACGAATCTGTCTGTGTGTAGTTATCTCCTAACAGTCCTAATCGATGAATAATATATATAAAAAAACAATAGAAACATATTTTTACACTTGAATGTACCTAAATACTTACTTATCCGTAATGAGCTGATGGCTATTGAAGGGAAATTTTATAATTATTTTGATTGACAACAATTACTTTTAATTCATTTCTATTTATTGTAATGTATTGTACTTATTTTAAGCATTCGATTGCCTATAACGACATACCATGTAATGCACATATTACTTTATGGTGAATAAATGAAAATGAAAAAAAAAGACATTCTTATGAATTTATGTTTCGAATAAATTCAGGCATTTCGAATAATACAGGAATCGCCTGCATTTGCCTTACGTTTTTTGTTGTATCTAGGTATTACTTAGTTTTTAGGGTTCCGTACCCAAAGGGTAAAACGGGACCCTATTACTAAGACTTCGCTGTCCGTCCGTCCGTCCGTCCGTCCGTCCGTCTGTCACCAGGCTGTATCTCACGAACCGTGATAGCTAGACAGTTGAAATTTTCACAGATGATGTATTTCTGTTGCCGCTATAACAACAAATACTAAAAACAGAATAAAATAAAGATTTAAATGGGGCTCCCATACAACAAACGTGATTTTTGACCAAAGTTAAGCAACGTCGGGAGTGGTCAGTACTTGGATGGGCGACCGTTTTTTTTTTTTTTTTTTTTATTTGGTACGGAACCCTTCGTGCGCGAGTCCGACTCGCACTTGCCCGATTTTTTTTTCTACCCTATCTGAGTATCCCACTGATTTCCATAGTTATTAGCTACTAAATATCAGTATTGTTTTTAACAATATTGAATGATAATCAAAAGTAGGTATAATGCGTCATAAACTGGTTTAGACGGAGAAGGAGACAATATATGAATTTTAAATTTGATTATAATTTGTTTGCATTGTTAGATCATTATTATAAATAGATGTATGTTTGTGTTGATCTTGCTACTATTCAAACAGATCGAATAATCTTTTCATTATTATAGTTTAATAGGTCGGTAATTTGCATAGTTAGCAATATTTGT
Organism: Cydia splendana; assembly: GCF_910591565.1. NCBI lineage: Eukaryota > Metazoa > Arthropoda > Insecta > Lepidoptera > Tortricidae > Cydia > Cydia splendana. Next base: position 10,848,733 of record NC_085984.1, on the reverse strand, counting down.
CAAAATTTCTAAGAAATTCAATTGGACTATTTAAATACTATAAATTTAATTTACAATCATCGATCATCAGTTAAATATATGTTTGAATATCTAATTTTTATTATTTGTCTTATTTAACAAATATGGCTACGAATATTTAAGTTTGCGTATGTCACAGCAATATATTTATTTCATTTCAGTTCAAATCAACATATTTATGTTTTAGGACTTGTAGGTAATTAAATGAATAACCGATATACATATTTATGTTGTAAGTAAACTAATGTCCACATTATCGTGACCGCGAGTGTACGCACAATAAGGTGCTATCTCAATTGTCCGCGTTAGTTAACCCTTAAACGTACAAGGAAGCTGGTTATGGTCAAGCCTATATGAGAAACTCTTTGTACTATACATAGACCACACGGCAGGCTGAGCCATTGTGAACCTTAATACAAATACATAAGGTTTACGAATAGACAAGCGTATGTTACAACATTGTCATGTGACAGTGTCTGAGCGCAAGCGCAGAAATCGTTGTCATTTATAATGTCAGGTATTTCAGATGTTTTTTTTTAAATAATATAGTAGGTATACTCTGGCACAGCGACCTTGTCAGTAGAAAAGGGTGGCAAATTAAAAAAATGTAGGCTCGAAGAGTTGACTTTGGCCCGAAAATTAGAATGTCGCGCCTATTTCTACTATCACAACCAATTAGCTTCGAAATTATTTAATTCATTTTATAAGCTACCACAATAATGGACACATACAGTTGCAGGATTTCCAGGGGTGATGCTTCAAAAGCCTGTACCGGGCTTTTAAAATAATTTATGTAATACTGCAGTACTCTTGAAAACCTTTCTTGTCCATCTTTGTATCTTGTGCTGCGCGCTTGGTATTTAGGGTTCCGTACCCGAAGTGTAAAAACGGGACCCTATTACTAAAGACTCCTCTGTCCGTCTGTCACTAGGCTGTATCTCATGAACCGTGATAGCTAAACAGTTGAAATTTTCACAGATGATGTATTTCTGTTGCCGCTATAACAACATATACTATATATAAACAGAAAAAAAAATATTTAAGTGGGGTTCCCATACAACAAACGTGATTTTTTTCCCTTTTTTTTGCATAATGGTACGGAACCCTTCGTGCGCGAGTGCGACTCGCACTTGGCCGGTTTTAACTAAAGAAATGCGGCAGAGACAGTGCTATAATTTCTTAGCATGCTCTCGAGAAGCAGCGATTATTGCATGAATCATAATCATAACGCTACATCCTGTCCCCAGCTCGCTCCTTCGTTTCCTGTCAGTTCCCAAGCCACAAGCGGACGCGACTGCTATTTCAGAGACACTAGCGGTTTTTGAGCGTCGGCGACTAATCAGCGGCAGCGCTATGGAAATCATGGCGCAGTTGCGCCAACGCTTCGTCGAGCAGAAGCCATAGAGTTGACTAGACGCCGGCCTCGAGAGACGCTAATGTAAGTTCTTTTCTTCTTCTCGCTCGTTCTCTCTAAAAAGGTTACATTTGCCAATGTAATATTTATTACACTAAAGTTTAACATTGCGAAATATTTATACTATAAAATGTTTAAAATGGCGCCGAGAAATGTGGCGCTGTCTTATGTCGGAGGCCAAGTCTCATTTTGGGTCGCTGAGCCAACGGAGTAAGTAAGTAAAATGATAACTCAGTATAAATAAACCCATAGAGTAGTTTTTCAATTCAGTTTTACCGCTGCCGCTTGTGTCTTACACTGTCTCAACCAACGGGACTTTCTTTTTGTACAGGATTCACGACGCTTTATTGTGAAGGCTCTCATTAATTCTAATTGTTATATTATCAGGAATTATATTAAGCAAAAACTAGCCACGGGATGTCACACGAGAATAGAATCTCGCACAAAATAAAACTAAGGCTGATAATGGCGGATATATATGTAGGTAAGAAAATCCCTATACATTTTAATCTCTACTTATTCTACCGTTTAGGTACTACATTAAATATTTCACAAAATAGAAAGATGACAAGCGGGGTGCGAAACGTACCTATAACTAAATATGTAATGAAAAAAAAGGGATGTAAATTTAATTTCTGCACCATACTCAAAATTACTAAATTCATACCACACGCTCACATGCAAGATTCAATTTAAAACTTTATTACATTTAGCTGACGCATCATTGAAACGGTACCGGCCTATACAAACCATATAAAAACCATTTGTGTGATGTGAACTCGAAAACCCCTGCCGCCAGAACTGAGTATTAGCTACCTCGAATATCGAGATTCTATCTCTATCACTCTTGTGTTACTGTGACTATACAGACAAAGACGGCCGATCTTCGAATTCAGTGACTCGTCGGGCCCCGCAGGACTCTGTAACCCGAAACTTGACGCTTGACGCCCTAATGGATCCGTTATGTGATACCTACGCCGTCAAATACTTTAAAAGGGACTCTCGGCTCTACACGGTACAGTCAACAGCAGAAGTTGCTAAGCGGGCGAGGTGTTCAAAATGATCTTGACGCGACCTTATTGTTAAGGGAATAAGAGCGTGTCAAGGTAATTTTAAACACCTCGCCCGCTTAGCAACTTCTGCTGCGGACTGTACATGAAGGATTTTAACGATGTATTCCGGCCATTTTAACCACAGTTGTACACTTTTCTTTCAGATTTGGGATTTTTTAATTTATTTCTACTAAGAATCACGAGCTCTTCCGATCCTAATAGGAGAAAAAAATTTTTCGTTTTATCATTTAGTTACCTTCATACAAGTGACACTTGGATTCCTATCTGACACGGTGTACAGAATAGCCCAAAATTACTTTCACTAATATATTTCTCCCCCCCCCCCCCCCCCTATGTATGGGACGAACTAAGAACGATGGGACATATTTTTGACCCACATATGTATTACCTAACCCATTGCCTATGTATTACTTATGATTATTGAATAAAGATAGTTATACTATATAATATACATTTAAATAACAAGTTTATGAAACTATAATCGTTTTTATTCGTTTAATTTTATTTCTTAATCAGTTTTGGGTTATAAAATTACTAATATTTCTTTTGTCAAAAATATTTTGATATAATATTAAATGAATAATTGCCGATTTCGTTGAAGAAATGTGACGTCACACCAGGGGGGAGGGGTTTGCCAAATGTGACCAAGTGTGAGAAGGAGGGGGGGAGGGGTAAAAAAACCTAGAAATTCGTGTGACGTAATTAATGGATGACCCCATTCTAGCATTTTTATCAGTCAATATCAATGACGCTTTGATCGTTCACTCATTAAATGACACTTTTATCCAAAGAATCAATTATTTTTGCAAATAATCGCAAATCAATCAAAATTGTCGCTTTAGTACGATATACTTTTGTTGTTTTAGGTATACTTATACTATCGGCAGAAAAATAGATGACGTCCGTATGTCAACTGCAGGTGCAGCTGCACTACGTGCACTTCAACTCGTTTGTGGTGCACGTGCCGCCGCCGCTGCAGGGGACCATCGAGTGCGCCAACTTCTGGCCGAAGGGTGTCGTGTTTCGGAGGTTCCGGGGCAAACTGCCGAATCCGACACAAGAACAGACGACTCAACGGGGCCACGCCGTTTTGTCGCCTAAATTGTGTTTAGTTTTTTAAGTTTATATAAAATGCATATATATGTTAGTCTGTAAGGTATTTGTAATATGGGCCTTTTTGCCTGATTTAAAATGATAAATAAATAAATATACTGTACCTATCTGTTAATTTTCCTTGATAAAATGACTGGCGAATGAAACGTCATAATCGCGGCAGTTATGCGGTGGTGAACGTTTTTCGAGACGAATAGAATTTTATCAAGTCAATAGGGAATATTACGCGAAACTCCGCGTAGGAGGAGCCACTACCACTATCTGTCACAACCTGAGGGTCTACCGGGAAACAAGAAAATTTCGTTCTCTATATCACTCTTGCTTATTCGAGCGATAAAGAAGCAGATAACTAAATTTCTATTTTCGCGTTTTCCGGTAGGCCCTTGTTAACAAACCGCCTTGATGCATCAATGTCATATTTAATTGTCTGTGAAAACTTGTCAAAAAACAGTTTAAGGCACAGTGTGTATAAGTTACTCTATGGTTTACTAGAGGAGCTAGTGCTGCACTCTGGCGGCAGAACATTGCAGTAATACCCCCTATAGATAGATACAGCGTCGGCGACAACGACGCCGCAACAACATCCGAACGTCACCTAGACTCGAAGTTTTGGAAACTCAAAATCCCATACAAAATGACACTTAACGCAAACGCGTACGACACGACACGCTATCGAATGAAATCTAGGATGTGAAATTAAGCCTGGCTCCAGAATAATGGGTTCGGTTCGGACCTCCCTAGACGAGACTGGTGCAAACTGAACAGACTCCGTCCTGGCCACGGTCGATGCGCCTATTACAAACACCGCTGTGGGTGGGTGGACTCCCCGGCCTGCGGCTGCGGTGCGGAAGCCCAAACCATCCAGCATATAATCCAAGACTGCCCTATAACGCGCTACGTCGCCGGTCCTCCCGAAGACCTGATCACCCCGAGCGACGAAGCCATAAAGTGGCTGAATGGTCGTAGTGTAGACATCTGATTATATTTGTTTCTGTTTTTAAAATATGTTTGCCATACGATTAAATAAATAAATCGAATGAAATTTACACTTAGGGGTACTGAAAGAAGTGTAAAACATTTATACTATGATTAAACACGCAATACTCCAAATCATATATCATAACACACTCGACGCTTAGCTAATATACTATATTTTTAGACAACTATTTACGTAGACATATATTTGGCCGTTAAAGACAGTGGGCGTCAGTACACGGCCGCTCTTAATATATGTTATAAGCAATATATACATATACATATTTGAAATATTTTACAAACTGTTATAGCAATTTAAACTTTCTCGCTTTGGCAATAAGCTTTAGGATTGTTTGTTAAAATCGACCTACACAATTGATTTCAAGTATAATATATGTAGTTTTAATTTCTACGAGTGTAGGCGAACTGACACGCTTAAGGCAATAAATGTAGAAATTGATTTACATTAAGATAACAAAATATTTGTGTTGAAATCTAATGCATGGTAACAAAAATACAATAAACTACGATGACAGTTGTTGAAGTAGACCAGTGGTGGGCAAACTTTATTCATGGGGGGCCAGAAAGTTTAGGAAGTTTAAGTGGAGGGCCAGAATTGTAGCCAAAATTTATTTTGATTTGTGATAATCGTGGGCCAATGCCATATACTAATTATTTCATAGGACCGGCGGCGGGCCGGATAAAATCCATTCGCGGGCCGCAGATGGCCCGCGGGCCGTACTTTGCCCACCACTGAAGTAGACAGTCTTTTAGTCACTATCATTACACCTTATAAAACAAAGTCCCCCGCTGCGTCTGTCTGTTTCTGTGTATGTAAGTTCGCGATAAACTCAAAAACAACTGAATGGATTTTCATGTGGTTTTCACCTATCAGTAGAGTGATTCTTGAGGAAGGTTTAGGTATATAATATGTTAAGGTTTTCTGTAACCCGTGCTAAGCCGGGACGGGTCGCTAGTTTTGAATAATATTAGGTCTAAGTGAATAAATCTTTGAAACTCTACAAAATCAAAGCAAAAAGGGATTATTTACCTTATGTCAAATTTGATTGACAATCTAAAGCAGGCCACTGACGAGCCTTCCAAATGGATGCCGTTACAATGGATTCATCCAAATGGACGGCATCCTAATATTAAACATTGTACGTTTTTGACATTGACGGACCGATTTTGGATTGCAGCCACGCTATTTGGACTGTTGGAAGGCTCGTCTGTTTAGAATCTGTGCATAAAGTCAAGAAATTTTATTTTCCCCTCCGTTCGTACATTGCACAGTGACAAGTTGACAACCAATATCAAACCCTTGTCATTATGACAAGGCACGAAGTGTCACAGACATCAAATTCCTTGACCGTACAGTAGCGATCATATATATCGGAGTAACAATGGTGTTCACAAATATGTGAACAAAGCCTATATTGTCAAAACGTCATAGTGCACGTTGATATATTGATGAGCACCTTCGATATTACTGATGGCGACTATCCTTTATAAACTCAATAACGACTAAGTAATATGCGTCATGTATTTATGAATGTGATACAATTATAGAGCATTTCTTAGAAGATGACCCTCTTTGGGCAAATAGTTAGGGCTTCCTGTTCAACTGACTCATTGGTGCATTCTTGTTTATATTTAGAAGCACAATTGATTCGTCCAGAAATAAAGACGACGAAAGAGATTGGTTAAATTTACGACTTTATTTTGATGCAAATATGTATGCAAATCTTTTCCATTATTAGAAATGGGTCAGTCACAAACTAACAGGTAGGTACTTCTCGCGTCGGTCCCTGCGACACTTAATTTTTACGGAAAATGTTTATATTATTTTTGGAAGTTAACACAAACATTTATCTAAAAATGTAACGGTAATAAAAATACGGTTTTTTTCGACTCCAAACCAGTTTGAATTTCTACTTCGTTGCGCGAGAATACGGTAAACATAATAGCTGGCAAAGTTTTCCAATGAACTCCTCTGCTAAGATTAAATTTAGATCTAGAAGAAAACCTTGTCTCACTAGATCCATTTTGGATCTATCAACTGGATCTATAGAGAATGATTGATTGACATTGAATCCAAGCTGTCAAAGCAGATCCTGAAAATAAATAAAGCGTATAATCCATCAACTTACCCCACTTTCTTGACTGGTGGCCGCCTGAGGCAGCCCATGCTCCTCGTTAAACCGCCGCCTGGCCCTATGCCTCAACAGCGCCGAGGCATCAGGCTGCCCGAACTGAAATATCTGCTCCTTCCCGCTCAAAAACTTCTCCACATCACTCACTTTGTCAGTGAAATCTGTCGTTATAAACTCTGATCGAACCCCATCCAAAATCTCTGACGACAGTCTTAAGGAGTCCGAAGTTTGTCGCAAATTCACATCAGATTCCGGTCTGTAGTTTTCGCAGATTTGATTGAATGTGTTGAAATATTCTGTAGCTAAGTCCGTTTTAGGTTGATAGTCCATGTCGGTTAAAGGTGGAGGGTCGGCTGTGAGGAAATTCGAGTCCATATTTGCGTCGTGGCGTAGCATTTTCACTTTGGGCACTTCAATTTCACTTTGGGCACTTGAATTTCACTTTTTTGAACTTGTTCGCACGCATCACCGCGGCATTATTGCACTGTGTTTTGCACTTTTGGGTTTATTTATTAGATATTGCACTTAGGTCACTGGAAATGAAAATGATAAGTTTGCGTTTCGTTTCTGATTCGTTTTAAATTACTGAGTGTTCAATTTTTTTACGAAAAACGTCGAATTTTTAAACGATTTCATGTCCTAACAAAGATATAGGTGTATGTTGTACAGGTAATTTTTTGAAGGGCTAAGTAAATAAAAGAAAAAAGAACAAATAGAAAAAAACAATCAATTGAAATAAGCTGCGGCGGTGCAAGACTTAATGCAAAATTGACCACCCAAAATCAAAAGACCGTAACCGCAAAATCAAACAAATGACGGATTACTTTTTTTTTAAGTTCAAAGACACCTTGCGATGGGAACCGACCAGCACCGAACCCGGGACAATGAGAAAGCAGGTATGGTTCAAAAGCCAGGCGAAATGCAACCTTATGACGACGACATAAGGACTGGATTGTGTAACTTTGTACGCATCCGCTAGGGAGCGTCAAAATTGAACACCTATAGAAATTATAAAAAAAGATTTGGCGGATACGACTTTCTAAAACAAGAATGAAAATTGGAATTGATACTTTAAAATCAAAGCGATAAGTGCATATTTCCTTTAAAGAAGAAATAAAAAAGGGACAGTATCCTTACGAAATTGAATTTCATAAGAAGTGTAACAACTTTAATTTGAAATTCGAGTCTATTTTGATGGAGTGATAGTATTGTGTCGAGCTATCGAGGGTCACACCATCAGGCGTAAAAGTAACAAGATATTTTTGGGAATCAAAACAAAATTGAATACAGGCTTATAAAAAAAAGTTAAGAACACAAATAGACTCGTTACAGCATTTTAAAAGCGTACAATGATTGACATTTAAAAGTTTGACAAGGCTTATGGTATAAAGTTACTTTAAAAGTTAAATGAATGGGAGTGCCACGGGGCAAACTTCAGGCAATTATTGAATTATATTTTCAAACAGCTAGAAATGAAATGCTCTCGGCAGCATTAAATTTTAATTATATAATGGAATCCTAAAATAAAATTCCTTTTTCAATGTCCATTGGGAGATGGTTTTTTGGGTCCATCCATTCGTTACCGGCAATTTTTAGATTTTCTGTAATGAGCGATTCTAAAATCGCCTTTTCTTGTCTCATCTATCTTGCAATTTTTACTATCTCTTTATGCGTCATTGCCTGGTGATCGTAATTTATTTGAAGGTGTGGAAATGAAACTCAAAAAAAATAGAATAAACGTAACGCACCTTGCCAATTTATATCTACAAATTCGCCTTAACCCATATAAATCTATACTATGAATTTGAATTTTATCAAAACAGAATAAACCTCAAAATCCACTACAAAAATTAAAGGATTTAAAGATTTACTCACTCGTATGCAACTCAATTGTTACAGATTTGTAAAGATTTGAAACTTCACTACATTTAGCAGGTAAAAATTTCTACACTTCAAAAAAAAAACGCCGAAATTTCAAGTTGCGTTCCTACATGAAGTATTATTATGAGATCGTAAAAATGACATTTGCAGAGTTATGTCCTTTCTCCCGAGACTCGTATTTATAAACATCTGCTCGAAATGGTAAAAAGTTGACTTGGTTACTTTACCAGTTGTCGGAATGAGGAAGACTAATATTAATATTATAGTTGACTTATTAAATATTGAAGGTAATTAAAACTATGTCATGTTTTAAAGGGACAGAGATAGACTACAGACCTATTAAGCATACAGGGTATGGTCTGTAACAGGAGCAATAAACTAAAACTAAACTGTAGGCTGTCTCAAACTGACCAACATTTGTTTAGCGACTTTAAAATTCTAAGACGCAAAATTGCAAATTTTGTTAAAGTTAGGCCAAGAAAAGTCTGCAACGATTTTGATAGCACACGCAGTGCAAGTGTTATTTATACGTCATAATTGCATGGAAGTTTGATGTTTAAAATAACACTTGGTCTGACTCTAAGTATGTTTAAAGCGTGACAAGCAACGTCAATTACACTGATGATAGCTTACATTTAAAATAATATTTAAGGCCGTTCCCTGAGCCAGAAATGTAAAAATACCCCAATAATTATCCTATTTTTCTAAGAAACGGTGATATTTGTAGACGTGGGAAAAATAAATATAATTCTTGATTATATTATCTTTAATAACACAGCTTTCGATACACGATTCATAACACTTCGCTCGATACAATTTATTCCCAAAGTAACCTCCAATTCGAATTTTTACTCCAACTTTACTCGTTTCTTTACTATGTGACACTATGAAACAAAAAAAGGAGAAAAATCAATCATAACTATAACAGTAATTTGACAGCTTTAGAAAAACGATAATTAGAGGCAATATTTTTAAAATAAATAAACATCAACTAATTCTATCGTAACAAAATATCGACTCCGGCCTGCATGCTCTATCTCCGTCCGTCTTTCGAAATGAGACAGTGATGGCTGAGCGCTCGTGCCAGACGGACCTGTACTAGGTGTCCCCAAAACAAATATAAGATTTACTTATAAAAACTGTGCTGTATTGTGTGTCCTAGTGATATACCGTGTGCATCAAAACCTTTAAGTTATAATGGGTAACAAGCAATTGAATAAAAAGAAGACATCTCGAAAAAGACAACTCGGAAGATTCCAACAAACAATGGAACTAACGTAAGTAAAAATGTATATTTATTACACAGTGAAATACGTAATTATTACTTAATTTAATATATACTTGATCGTACTAATTAGTAATCCATATAACTTAAAACATTCTAGAATTTAATAATAGCTCCATCTACCGGTTAAACATTGTCATCAATTCATCATCTAAATAGCTTAAAAGGATATTGCGATTCGCGACGTTTACACCACGCGGCACTAGCGCCGCTGCCTAATGCACGGCAAAGACAGAAAACATTGCCGTCTATGTGTGCGTCTCCCCGTGAGTCGTAGTTACGCGGTTGCGGTGTAGTGGGCCTTCCTATAAATACGAGCACACAGTGATACATGTAACGCACACAATTAGACACATAAAGCGTTCTTTTAGCAATCCATCCACCTATCGAGGGTTCGAACCTCAGCTCGTGATTTGTCATGCGTCTAAACTTTTTACTTTTTTGTCTTTCTAGGAAAAGAAGAAAATTGGATAATTTCACAGCCGAACATGATACTATATCTTTAGACTACATCGAGTGAGTATAATTATTTGACTTGTGCTTTTTAGCCCTACCTACGTAACACAATACACTACTACAACTTATCTTTATTTACAGACTGCAAAATATGGAAATGGAATCTCCGATTTCATCAACCACTGACATTCAAAGTAACGAGTAAGTTCTAATTCTAATTGTGGCATTATCTATGAAAAGGGACCTTATTGTCTATGGCGCTTACGACGCACTGCGTCGCACGGCGTGGTATTTATATCAGAGCATCGTTAATAATTGCGGAAGCGCCATCGACAATAAGGTCCCTTTTCATAGATAACGTCACATATGTAGGTACCTATGTCGCGCGTAACTTCGTGCGTTGCGATAAATACCTACCTACTCAAGTACTCACAGCGGCGGCGTACGAAAAGACCTTAGTTAGATTTAGATACCTACTGTTTTCCTATCAGTGCAGATGCTTATATCTTTTTATGAATTGAATTGATATTCTCAATTATTTGGACATATTTTGTACTTATTTTCCTAGATGGCTATTAGTACTACCTACTTAGCAAATGTTCGCCGAAAACTAAATAAAATGTCGCCAATCAATAATATCGTACGAGATACATTGCCCTCATCAGTTATTTGATATTCTCCAAGAGGTACTTAATTTAAAAAAAACCGGCCAAGTGCAAGTTGGATTCGCACACGCATACCATTATGCAAAAAACGGCAAAAATCACGTTTGTTGCATAACTATTTATTTTATTCTGTTTTTAGTATTTGTTGTTATAGCGGCGATAGAAACACAATCATCTGTGAAATTTTAAACTGTCTAGCTACCACGGTTCATGAGATACAGCCTGATGACAGACGGACAGACGGACAGACGGACGGACGGACAGCGAAGTCTTAGTAATAGGGTCCCGTTTTTACCCTTTGGGTACGGAACCCTAAAAATGTACACTGATAGAATGTAATAGGGTTGCCTGAGTAAGTCCCGGAAATTAAAATCCCGGGATTTACCGATTGTCCGTACTTTCGTTATTCTTTTACGTTTTTTTTAATGAACTGGTAGTTATTTTATATTATACCTACCCTACACAATAGTAAATGATTTCCTTTTCTTGAGCGTGTTGACCGATTTTTTATTTTAATAAAACTAATAATCTTGGGCAATTATTTCCATTTTCAATTTCTCATTTACCTGTGATAGAGCATTTTTAGGGTTCTGTAGCCAAATGGCAAAAAACGGAACCCTTAAGGATTCGTCATGTCTGTCTGTCTGTCCGTCCGTATATACAGCCACTTTTTTCTGAAACTATAAGAACTATAGGTACTGTTGAAACTTGGATTTTCCAACAAAAATAGAAAAAAACAATACATTTTGGGGGTTCCCCATACTTAGAACTGAAACTCAAAATTTTTTTTTGCATCAATCCCATACGTGTGGGGTATTTAAGGATTCTTCAAAAAATATATTGAGGTTTTTGATATCATTTTTTTCTAAACTCAATAGTTTGCGCGAGAGACCACCTCCAAAGTGGTAAAATGTGTGTCCTTTAACTTCTAAAATAAGAGAATGATAAAACAAAAAAATATATATATATGATGTACATTACCATGCAAACTTCCACCGAAAATTGGTTTGAACGAGATCTAGTAAGCAGTTTTTTTAATACTTACGTCATAAACCGCAATTTTATTATGTTACTTGCTAGATGTTACTATTTGGCTACTTTGTTGCTACAAAGTATTTGACGCCGACTGTACCTGTAACCAGCACAATGGTTTATTTACTTTCAAGTAGTTTTCTCCATTGTCATCACTTGTTATAATATAGGTACCTACATAAAAATTTTGAAATTAGTCTGTCTCACTTTTCGAAATAACTGCATTTCTGGAATGCTGCGTTTCGCGGGTCCATGATCAATTTATGAAATAGTAATGGACTAATTTATAAATTGAGTGATGTTGTAAAGAAATGACTGGCTGCTACAATTCTTCGACCGACAGTTTTACAGTACATATAGCCCTATAGGTTAACTGGAAGAGATCCCTCAAAGGGATAAGTTCGCCTTTGTACTTCTTGCTAATTGTATGTTATTTTTAATATGTCTTTTTGTACAATAAAGAGTTTACTACTACTACTAGCCCTTTAAATATTTGACATAGTTACGTAATGTGTGTGTGCATTATCGCACTAGTGCGGTAAAGTCCATATGTGCTGTAAAACATCATACATTTATTTAATTTTGGTTTTGACAGTGAGGCGACCGGCTCAAACATTTTGAACCCACGCATTGCACAGGTGGATGACACTTATCGGGTTCCTAGTATATTAGAGGAAGAAGATACCCATGAGGTAGGTGATTCATGCTAATTATGCTTATTGATTGTAGAGCAGAGAACAATTTTACCTTTTGTACTAACTACCTAGCTAGAATAACATTGTTTCAACTTCGTGTGCCAGAATTCCATCGTAAATTGATTTATCACACGATTCGTAGTCATTATACAGGGTCTTACTTCTATTTCTCTCGTTGGTTCTTTACCACCGGTGCTTTATATGTACAGTCGACGTTCTGGAAATGGAAATGATTGGAACAATGTACTGACTAAATAAAGGGGCCGATAAAAACTAATATTTGGACGAAGTTTGGTGTGACTGAATAATAAAAATGCGTAATATTTTTTTCATCACACTTGCTCGGAAAAGATGTATTTACACGTAGGGCTTGCGGGCGGGAAATTGAATTTTTCGCCCTAGGGCGGAAAAAATCTTTTCCGAGCAAGTGTGATGAAAAACACTTATTTACACGTAGGGCTTGCGGGCGGGAAATTGAAATTTTCGCCCTAGGGCGGAAAAGTGTTTTATACAGAAGTTTGTTTTTATTAATTCTCCTTTTTTTCCTTACAAGTGTGATGAAAAACATTGTGTGTGCCACGGGCGGTAAAGAAATTCCGAACTCGTGAACATTTTAAGCCCTCGCTTCGCGTCGGGCTTAAAATTGACACTCGTTCGTAATTTCTTATTTCCCGCCCTTAATACACAATGTACTATTAGATGTTTACAGTACATCTGGTGCTCCATTACGACACCCTGTGCTAAAACAAGCACATTACGTAACTACGTCGAAAATTTAAAGGGCCATATGTACTGTAAAACGTACGATACACGTGCGAATAGGTAATTCGCAACTCGTGTCGAGTTAAAACGTGCGCGAGTGATGTGACAAATTGTAAATGCTAACACATACAATATATTTTATTTTCAGTTACAAATATCGTTCAATGTGGAAGAAGAGCTTCCTGACAAAACCGTCGGTCGAAGAATTGTCGCAGTTAGTTACCATTCGATTCGATTCCTCACATTTTATCCAATAAAAGATTGTATGGAAACTTTAATATTAATATAGATACTTTTAATTTTTATTATGATTATTTGATTGTTTTATATTTTTTACTTATTTTTTAATTATTTTAATGTATTATTATTATTGTTTACAATCTGACGATCTTTTTGTGAATTCATGTTATTTGGAAACATTATGACATTTATGACATTGTTAAATATCATGTAATTTTAATCTAATCTAATCTAAACTATATACATAAACGCAATATTTCACCGACAAAATCGCAATTTTCTTGTTTTGTTCATACTTCAAGATGGACTCTTTGTGACCTTGACGTCACGGTCACATATCGTTTTGTTCGGGGCGTTTCGCGAGTGAAGTACGACTGTCGGACTTTGACTATCATTTCTGACTTTTGTATTCCTTTAATGCAATGGATCCCATATAGACTTTTGATCCTAAAGACAAACCTGATCGATTGATACCATAAATGAAAATTAGTCATCTAGCCTATTATCGATAAGTATATATGTTTTTCTTCATCAAATTATCAATAATTTTCATTTTTTAGATTGTTCCCTCTATAAACTCCTAATAGTCTACCTTGGTGCCAAATTTCAAGTTTCTAGGTCAGCTCGAAGTGGGTTAGGTTTTTGATCTATTAGTCAGTCAGTCACAAAAATGCCGGTTTTAAAACGTTAATTTATGAATAACTGTTAGAGCTACGTTTACGAAATTTTGTATTCTAGACAAGATAAGGGGCTTGAATAAATGTGCAAAATTGCATGTGAGTAGGTAAAAGTGGTACTTAATAAAATTAGCAATAGGAAGGATCAAGAAGTTGTTGCAGCCAGAATTAAGAATTTACCAAGGAGAGGACATGTCACTATAATATTTTAATTCATTTTAAAATGTCATTCAGATTATCAATAAGAGTTTCTTATACCGTATTCGAATTAAAAGAAATATTTTATTAATTATACAATTCTCTCTAGTTTTTGCTCGTATTTAGTATAGAACTAACTAATTATTCGTATAAAATTATTTATCGTAGAAACACTCGTATAGTTTCAAAATAAGCTATTTTATTTTGTTGGCATTGTCAAACCCATTGACTATTTTTGTTTTGCTTTAATATATGGTCAGTCGTAAAAGTATTAGCGTCAGCAATGGATTTATATAATGTATTTCTTTAAAAAACATGATATTTCATGCTAAGTAACAGAAAACAGTCAAATATTGTACCGGAAATATTAGTCCCGAAAATCCCGAAAGTACCGGGAATTTAATTCTGAAATCCCGGTTCTTTGCTTGGCTCTAAATCCCGGGAATTCCCGGTACTTTCGGTACCGGTATTTCCCGGGAGCAAACCCTAGTATGTAAGGACTGTAGGTACTGTAAAACGTTGTACGATACATGTGTCAATAGGTAATTCGCAACTCGTGTCGATTCAAAACACTCCCTTCGGTCGTGTTCGAATTTATCGCCACTCGTTTCGAATTTCCTATTTGCCGCACTTGTAAACGTAATGTAGGTAAGTACTATTACAATATGGTGCTACTTTACCGCATTTATTAGTGCGATAATTAGCACATTACGTAACTATGTCGAAAATTTAAAGGGCCATATTATGTACTGTAAAACGTTGTATGATACATGTGCGAATTACCTATTTTTCGCACTTGTATCGGTATGCCCTAATTTTTTAATAAATATCGATGATATACCTGCACAGTATACCTAATAAATAATGATATTATAGAAAACTTGCAGTCATTAATTTGTTTAAATATAAACTGTATTTACCCTTATAATTAAATATTATTGAAATAAGAGTTGACTTCATTAAAATGAATATTTAATTTGCACTATGTTTCATTTATTTTTCCAATTTAACTTTAACGCCATCTATGAGATGCAGCATGTTTTTTTTCAGTATTTAGTAATACGTTTTACAAATCAGTGTCCTGTTAGTTCATTTAAGTCGCTACTTCTTGCGTGGCGCTGTTGTATCGTCATTGTATCTAGGGGCGGGATGGGTGGCGTGAGGGGAGGCTCGATTGTAGATTTCATTTGGGTACGGGAACGGCCTTAATTTATATTAACAAAAGAGAAAATTTAAACAATTTTTTAGTTTTTAAACGATCGTTTAAACTTAAATTATAATTAAAAAGTATTTGATCGTCTTACAGAAGACACCCGGTACCTATATGAGTCATAAAGCCTAGTTGTTTAAATTATTGTCACTATTTGCAGTTTTACGAACGCATTTCGTAAACCGGGTGAAAATACGAGTAACACTCAAATTGAAAACTTTACCACATATGGTCAAGTAATAATCATTTTAGCAGTAATATTCATAATTAACTGAATGCAAGAAATCGTGAACGATTATCAATTGTATAGAGAGCACGCGCTCGAACCGGTAAAATGTTATGTACTCGTACAGTCAGCAGAGTAAATAAACTCACTGTAAAATTATTTATTTACTGACAGTATATATTTTTTTTGTTTTTATACCTATCTTGATTTGGGTCTACTTTTTCATGTCACTCGTTGTAATGGTTTACGTCTTGAAAATTTTGAAACATTGCAATTCACAAAACATGCATTATTGCATATCTCTTTTAGGTCAAAGTCCTTTCCATATTTTTTAGATACATACTATTTTAGTAGATAGTTTATGGGATACAAATTTTTTTCTGATAAAATGTGCTGTGATGTTTTCTGGTTGATGGAAAGGAATAAAAAAAGAAAAGTTCATAGGTACCTTTTAGTTCATTATTGTGCAGTAAGTATATTAAATTCTAATACGCATGATATTTTTTAGAAAAGCATGCAAGAAAAATTGAAAACCATGATATTTTGGAAAGCTGATGCTACCGTTGATTGTACAATCGTAATAAACAAAACAAACTCACAACCCTTCTGTTCGCCGTTGGGTAAGGCACGCTTTCGAAAGGCAGGTGGATTTCAGAAGTCTTTAAAGTGTTTTCGGCTAACTGCTCAAAAGGGCGTAAAGCACACGTAATGAGGACTCAAATACGACGTTTTTTGTGAGTCGTCGCGTCGGTAACCTACATACGCTTACCAACTGTTAAGTATATTTAACCTGTATTATTTAATATGGAAAAGTCAGCTTTATAATGAAAAGAGTAAATTCCAATATTCAGTGTATTTCACAGGTGTGAAAAGTTTTTACGTAGTAATGTACATATTTGCAAATGTTTTTGCCAAAACTACGGCTTCTTTACAAGTGTAGGATGGCTAATGAGCCATTTATATTTAGAACTATACATAACTATTAAATTAAAAATGTATAACCCCTTTACGCAAAAAAGCAGATTGATTTTTACCAATAAAAACATAGCTAAAACCCACCGCAAGGAAACTTGCTTTCATGTAAAAAATCCGCATTGAAATCGGTCCATCCGTTTGAGAGCTACGATGCCATGCATAGACAGACAGACAGACAGATAATGGCGTCAAAAGTATAACACGACTCTTTTTGCGTCGGGGGTTAAAAACCACGGTGTTCTTTTTCGTATAGCACAGTCAAGTGTAAAAAAAAATATGGGTGCGCTCATCTTACTCAAAAATTTGTCCCATAGCTCTTATGTCAGCGAATTAAGAACTATGGGACCTATTTTTGAGCAAGTTGTATGCACCCATATTTTTACCTTTGACTGTACATTAGAAATTAGAAAATGTAAAAAATACTCTTGACGTGTATAGTCTGATCCTTTTTAGGGTTCCGTACCCAAAGGGTAAAACGGGACCCTATTACTAAGACTTCGCTGTCCGTCCGTCCGTCCGTCCGTCCGTCCGTCCGTCCGTCCGTCTGTCTGTCACCAGGCTGTATCTCACGAACCGTGATAGCTAGACAGTTGAAATTTTCACAGATGATGTATTTCTGTTGCCGCTATAACAACAAATACTAAAAACAGAATAAAATAAAGATTTAAATGGGGCTCCCATACAACAAACGTGATTTTTGAACAAAGTTAAGCAACGTCGGGAGTGGTCAGTACTTGGATGGGTGACCGTTTTTTTTTTTGCTTTTTTTTCGTTTTTTTTTTGCATTATAGTACGGAACCCTTCGTGCGCGAGTCCGACTCGCACTTGCCCGGTTTTTTTACTTTTGCTGTGACTCCTCCTTTTTGGAAATAGATTAAGAATTTAGATTTGCGTAATCAATTCGAATCTTTTTTAATGGTTAGATATTTCAATTCTTTATACTCTTGTTTTGCTGATGCTACATAAAAATTAATTACATCCAGTGCAGTGCCCTTCGACGACACAATATTAATTCTGCACGTAAGCAACCAGCTGTATCAAATATTGACACTTGTATCGGGCACCGTGCGAGTCAGCTGACGGGCGGTGTCGGGTGTCGTCGCTGGTGGCGACCACACAGCGGTGGGAATCACCGCAAATACCATAAGAAAGTGTTATAAGAAGAGTAACACGAGTAAGTGTTACCTATAATATTAAGAGATGACTGATCCGATTTAGCTCATATGTAAATCGGATGACAATGCAATATTATACAAATTTTATTTCGTGTTAACGAGGATTTCGTCTTATCGAGGTCAGAGTTAGCGAGGTTCCACTGTATATATTTCGGGGATCTCGGAAACGGCTCTAACGATTTCGATGAAATTTGCTATATGGGGGTTTTCGGGGGCGTTAATCGATCTAGCTAGGTCTTATCTCTGAGAAAACTCGCATTTTAGTATTTTATATGTTTTCCGAGCAAAGCTCGGTCTTCCAGATATAGAAGTTGCTAAGCGGGCGAGGTGTTCAAAATCACCTTGACACGCTCTTATTCTCTTAACAATAAAGCCGCGTCAAGATAATTTTGAACACCTGGCCCGCTTAGCAACTTCTGCTGCTGACTGTATATTGGCGGTTAGGTCCATGTTTTACAGTATTGACGAGATCTTTGCAAATTAAACAGATTTTTACAAAATTACCATGCATGTAACTTTACACTTTTTAATGATGACATTTTTATTACTTAATCTGTACTTTTCTTTGTTGTTGGTTTAATTAAGTGTATTTTTGGAATTTTCTTTATTGACATGTCCCGCTGTTATTTTATAATTTTAATTATGTGCATGTAGTAGTTTGTAATATATTTTTAACACAATATCATGTTGTTATAGAAATAAATAAATGAATGAAAAATGAAATGAAAATGTGACTCTTAAAGGCTGACCTTCCAGCGACGCTACAAATGCGCTTAAAATAAGCATAATTATATTATAACAAAAACTCCAACCATATGGACAGATGGCGGGTATAATTGTACACCTGATTTGGCCTGACCCATCTGACAGGTGTTCCAAGGCTGTTGACGGAGTCAGCTGATTTTACACACTTGTTTTCCTATTTTTTGACCTTATTTGAAAGCAGAGTACAGATGTAGCGCATAATTATTTTTCATCGTACTTTCACGGAAACGTTCGAACGTGTCTTGCTATTTTAGTCACTTTCGGTACAAAAAGTACTGAGGTGAGGTTGACTGCAGTAGCATGACAAATACGAACGTTTGCGAGAAAACACGATGGAAAACAATTATGCTCTACATCAGTATCTCGGTTCCAACTGTCTATTGTTTGAAATCAAATGTCAACAAAGCTCAGGGGGGCTTAGCTAAGGACTCTCTGTCGCACTAATATGGAAGAGTGATAGAGAGACATTACCGTTTCGTTTGCAGAAAACGAAACGCTAGCTATACATAAAAAAAAATGATCCTTCCGGCCGGTTTCGACCAAGGCGACCACTTCGACTCCTAGTTAGCTCGGCGCTCGTGCGCCCGAATATGGCTGACGTAGCCGATCTTTAAGGTGAACCCCCGCGCACATTGAGCTATACATAAATAAAGTATGGAACATACATGTTTTACGTTACGTTTTAGGTAGAAGAGATTTTTCCCTTATCATTATCACCCACACCGTGGCTAATTTGGCCCACCTCTGTGGGTCCATGCGGCAGTCATGGCCGGCCCAGTCCCATTTCAGCTTGGCTCAGGCGGATATGGCGGGATGACCTGGACGGTGGACGCATATCTCAAATCTCAACGATTGGCTGGAGATTGCTCAAAACTGAGACGGATGGAAATCGAAGGGAGGCCTTTGCCCAGCAGTGGGACACCATATAAGGTTGTTATATATAATATAGAGTTCGTATATGTCAGAGTTGTTGTGTGCGACCGTTTTAGGGTTAACGTACCCAAAGGCTAAAAACGGGACTCTATTATTAAGAATCCGCTGTCCGTCTGTCACCAGGCTGTATCTCATGAACCGTGATAGCTAGGCAGTTAAAAATATCACCGATTATGCATTTCTGTTGCCGCTATAACAACAAATACTAAAAAGTACGGAACCCTCGGTGGGCGAGTCCGACTCGCACTTGGCCGGTTTTTTTACTTAACATTTACCTATTCAAAATTAAATAATTAAATTATAAACACATCACATTGCTAAATCAGTGATAAAACCAACTATAAGAAAACTGTAAATAGAAATATACCGATCATCTACATATTAATTTTTGTCCCATACGCCATAACTTGAAAAATGGCCTGTTAGTTTATTTTTTCCTTATTAGTCGGGTTGGCGCCGACCGCACCGGGCAGGTGTGTCGGCATCTTTCATTCAGGTTTATGGGTTTAAATACCTCGAGCGTACTTTGAACTCGATAAATAATAACTTATTAACAGCGAGACAGCAATGATGCACCACGCAATTCATATGCGAAAGTTTTGTATCTTGTTAAAAATCGTAATTTGGTATAAATAAGAACATTTTTATGGATTTTTACTTGTTTTTAGAGTTGTCTAGTGCTGTTGTGATTGCTACAAGCTAGAAGATTTATACAAAACTGCCCAATGGGACAGTGATATTTATGTTTTTCGATTGTATGAATATTTTATACTTAGGCACTCACGTTTGACGAATTTCAGCATATAGATTTGTTTAAGTTGTGGGAATGCCAAGCATTTATACCGTAAGTATATAAAAATGGCGAATTTTGACGCCAAAATCAATGTTCACAAAAACACACTCGTTTTATTTATAGTCTGTGCGTTGCTCTACTAAAATTGTCGCATGTGTCCCGTGTACAGACACCAACACTCTTAACTGGCCATCGGTGAACCCTGAACCTTATGCCTATTGTAATAAGGTTTACGAACTGTCAGATAACAGTATGGGCGAGGGTACTTACTGTGAAGGTTTTAGCGTCAAAATGCATGTTTTTTAAAAGCGCAGCCGGGTTTATTATTGCTCTAGTCTAGTAAGATTGTCACGTGTAGGTCACCGTCCGGTCGGCGCATACCCGCCGAGCCTTGAACACGTCGGACAGATGCGCACGCGACGACAGGTGCGGGTTCGGCGCCCGCGCATGCCCAAACCAAAAGCAGCACAGTTTATACGAAATTAACTGACGCTTACGACATTTTGGAATGGATGTCGCATATAAGACGCTTAGGACTTGTATGTGCCAGAGCAAACAGCCTGACTTATATGGAACTAATGGACGTATAAGACCTTTTAGTATCACGTTATTTTAAGCGGAGGAGCGCCTCCCTCGCTCGTTTTCAACTTTCAACCCATAGGGGATGAAACGGGGACAAGATATAAGTATCTTATGGCTTATTCGAGGTGTTGTAATAAAACCTATCTGTATGCCAAATCTTATCCAAATCTGTTCAGCCATTTTCACGTGATAAAGCAACAAAGTACAACATACAGTAACTGAAGGTAGAATATTTCTTGTATTTCCATATAGGAATACGGCGGCAGTTGTACACTCTGCGCTAGTCAAATCTGTGCAGCATTATTATTTATTTATTATTATTATTTGGAGTCTTACGTGTCCCCCTGCTGGGCAAAGGCCTCCACCCAATTTCTCCACAGATCTCTTTCCAATGCTGTGTCTGGCCACTCCTTCAAAAAGGAGTCTATAGTTCATCCCGCCATCGCCGGCGGGGTCTGCCAACTCCCCGATTTGAGTTTTCAGCATTAGAATATACATATTATGGACTCTATAATATGTACATATATATCTCGCTAAAAGTATGTCTATCTATCTATCTATATTTTATTTAAATATTATTTATTATAATCTGTCCATTGAGTTTTCGGGCCGTTTTTATTGAAACGCCCGGTAATCCGGGTCACGCCCGCGGCGACTGCAGGTGCCGCGAACGGGTTATAACAACATAGGTATTAATGAAGTACATATTTATACTATACAGTTTTATTTTTGAATTAAGTACTTCAACAATGTAATGATAGGTAAACCATAATAACCATTGAAAAATGATTTTAATCTTCGATTGACTCCTAATACAATACACTTGAATGTCAAATACTAATACCAGCAGTTCTACACCTCCACAAGTCCAAGCCACAATTGCAGGTACTTTTCGTAAAAAAGTTTTAGAGAGACCTAATTCGCCTTAAAATTATTGGTACCGTCTTTAGTAGTACACATACAAAACTCTTAAGGGGCCCACTGATTAACAGTCCGCCGCACGGTATCGGACTGTCAGTTGTTCGGAACTGTCCAAATTTTGTTCTATCTGACAGACCGATACCGTCCGGCGAACTGTTAATCAGTGGGTCCCTTTAGAGCATTTAGTAACTGGACATGTCATCGCTGTCATTTTCTTTACGAAAAAGTCTGCCGATTTTTGCCGGGGAGGGGACGTCAAATGTATTGCTATTTCTACACGATTTGTACGTAACGTACAAATAGCCATGTCAGTCCATACAGAAGTTTGCACAATTGTGCAAGGTTTTCGGCAGAGGGGTAAGCTCTTAATGGCGACTCCAGTTATTGAATGCTCTAAGTACAAAACTAATACAAAAGAAGGATGATTGGGTAGTGAATCTAATTGTCATTAATGTCATTATACTCATTTTTCAATCTTTTATTTAACTTGCAATAGTTGTAATGTTTGTATGTTCGTGTCACATGTTGCAAGCATTAGACCCACTTCCCGTTCTACTGTGCTGAAATTTCACATGAAGTTGGGTGACAATACATACTCGTATGGTCCCATCGAGCTGATCTGATGATGGACACAGAAGGTGGCCATAGGAACTCGTGATAAAACAACGCAATCTAATTGTGTTTGGGTAATGTTATGTTAGAATAGGGTATTTTCCTCTACCAGTAAAATCAGTTACTTTTTTAGAACTATCAAAACGATTTGCTAATATGGAATTTATATGAAACATTACACCGTGACGTCACGGTCAACGCACCTACTTTTTAGGGTTCCGTACCCAAAGGGTAAAAACGGGACCCTATTACTAAGACTCCGCTGTCCGTCCGTCCGTCTGTGACCAGGCTGTATCTCACGAACCGTGATAGCTAGGCAGTTGAAATTTTCACAGATGATGTATTTCTGTTGCCGCTATAACAACAAATACTAAAAAGTACGGGACCCTCGATGGGCGAGTCCGACTCGCACTTGTCTGGTTTTTTATATTTCTATCCGATTTATTAAATAGAACTTTTGTTTAAAAATAACTCCTTTCTTTGTTTTTCTAATAATTATGTGGTGCTATATTTCATCCATGGTGTAAAATAATTTATATTAAATACAGTATAATACCCTATTGTCTCGACGAGTATTACTTGCCTGTTGAAAGAAAATTACAATCACCGATACTTGTATTATAAATTGAATTTTTAACCAAAACCTTTCAGTAACTCATGGTACATAAAACCAAGCTTCATATAGTTAAGGCTTCGTCACACAGGCGAGTTTTCCGGGCGGGGCGTGAGCGGCTTTTACATATAAAACGCTCACTCCCCGCCCGGATAAAGCGCCTGTGTGACGGACTATTTAAACGTTGATACGAGTATATACAACTAATTGTTGACAGACATTAGTATGTTTAGGCGTCAGTCGGTCTGTTCCGCCTGCCTGTATATATGTATGTCCATGTCCGTCTAATGAGCTCAAGGACCTGAATTGAATCGCAACCATCGGCATCCGATCTGCCTACGCTGTCATTAATATGTACACAATTAGCGCCTGCCCTGGCGTTCACTTAACGTTTGTTGTTGTTAATGTTGCTACTTGGAAATTTCTCTATGTTTATAAGATCAGACTTGATACACGATTTTGACTATGAGCTAAGTTAAAGTTATGTTTGTAAATGACTTTTCGAAAGTTCTTGCAGGCCTAACTAACTATTTTGGCTCAGCGATTCAAAGAGAATCTTGGCCTCTGAAACGAGAGCGCCACCTGTCCTAATCCTGCGCAACTTCCTGCCAGTTACTGCATGACGCGAAGCTGAAGCAGATCCGGCGTCACACTGTCTTCCCAGCGATACCTGGGCCGACCCACCGGACGCCTACCAGTCGGTCGTCCCAAGAACGCCCTCTTGACAGCCCGGTCCTCATCCATTCTGAGTAGGTGACCGAACCAGCGAAGTCTGTGGGCTTTTACATGCCTACTTGAAAAATAATATTTTGACTTAACTAAGATCGTTTTCACATTTTATCAAACATATTCGGGGGTCGAAATAATATTAAACAAACCCTACCTGGAATCAAACCCGTAGTTTCATTAGAAATCATTCCATCGCCTTTGCTTTACACACTGGTAATAATTTACATACAAATATGTATGTATCAGTGTCGCCCATTAACGCGGACACACAGACACACATACAGATAACCGGACAGACGGCACGACGCCGTGACGATGCATTCCTGACCGATAGTGATACTTCGTTGTAGTCACATATCTTCATAATACACTTGGGATAAGGTAATAGTTATTTGTTTTAGATAGGGTAAAGTTGTTGTTTAACCCCTTGTGTTAATATCGATACTTTGGTATACTACTCAAGAGAAAGTTTCCAAAATTGGAAAAGTGTAGTTTTGATCGTCGCATGGGTTTCAAGACTTTCAAGGCACGAGGCGAGGGTAAACAAACTTTGCTACCGAGTGAAACACAATTTCTCAATATAAAATGACAATTTGAATTTGTATGAAATTTTTATGCGCATGATTTTTCTATTTTTGTATGTTAATTTGTTAATCCTTGATTAATTAGCATGTATATTTATTATTTTGATAATGTATCTGTTTTCTTAGTATGTAAGTGAATTAGTCTGAAACTGTAAACTTGCATTGTGTTCAATAAATGAAATGAAATTAAAATCGTCCATTAAGGGAGTGAAAAGGGGTGGATTTACTATGGAACTAGAAAATCAAAGAACTATTTCTACGACGATATCGCGAGCAACTGAACAGCTATGTAGTATTTACTATGTAGGTGGTTAAATTATGACTAGACTCTAATAAGCTGATTTCCAGTCCAATTTGTACAGTCACCACACGGGATTGTTATGCCATTTAGGGTTCTTGCTAAATTGGAAATTCTATAGCGTAAGTATTGAACAACCAATTTAGCTAGGACCCTAAATGGAGCAACAATCGCGGACCGTGATGGTACTAACATACTAAAAATCTTACAGAAATTGATGCTTACAAACTTAAAGAACGTAATTACATTAGAACGGACAGTTTATTTAAACAGAGTAATTAAGTAGAAGATCGGAATGTGTCCGACTCCGTACACAGACAGATACACATACATACGCGGAGATATTTACATCAGTTGGAATAGCTTGCATACCGATGCATACGTTGTTCCCTATACTTAGTATACCTAGAGATGAGAGATAAACGTTGACTACTACGAGAGTATTACCATATTTTATAAAGTGTTTAGCAAAGGTATTGTTTTTTTTTTATTATTATTTTATTTATTATTTATTTATTTTATCATTCCGCACCTCAAAAGGAAATACAAAAAACCGGCCAAGTGCGAGTCGGACTCGCGCACGAAGGGAACCCTTGCGCAGTACCATTACCATTAAATACACAAAAAACGGCAATAAATCACGTTTGTTGTATGGGAGCCCCACTTAAATATTTATTTTATTCTGTTTTAGTATTTGTTGTTAGGTATAGCGGCAACAGAAATACATCATCTGTGAAAATTTCAACTGCCTAGCTATCCACAGTTCATGAGATACAGCCTGGTGACAGACACACGGACATCAGACAGATAGTTAGGGTCCCGTTTTTACCCTTTGGGTACGGAACCCTAAAAACGGAACCCTTATGGGATCACTTTGTTTGCCGTCCGTCCGTCCTTATCCATAGGTATCGATACATTCCACGACTCTTCTCTTTCCGCACACACTCTACCTAACTTGTATTTGGTTGTATCAATAAATCTAACTTCCTCTTTAAAAAACAGCTTTGAATTATCATAGAATGTCTTTTACGTATCAATTATTCAATCTGAATAAAATTTAGTGCAATGTAGTTTCATTTACAAATGATTTATCCATTTACACTCGTCCTCAATGAAAAATTAACCGCCACGGCCTCGTGCAAACAATTAAAAAAGTAACCTACAATAAAATAAATAACTATTTTAAAAGAATATCGATGGCCACGTACACATACTTAAATATTAACCCTGTTTCGCACTTACCGCCGAGAGCCACGTCAGGGCATCTACTACTTAATATTCTATATTGTCAACCCCATTTTATAAAAAATAAAATTTTTACTTCGAAGCCAAATCTTTACGAAACGTATTCAAAAGTAAATAAGGTTTATTTTAGCTTAACAGATATATAAAGGCAGAGTCTAATGAGTGTTTAATTCAATAAACAAGATAGTTTTCAATTTTAGAGTATTCCATTTTGAGTCTTAAGAAACCTAAAGAAGATTGATATTCTTTTAACATTTTAAAATAAATATACTACCTTTTTAAAGCATTTAAGGTTATTTAGTATGACGTGGCTGTTTCAACGTTTATTTGGGAATTCAATCGTATATAATTTAGTTATATTTTACAGGATTGTTTTTAAGGGCGTGAAAAGATAATAGACAACAAATTGGTATAATTTTAGGGGAGGGCCGGGACACGTGGCTTTGCTTGTTGGAAATGTTTTATGTATTTCATCATTCTACATTATTTCTTACAAAATAGTTCAGTAACACAAAATGATTTTAATATTGGCCATACAGAGTTAATGCCATAACAAAAGCATTTAATTTGAGCATATTTTTTCAGATTTTATAGCAATATGTTTTCTGAATTGCTGGCAATTTCATAGTGTCCGGCGTTTATTGTAAAGATTAATGACCAAATATATGTTATGAAATTTTTGATGATTCTAAACTACTTTTTGATATTTTTTTATTTATAACTATCTTCTACTTTTTCCTTATCAGAAGACGATACCGTTTATGCCCTTAAACTGAGCCCTACTATTTTTGTTACATCCTGTATGTATAGTGCAATATTATATACCTTTGAACGAGCAATTCTTGTATATTTATTTATTTATATATTTCGGGGATCTCGGAAACTGCTGTTCGATGAAATTTGATATAGATATGGGTGTTTTCGGGGGCGAAAAAACGAGCTAGCCAGGGGTTATCTCTGTAAAACGCGCATTTTTGAGTTTTTATTTATACGATTTCCGAGCAAAGCTCGGTCTCCAAGATATTAATCTGAATATTTTAGATCAGTGATCGAATCCTCACCTAGATCGATATTCGACAGTTCATCAACAGTGTCGCGGCAGACAGTGCGTCGCACGCGCAGACGCGCACGCACACTGAATATTTATATTATTGATATTGTTCGTGAGACTCATTTACATTGTACCTGGAACGGACGTGCTGCCGAATTGTGATTAAATATATTATGTTTGTGTACTAACATAGGGGTTGTGCACAAATCACGCGAGGTGTTTTCGGCTACCTTTTGACCCCCTCCCCCCCTCCCCCCTCCCCCTTGTTGATATTTGATGAGGTTTTTGGCTACCCCCATCCCCCACATAACCTCACGTGTATTTTTTTTTTAATTTCCATCCGACCGGTCAAGACCAAGCGCTCCAAAATTTCGTAAAATAGACTCGCTGTTTAACGAAACCGAGGAAAAGTATCTACTCATGTGGTAGGTATTTTTACTTACTTTCGTTCACTTTCGAAAAATACACGCGAGGTCTCCTTATACCCCCCTCCCCCAACGTGATCTGGCGTGATTTTGTCGTGCCCTCCCTCCCCCCCTATTGAACCTCGCGTGATTTGTGCACAAGCCCATATTAGGTTTTTGCTGGACCGGCCAACCGGCCATGTCTACCGCATCCACCCACACTCCCACAGGGGTCGACCAAAAGAGCCACAGGCTCAGGCGGAGATGGCGGGATGACCTGGATGTATGGCGCTCAGCACACTGGATGCGATTCGCACGTCGTTCCGATGTGCAAGCGGGATGTCGCTATAATACGTGCATACCGTTGTCTCGCACAACCATCCGAGCGACGAATCTATCCAGTGTGCCAAGCGCCTGTATCTTCACGGCTGGCCAGAGATTGGTCAAAACCGAAACGGAGAGAGGGAGGCCTTGGCCCATCAGGGATAGGCTATTAATAAGTAGTATTAATATATTATACAGGTTTTTTGCTTACTCTTCTTATTAGATCACATGAGATAATTCCCACAACATAAAATTAAATGTATTTGGCTCCAACCCTAAAAAAAATCTCATTGCTAAAAAGAAGTCTAACTAACACATTCTTTAAAGCAACTTTTTCTTCTTTTTTGTCTTTGTTTAATCAAAACCGAACCGAACAACTGTACGGTTACCATCAGTTTGTCACTGACATAAACGCCGTCGAGAATGTAATTTACTTTCTATACATCTCGCTCGCACTCGCATACAGTGGCGGATTTCCCATAAGGCACAGTAGGCCCGGGCCTAGGGCGGCGAGAAATTAGGGGCGGCAAATTGTGACAAAAAATTCGCTGATGATAACAAAAAATAACTCAAAATTAGGCCAGGCAACGAATTCTCAAAAAAAAGGTACAGAGGGAAATGCTTGAAACACAATTTTTGACTTCGTACCTAACTTTATTTGGATTATCTAGGAGGTGAACATATATCAAAATTCCCCGGCCGTAGCCCTTGAGCCGGGGGAAGAGAGGGGTTTGAAGGTCACATTTTTCGGTTTTTCGCTTATATCTCGGAAACTATGCGATTTGGAATTTGGAATTCATTATACAAAATGAAAGCTGGCTAAATTTGCTACAAGCTACAAGTTTTTCGATATCTACTTGTGCGCGAATCGCGGCGCGAAGCCGCGAACGCGAGTGTGGCGTCGATTTCGCAAATTGTTGACGCCTTCGCGCCTTGTTCTCCGTTTTTAGGGTTCTGTACCTCAAAAGGAAAAAACGAAACCCTTATAGGATCACTCTTGCGGCTGGCTGTCCGTCTGTCACAGCCTATTTTCTCCGAAACTACTGGACCAATTAAGTTGAAATTTGGCACACATATGTAAGTTTGTGACCCAAAGATGGACGTGTAATGTAACGTAAATAAATGAATTTTAAATATGGAGGCCATTTTTGGGGGGTAAATGAGAAAATTAAAAAATAAAGTTTTTCAAACTATATCGTGTTACATATCAAATCAAAGAGCTCATTGTAAAAATCTCAAATATTTTTTTTTATAATTTTAGGATAAATAGTTTAGCACTTATTCAAGAAAATAGGCAAAAAATGATATAGCGGCTGGCTATATTTTAATTTTAATATGCTGGCTATATAGTAATTTTGCATTAAATTTCCTTCAATAATATTTTCACGGTGCTCACGAGGAAAGGAACCCGAAATATTTTAACAGTTTATTACTGATCATATTTAAATACCTACTAATTTGTCCTTTAAACTTCTCTGGAATTCGCTGGAGG
The DNA here is from genome assembly GCF_910591565.1 of Cydia splendana. Taxonomy (NCBI): domain Eukaryota; kingdom Metazoa; phylum Arthropoda; class Insecta; order Lepidoptera; family Tortricidae; genus Cydia; species Cydia splendana. Next base: position 10,819,164 of record NC_085984.1, on the reverse strand, counting down.
CCAAAAGAAGGAAAAAAATGTTTATATGAGTGTTTATAGGTATAGCAAAAGAAAATGTGTTTCTTATGTTTTTTTTTTTTGATTTTTTGAATGTTTTTGTAGGTACATAAAAAGCCAATGTTATTGGTAAAACTGTCACTTAAAATGAATAAGTATTTGCTTATTTTTTTCGTAAAACCTATGTTCCTATGATCATGTCACAAGGACGTATAGATTCTGAGATATAATAAGCGAAAAACCAAACCCCCCTACCCCCGCTCAAGGGGACTTTTGATATGTTCACCTCCTAACGAGTCCAAATAAAGTTACTAAGTTAAAACTGTGTCCCAAGCAGTTCCCTCTATACCTTTTCGTTGCCTGACCTAAATGTAGTCAATATGATGGGTGCTGATGCTGAGAAAGGGGCGGCTACAAGGCCTGGGGCCTAGGGCGGCAAAGACTGCAAATCCGCCACTGCTCGCATATTAGTGCAAACGGGATGTATAGAAAGTAAATTACGTTCTCGACGGCGTTTATGTCAGTGACAAACTGATGGTAACCGTACTGGTATTTGGTTATTCTTAACTGACTCGAAACTCGAAAACTTAAAAGAGTCATACTTTAACAATTTTTAACGCATTGATACCAAAAACTGCAACACTTGAGCACGGGCATTTTAAGAAAGAAAATAAATTTTGAAATTCTATTCCGAAATTCCGATGTTCCATAATGATATTCCGAAAGATGTGAAAATTAGGTTTTATTAGAATAAGAATAAGAATGATTTATTGCAGTACTGTGTACATTTGTGGATGGTAATCATGATACAATTAGTTTCAACAGTTACCCATTTCGGGTATGCAATACTTAAATAACTTATGAACTAAACTTAAATAACATTGCAAAGATAATTACATACCAATTAATGCTCAAAATATTCTTTCAGACTATAAAATGTTTTATCTAATAGCCAGTTTTTCAACCTTACCCTGAATCGGTTGTCTTCAAGTGCCTTAATATCAGCTGGAAGGTGATTAAATAATTGAATAGCTGTTACAAAAGTGCTCTTTTTGTATATAGACGTGTTTGTTTTTGGTAGTATAATGTTATATTTATATTGAGTCCTAGCATTGCACTTAGTTGAATTATGAATTATGAATTTTAAATTAAAGTTCTTAAAAACTACTCATTTCTAAATATTTTGGTTTTTGTTTTTAAGTACCTAATTACACTACTAGCTCAATTTTAAACATACGATAAGTACACATATGTCTTCTTCTTCCTCGCGTTATCCCGGCATTTTGCCACGGCTCGGCTCATGGGAGCCTGGGGTCCGCTTGACAACTAATCCCATGATTTGACGTAGGCACAAATTTTTACGAAAGCGACTGCCATCTGACCTTCCAACCCAGAGGGGAAACTAGGCCTTATTGGGATTAGTCCGGTTTCCTCACGATGTTTTCCTTCACCGAAAAGCGACTGGCAAATATCAAATTATATTTCGTACATAAGTTCCGAAAAACTCATTGGTACGAGCCGGGGTTTGAACCCGCGACCTCCGGATTGAAAGTCGCACTCACCGCTAGGCCACCAGCGCTTCTACGATAAGTACATAGTAATAAACATAAATGACATAACACATCTACGTTTAAGATGAAAGCTCCTAACATCACAAGCTTTGTAAACAGTCCCGGGTTCGATCCCCGCGACAAATCCGCCGTCACATCCGGTGGGGATAATGCACTTTTTCTGCAAGTGTCGTTAATAAATTATGGTGATAGTAATCTTTAAGCATCGATCGTGTTACAGATTTTTAAAAAAGGTTAAAATCAGAATTTAAATATTCATTCAAAGTATGCTTGTTACATTATGCGGATGCATGTTTCTCTATATTTTTTCAAATATTCCTATCTAAGTTTAACTGAGTTTCTACTTAGGGGCTATTCATAAATTACGTCATTTCAAATTAGGGGGGGGGGGGGGTCTGGACATCGGATGACGGTAGCATGAAGTAGAAGGAAATGGGGTCATTTGAAGCATGATTTTTGGATGATTATAGGGGGGGGGGTCCAAAATCGTCAAAAATCGATGACGTAATTTATGGACAGCCCCTTAAGTACATTCAGCAGCAGAAGTTGCCAAGCGGGCCAGGTGTTCAAAATGATCTTGACGCGACTTTCATTAAGAGAATAAGAGTGTGTCAAGGTAATTTTGAACATCTCGCCCGCTTAGCATCTTCTGCTGCTGACTGTACTCAAGGGCAATAATAGCAGGACACTTAGCAAGGGAATTTTCATAAAGTGGCTTATCACCCGATCGATAGTCAGCCGCAGTGACATATAACCTCCATTCTTGAGGTGCGAAACCAGTAATTTACCGGCCACGTGGTAATGCCCGCTTTCCCGGCCTGCCGATACCAAGCCGCCACGTCAGCCATACAGTGCATATTTAATGCGGTTGCGAATAAAAGTCGATGCAATTTGCGGGTAATTATAGAGGAGGCCAGTAATGGGAGTAGGGAAAAATATTACTATCGTTTTATGGAATAGAAAATTTATTATCTGCAAATAGAGTCGGATAATAGGTGACTATGGATGGCATTTGCAATGATTATGTGTGGCAATGTTATCAATAATGTCACACTTCTATGAAAATGGGACATTAATGATGACACTCCTTCACTTTGGTTCTGTTCAAGTCGGTGCAAAGTTAGGTTAGACGGACTCTACTCGACTTTCATAGTTTAGAGTTGGACTAATCTAACTCTGCACAGACTTAGTAGTGCCAGCATGTGGAGGTGCCAGGACGTTGGTCTAATATTTGTCCATGTACTTGTTTTATAAAAAAAAGCGCTGGTAGCCTAGCGGTAAGAGAGTGCGACTTTCAATCCGGAGGTCGCGGGTTCAAATCCCGGCTCGTACCAATGAGTTTTTCGGAACTTATGTACGAAATATATATCATTTGATATTTATCAGTTGCTTTTCGGTGAAGGAAAACATCGCGAGGAAACCTGCAAACATCTGCGAAGAAATTCAAAGGTGTATGTGAAGTCCCCAATCCGCATTGAGCTAGCGTGGGGACTATAGCCCAAGCCCTCTCGCGCATGAGAGGAGGCCTGTGCCCAGCAGTGGGACGTATATAGGCTGAAATTATTATTATTTATTACTTGTTTTATAACTTATACTGGGTCAAGCAGATCTTGTCAGTAGAAAAAGGCGGCAAATTTGAAAAATGTAGGCGCGAAAGGATATCGTCCCATAGAAAATTTGAATTTCGCACCTTTTTCTACTGACAAGATTTGCTTGACCATCTATATTTAATAATCAACAAACATAAATAAGTTTAAAAAGCTATCTTCCCGATCTTGTCAAGTTGAAACCTGATTTCACAATACACTATCGAGGGGAGACCGTGCCAGAGCGGAACACCCGACACTTGTTGTAAGAGTGAGCGGGAGGGGAGTATTTTATTTGAAAGTAACCCCTTTTATAGTTACATGGGGGTAGGACCACCGTGTCAGGTTGACAACACTATATATTTTATGTGGAGCGTTTCCTATGCAATTTAAACACAAGTTTTTAATGTAACTATTTGTACATTTTTTCATTACATATTATATTCATTCATTCAAATTACCTTGAACAGCATTTGCCGTGTGTGAAGGAGCTCCGTCTTGTTGGAACACATAATATTCATTCCAAAACATACATTTTGATTTTGGGGCAACAATCTCCTCCAAAATCTCGGTTTTATAGTAAAGTGCGTTAATTTTAACGCCTTTATCTATAAATACTGAAGGTAGTTTACCCCTCTAACATACCGCACCCCACACCATGGCCAATGGTGAGCTCTGGAACCTAGGTATATTTTCTGGTTGTCCGGAATGTCTTCTATCCGTGGTGCCCACAATCGATCATTTTGGGTTCTGTTCTAACACAAACAGTTTCTCGTCAGAAAAAACAAACTCGTCACCTGCGTGCCAAGAAAGTATTATGTTAGATCTTTGCACTCTCTTTTTCTTGGTCGCTTCGGAAATGCCATGTACTTTGCGTTTTTATTAAGCATGGCATCCAAGATCCACCCTCAAAATAAAATCTCCTCTCTTCTGCCTCGCGTTATCCCGGCATTTTTTGCCACGGCTCATGGGAGCCTGGGGTCCGCTTGACAACTAATCCCATGATTTGACGTAGACACTAATTTTTACGAAAGCGATTGCCATCTGACCTTCCAACCCATATGGGAAACTAGGCCTTATTGTGATTAGTCCGGTTTCCTCACGATGTTTTCCGTCACCGAAAAGCAACTAGTAAATATCAAATGATATTACGTACATAAGTTCCGAAAAACTCATTGGTATACGAGCCGGGGTTTGAACCCGCGACCTCCGGATTGAAAGTCGGACGCTCTTACCACTAGGCCACCAGCGCTCACCCTCAAAATAAAATAATAATTAAAATAAGAATTTGATGGCATGTAATGCGTATGGCTTTAGAGCCAAGGTAAAAAGATTTGGACTTATTGGACACGGTGTACATCAAATTGTGTAAAAATATTTTTAATAATGTTAATATCGAGAGAGGAAAATGCAGTGTACGTTTGCATGGAAAAGCGGTTTCGGGGCGCCGGTCGTCCACTTTCGTCTTAGACTCTTAGGCCAATTTAAAATAAAAAGAGGAATGCCCTAAGTAGTCACATTGCCAATACAATTACAACTTAATGAAGGTCTTTATAATGACATGTACCTATTGGATTAAATCGGTGTTTATTAACTTGTTATTTCATGTATTTTTAGAAGCAAATTTATTATTCGAGACGATGTAAAACTTCATAAACTGAGTTTTTAGATAATATGACAAAAAAAATCCAAAATTTTAATTGTTTCGAGTCGCGAATTCGAGTCGCAAGTGAGTTTTTTCACTTTTTCTTTATTTCTTATTATTGTGGTATCGTTTGCCAGACGTATCTTTTTAATACTTACAAAATTTATTAGGCTGCGTATCCACCAGAGATGTGCGAGGATGTGTAGCGAGGGATGTGTTTGCTATGAACCAATAGAATCACTTTATGTTTGCGCTCAGCGCAGCTCTATGTAGTGGATGATTTCAACCGGTTCTTAACAAACACATCCCTCGCTACGTGTCCTCGCACGTCTCTGGTGGAAACGTAGCCTAATTAACCAATTTTGTATTAAAAAGAAACTTCTGGCACATATGCAAACGATACCACAATAATAAGAAACAAAGAAAGGAAAAACTCACTTGCGACTCGAAACAGTTAACATTTTCGAACCTATGCACATTTATTGTCATTTTATCTAGCACGAACAATAATAAGCTCAGTATATATATTAATAATGAAACCACTTGTATGACAATTAAAAGACTAACTTCGATGAAATAATCATCCGGCACGCGAAGACAGACCTACAATTATTTAGTTTAATAATTACCTGGACTCATATATAATGCAGTAACGACGTACAATTCATTACTGACTAACGGGCACGTTACTGGCCGAGGCCAAAAATGGTCTATTAATTTACAATATGATGTATATCAACCACAGAGCCTAGTGAAGATGACAATCATACATCGACAAACGCCAAATAAAAAAAAAAACGTGAATTCAAAAATATACAACGATTACGGTAATAATAAAACGCCTATTCATTTTAATAGTAGATTTGCTCTGATATTTTAATGTTTACATGAAACTATGCATCGTTTCCACGCAAAGATACCAACTTATCATTAAGGAGCTTTTGGCAGCTTTTTCAAGCGCCCTCTCAAGCGTCGGCATCAAATAGATAGTGACGAACAAAGTGACCAATTTCTATCGGAACACAACCTTATTTCTATGACAACGGTGTGTTACTATAGTCTGTATCTTTTGGGTATTTAAATAAAAGTAAACAAAGTCTACCCTCAAATGGCTCCTTTTGCCAGTTGAGGGGAGAGGAAAACATTACATGATCAAATAATGTAGGTTAAAGTCAGGTCGTTCAGTGACAGATCCAGGCGGTTTCGAATTTGGTTGGTTAACCAATAAATGTTACAACTACCCGAAAATGTACAAATTGTTTGTTTACTTTTATTTAAATACCTAAAGATACAGACTATATATAGGTATTTGGCCATTTCGGGAGTCAAACTATTTGATGCTGACTGTACCTCTTACTGAAAGAGACACATGGTAATACCTTTTCTGAAACCGTCACATAATTCTGACACGCCCTTAAACATTACAAAAGCCGTTTTCAAACATATTGCATAAGTTTTAGTCACATGTTATAATATTATTATATTATTCTATAATAATATTATCGTTGGCGAGACGTTATCTCAACTCAATAGAGTGACTCGCCGTGTTATAATAACTAAAACTGGACTAGTAAAGTGCATTGGGGTAATTTCGAAACATATACAGATAATTTAAAAAAATTGAAGCACTTGATAGGTGCCAACAAGTCCTTACTCTAAGAATCTTAGTAAGAGAGTTAAAAGTGCATCTAGTTTAGAATTCGGGTAAGGTAAACTCGGGTAGCCCGGATGATCTACTAGACTTGACGCTCGATGCTGTGCAGTGGTTGCAAAACTTGGATGTTGCCTTATAAATAAAAATACTGTGTATACAATTTTTGCCTATGTGACCATATCGCCATACGATTAAATAAGTTTAGAATTATCAATTTAAAAGTAAAAATATACAGGCTGTAAATTTAGTCACCTGCAATAATTTACGGGGTGAATATATAGGTCATACTGAGCAACTTTTACTATGGGACCAACTCCGAAATCGCTAAAACAAAATTTATTCTTCCATACATTTTGGCTGGCTGATGTTGAAATATTGTATGGGAGAGTCAATTTTACATTACAATATGTATGTAGAGCGTCTTGGCTTCAATGCAGCTATCTAATAACTTTAACTTAAGTAGACCTGTACTCCAGTCAACATAATATTTTAAGGCATATTTTTAACTTTTTAAGTTTCAAGTACGCGGAAATTGCTATATTTTTTTGCAATTCACGTCATTGTTTTAGAAGAAAAAATAAATGTTATTTTTCCTGAAAATTAAGCATTAACACTTACAAGCCCTGTTTCAAAGAATGTATGAAACTGATATGAAAGCATCCACCTAGTTTCGAAGATTATAGAGCCACCAACAATGGTCATACAAAACGTTTTTTTTTTTCTAACGCTCGCCTATGCGTATCCATTGTGCCAAGCGTGCACCACCACAAAGAAAACTCACTTTTTGCTCAAAAAACCACTGCGAATACCAAAATATGCACTAGCAAACCGAAATAGGGAACAAAGATATTTTATAAACAACAAATAAAAGATATTTAAGAAATTTATAATAACTAAATTAAAAAAAAAACTAAAAGACATCAAATTGTAGCAAAAATACGCAAAACGGAACGTTTAAATTTTAGAAACACTCTTCTTGTTGGTCGATTTTTTTTTAAATTTCCGAAACACTCAAACTTGCTGGCTGAAAAACTTACACTCATCACAATTCGAAATTCAAATCACCGTCCTCACTGCACACAGAATCAGAAACGAAACGTAAACACTAGGACAACAGGAGTGTAGTGGCTTAGTTTAGGTATAAACAGTTTGATAACGTTTAGTTACATCACAGAAACTTTGTACGTTCATTGAGCGCGGGCGACGCGAGCGGGCGGTGCGCACGCCTGAGGCCGACTGCCGCTCACTCGCTGTGTTGCCAGACGGGGGATTGGTTACCCTAGCTAGAATATCGTCAACATGCAAAAAAATATGTTTTAATGTCAAGCTATATAACTCAGCATGGAATTTGCAATAAGAAAGTGTGGCAATGTCATCATTAATGTCAAATTTCTGTGAAAATTCTTTGTTTTGTTTAAGTCGGTACAAACTATAAAGTTAGCATAATAGAGTCTAACTAGACTCTGTATGGGAGCATTTGTTTATAGCTTTATCGTATCGCATGTTAGTGTTACTTTGATTAGTGTCACTGAATAAATTAGCACTATGTGTTGTTGGCAAAACACAACAAATTAGAGCATCAACAGTCAAGTATTAGGACTCTATAAAACAGACATATGTTTAGATGGTGTACAAGAGAGGATCGTTTATTGATTTTATTATTTAATATATAGTTTGATTAGACAGTTGCCGATAAACGAAATAAACATTAAAGGTAAGTATTACAAATATAAAAAAAATAGTACTTAGTCATTATACCTACAATGCTGGAAGCCTCTACATTTTTAACAATGATAGATAAGTTGGATGAAACTTGTTTAACACTAATAGTAAACAATGGACTTATTAAGTAAAAATACGTGATTTATCGCTGTTCTTGTATCACCGCCGTGCCCTATATTCAAACCAATAACATTTCACAACACGTCTTATCGTATTATACTGACTTTTTGTTACTTATAATTTAGTAAACTAACCTACAGAAATTCTGCATATTTTCATTATTGCACAATATATTACCCATAAGTATATCGTTTTCATAGCTGCATTTATATATACAATACACACACACACACACAGTTTGGACGTTTGCACGTTTTGGTAACAGGAATTATTTTCACAAGATACATAATTTTTTACACTCTTAATTTTTAAGCACTTCGCAGTTTTCACGGTCCCGATCAATTTCTGAGTTTCCGACAAATTACCCCATTGTAGGGTAAATAAAAGCTCTCCCCGCTCTGGCAGCCCCGCGCCGCGCGACGTTGCCGCTCCGCCGCTAAATGCGCGCTCAAGAACGCGAACGTTACTATAATGAGGTTAAAGTTTCTGAACGCAACTTTTTTTTTCTTAAATTTCAGTGGCTTAGGCGTTCATCCTTCGGCCGTATTTCATTCACGTTTTATGAAATTCGTTTTACGTAAGCTTTTTAGGATAAAAAGGTACACTGTGAATTGGAAATAAGTTTAATAGAACGCTTTCTTTTGCGTCGATATTAGTTATAAATGATGAACTTGACCGCAGTGACATAAGTAGGAAAATATGCAAATGAAATATCAAGATTTCTAATAGAATATTTTACTTTGCGTTAAAGTATCAATAGAAATTTGATTAAATTGAATACTTTATAAGTACTTTAGACGGTTATAAACCTACTTAAAATTTCAATAAATACGATTATAATATGTATCGCAGACTTTGGCGTCATGTCCCTTGGTAACTGAGGCCTACGAAAAACGAAATTTGGTTATCTGCCTCTCTATCGCTATTGCAGATTCGAGAGATAGAGGCAGATAAAGAAATTAGACTATCCTTTTTCGCTGTAGGTATTCTAACATATCTAACACGACAATGCTGAATGACACTAAGAATCTAAATGTGATTAGTTGATTACAAATTAAGATAAAATTGAAAGTACATAGTAGTTAATCATATAGATACGTACAGTCACCTGCAATAATATGTTACTCTTCGAAGGCCGCAAAAATATGTGACACGCTCTAATGACTCTACGAATAAGATCGTGTCAGATATTTTTGTGGCTTTCGTTGTGTAACATATTATTGCAGGTGACTGTACATCTATCTTGAAGTTTGATCAGACAAATTCAATAGGTATTCTATTTTTTAAACTTACACAGTGTACAAACAGCAACACTCCTCTGTATATCGGAGGACCTTATTACAAAAGGCATAAGGCCCGCCGATGTACAGTTGCATGGTACGTGCAAATGACGAAGTTTATTTTAGCACTGCGAAAAACAAATCCCAAAAAAAAATATAACAAACCAACACCAAAAGAACAATAGTTATTTGTTTTACAAGGGGGCAAAGTTGTTGTTTAACCGCTCGTGCTAATATTGATACCCGAGCAAGCGAAAGATCCCAAAATTGAACCACGAGCGTAGCGAGTGGTTCGAAAATGGAATCTTGAGCGTTGCGAGGGTTTCAAAGCAACAAACAAAACAAAATTATTATTTTTATTAACAAGGGTTAAACAAAATTTGCCTCCGAGTGAAACACAACATTTTTCACCACACCAACCCGAAGCAAATATTTAATGTAAAATATCAAACAAAATCAAACCAAGTCAAATCCAAATGAATGTTTTTAAATATTTATCATCCAAAATCATCATTTAAAAGTCAATTCTACCAGCAAACATAAGAAAACAACTCAAAATTTGCATTTGATTACTTTGCCTCACATGTGAATAAAATGCAACTTTGCTATCAGTTTTTGAAGTGCAAAGTAAGCCTTTCCGAGCTGGTGTGGTGAAAAATTACTTGTCTCGCATCTCTACGAGGCATTATCAGGAGATACTGATATTTTGGAACCGAAACCGAACCCCTAGTGTAGTGTAAATATCAATTACAGTTATTAATTAGATAGCGTGACGTGAGTTCGCGTTTGTGTTATGTCTCATTTTGTATGGGATTTTGAACGGCGCGCCAAGAGGGACGTTTTGGAAACTCAAAATAGTCAAAATTCCATACAAAATTATACTTAACGTACGTTACGTCACACTATAGAATGAAATTTACACTAGAGGTACTGCTGACGAAGACCATATAACGATGGCATACTATTTTGTCATTGTCAAGTCGGTTTTTTGTGAAAAAGTCTTTTCCTTACTGCACACATTGCTGGACTCAAGTGTAATTTATTTTTCACCTCAGCAGCTCGAACAAGGGTACTTTGCTTCTTAAAAACAAAGTACCCTTGCTCACTAAGACATATTGTCTCAATCAGTGAGCAAAATCGCATTTTGCTCACTGAGTGAGACAAAATGAGTGAGCAAAATCGCATTTTGCTCACTGAGTGAGACAAAATGAGTGAGCAAAATCGCATTTTGCTCACTGAGTGAGACAAAATGTCATTCAAGTGACCTTTATAGTCAAATGTCATGTCAACATGCCGGGTCTAATACAAGTTCGATATACTTGGATTCTATTATCGCTACGCTCGTGAATCTATTATAGAATCTTTCGCTTGTACGGGGCTCAAAATAAGCACTCGAAGAAATATCAATAGTTATTTGTACAACAAGAGATCAAAGTTTGATATTTCTTCGAGTGCTTATTTTGAGTCCCGTGCAAGCGAAAGATTCTATAATAGATTCACGAGCGTAGCGAGTGAATCTAATTTAGAATCTTGAGCGTAGTAAGGGATTCAAAAGCGCACGAGATGTAAATAACTTTGATCTCGTGTAGTACACAAAATTTTTCACCCTAAGCGGTGAGAACATACCTAGACGGACAGAGACAATAGAACCCAAGTATCGAACTTGTATTAGACCCCGCATGTTGAAATGACATTTGACTATAAAGGTCACTTGAATGTCATTTTGTCTCACTCAGTGAGCAAAATAACTATTTCTGTCTGTGTGTATATAATTTCTGTCTGCTGTCTTTGTATTGTTGTTGTTATCCTTTTCTTTTTCCTTATTTTTCATCTTTTTGTCATTTGTGTCTGTGTATATATATATATGTGTGTGTGTGTGTGTGTGTGTGTGTGTGTGTGTGTGTGTGTGTGTGTGCGTGCGTGCGTGCGTGCGTGCGTGCGTGCGTGCGTGCGTGCGTGCGTGCGTGCGTGCGTGCGTGTGTGTGTGTGTGTGTGTGCTTTATCGAATAAATGACTTTCTATTCTATTCTATTTATATTTATACAGTATTGATTTAGTTACATAAATGTTAGATTTTCTGATACAGTCCCTTAGTCCTCCGATATTGTTTTACTATTATATCAGAGCTGTCAATAGCACGCTATTGCCGAGTTGGGTAATGTTTACATCATATTCAAGGGATATTCCTTCACGGGCCCTTTATACGATCTCACCTTTTATCAGTTGCCAGGTGACGATGAGAATAGATGGACAAATCAAAACTGTTAAAGGCCTCCTAGCCTCGTCGGTAGTGACCCCGCTTGCGAAGCAGGAGGTCCCAGGTTCAAATCCTGGTAAGGGCAGTATTTGTATGTATATAATATAGTCGTCTAGCACCCACAATACGAGCCTTACCTGCTAGCTAGATTGATCTGTGTAAAATTGTCCTATAATACAATAAAAAAAAAGGTAAACGTATAGGTGTGATGAATAAATGGAGTCTGGACTCTGAAAATCCTTACATTTCCTGGATGGTCATTTCTCTTAAAATTATCAAGCCAACTCCAAACTTTTTATTTAGCTTTTAATAGTCAGATGAGGTATCTAAAAAACCCTGACACTCGCCAAGTTCCCCCTGTAATTCTGACAAAGAACCACAAATTCTGACATGTCCTACAAAACATGCTTTTAGGGCCTGTCTGTACAGGCGCTATCAGATATATCGGAGCGGCCAAGGCACTCACAAATATCTGAACACGCCTCTATAGTCAAGGTGTTACAGTGCGTGTCCAGATTTTGTGAACACCATGGCCGTTCCGATATATCTGATGGCGGCTGTACAAAGGCGAACTTAAATGAGGCTGTTATGGGTTATGATGAAGACAGTACGCGTTGACTTGACGTCAAATATTTCGTATTAAAAGCGTTCATCTCAGTGATCTACGCCTAAATCCTTCGGAAGTAAACACGCGGTTATTCGGAAGCACAGTGAGTCATGCGCGCGCGCAGAAGTCTTCATTGTTAAGCAAAGAGAACTTCTTATTGTGTGGTCTCGAGGCAAAACTTAATTTAATTGACCAAGCAAATTGAAAGTGTCCGTATTATCTTGGGTAAACACTGCTTTCGTATGTTTTCAACGGGTTTTTATGACATTTTGTATGATACAAGAAGGCAATGAAAAGTGTGAAATTCCTACCTCGCACAGGTAAGTATTTGCGCGGACCGATACGGCCTTCAAATCTTCAAGAGAAGAGCGTACTTCCATCTTAAAGGCCGGCAACGCACTTGCAAACCCCTCTGGGCGACAGTAATAAATAATTGCGTACCGTCTAGCAGCTGAAAACACGCCAGCCTGCTCCCATTCACTACCACCTCCCTCCCTCCCTCTTTTCACTCTCTCCTCTCATCTACTCAAAGGTTTACTGGAAGAGATATCTCAAAGGGATGAGCGCCTTTGTACTTCTTACTAATTCTATGTTATCTTAAATATGTCTCTTTGTACAATAAAGAGTTTACTACTACTGCTACTGCCACTATGTGGCTGGTGTTCTCACGTGCCCTCAATGTGTGCGGGGGTTCACCTCAAAGATCGGCTACGTCAGCCATCATAGGACGCACGAGCGCCGAGCTAACTAGGAGTGAAAGTGGTCGCCATTGCCGAAATCGGCCGGACGGATCATCATCAGGCGATTCGTCTTCTCGTATCCCGATATTATAAAAAAAACCGTATACATATTTGTGACTTCTCTACATTGGTTGTTTTGACCGATTTCCTAATGACATTTATCTTCACATTCGGTATTCACTGACAATTATAAATGTCTCTTTGACCGTATCAGATTTCCAGCTTATCTTATCTGTGTGACGCATGTACACAAATGTTTTAATGATTTCAATATGTTTCAATGTTTGGGCATGTATGTGATGTATGACACTGAGTATATAGCGACGGCTCATACATATTTTGTTATAAGTTGCTTAACTCGTTTGCGTCTTTTCTGTAAACATCGCAAATTTAAGAGAATCCAAAGCTATAGTTTTTCCGCTGCGCCTTTTCAGGCGGGATACATTTTTCAAGTACTTGAGATGCAAATATGATACATATGTAGTTGGGACGTTAACTCTTATCGTTTTGTCTACAGAAGTGACCTTTTTCTGAAATGTGTACGAATTGCGTGGTAGGAGAAAAGCAAGCGACGGCGGCGTGGGAAAACTGTAAACTTTGAAGGGACGAAATCTTCGTACTATTTGACAACTGTCAACAGTCAGATAAAATCTAGATGAAGTTTTTGGTCAAGTCAAGACAAACCTCAGAGCATTTAGTAACTGGAGGCGCCTTGTCTGTCATTTTCTGTACAAAACAGTCTGACGATTTTTGCGGGGGAGGGGCACGTCGAATGTATGGCTATTTTGTACGTAACGCACAAATAGCCATGTCAGATAAACGTCAGTCCATACAAAAGTTTGCACAATTGTGTAAGGTTTTCGGCAGAGGGGTAAGCTCTTAAAGGCGACTCCAGTTATTAAATGCTCTAAGAGACAAACACAATAGTTTTACACCGTCCTATTTATTCCACAATGAGTTTATAATGTCCGAAAGTGATGCGGCCGACGCGCTCGTAAAAACCAAATTACGGTCGCGTAAAATTATACCAAATGGATACACGAAAGAGTTGGGCTTGATATTATACACAAGATCATTGAAAACTGGTCGTTTTGTATGGATATTTAAGAATAGTGATCAGTTTTCTTTTCTCTCAAGTGTACTTATGTGTTTGCGCTGGTTAGAGAGTTTAGTTTTTGTTATTGTAATGATTAGATTGCTTTTTATTCAATTTTCTACTTATGCTTTTAATATCATTAAGCTTCTAATTATAAGCTAGAGTCCGTCTAAACTTACTTTGCATCGATTTGAGAAGAAGTGAGGGCGTGTCATTAATAACGTAATTTTTTCATAGGAATTTCACATTAATAATGACCTGGCCACACTTTGTCGTTGTAAATGCCATGCAGATTTAGCTCCATCCGACTCTATAATCCGTTTTTTATAAAAGTAAAAACTATATTAGAGGTCAGAAAAGTTTATTTTATATTATTTTTAAGAGACCTCTCTCGGTTTTGCTCATCAATGGGACATAATACTGGGCTCACAAATAAAAATAAATAAAACATATTATCTAATTCAATACATATCCAAAACACCAAAGAAACTTGAAGAATTACAGTAATAACTAAAAAAATTAAAGTAAACAGCATTCATTACACTTAATTTATTGCTATTATTATGGATAAAGCGAAACCGAACAATAACAAATCATACAAATAGATACTCCTACAGATTCCTGAAACCGCTATCACAACAATTCGTTGAAATAATCCCACTAAATTAAATAAAACTTACTCGACTTTTAAACTTAGCATCACTATGCATACGTTAAAACACTTAAAACCAAACTAATACATGTTAACTACGCTCCCATTTATCAATACGTCATTTTAGACACCACAACTTAACTTTGCAAAAAGTTGTATGTAAATAAATGAATCATTTATACTTAAGCCACTTTAGAATTAAAAAGTTTTAAAACAAAACTTGGCAAGAAAGACGTATCTCAATAATTGTAGATTTACACTTAGTACGTTTTGCGCGGCGCGCGCGACGTTGCCAGACTTCTCCCCCCCGTTTTGTGAGCGAGAGGGCGCGGTGTGTGATAGGGATGGGTGTAGGTATGGGGTGTTTTCTGTTTTCCTAGTATGTGCGTGTGAGTGGAAAACGTAATATGTGGTCATAATTGATAAGATTGATAAGTTTTAAGTGATGTAGAGATAGTGGGAATTTAATAATAATGAACTAAATATGATCTTTTATACTATGATCTTGTATAAATGATCATTGATAATGAAGTGATAATTTAAGGAGCTTTGGAGAAAAGTTTAATGTATTGTAGTAGTTATTGACTGTAATACCGACAGGTAGAGTTTAAAGGGGCCCACTGATTAACAGTCCGCCGGACGGTATCGGCCTGTCAGTTAGAACAAAATTTTGACAGTTCCGAACAACTGACAGGCCGATACCGTCCGGCGGACTGTTGATCAGTGGGCCCCTTTTTAGTATGACTTCTTCCGAACTTTACCATTATAAATTAAATTAAATTTTGGTAAATCATTTTTCAATCAATTTTTTTTTCGATTAATTTTCACCAAAATCAAATATATTTCCTACATTTTAGCCGTTATAGGTTCATACGTGCAAATTTTGAATTTGTTTCTTGTATGGCTTTACAAGAAACAAAGTAGGGGTAGTGGGTAGACCCCCCACAAGGTGGACTGAGGACCTGGTTAAGGTCGCAGGAGTCCGCTGGATGCGGGTGGCGCAAGACCGGTCATTGTGGCACTCTTTGGGGGAGGCCTATGTCCAGCAGTGGACGTCCTCTGGCTGATATGATGATGATGATGGCTTTACAATTAAACGAAATCAAAATAAAACTGTTTAGTTCTTATAGTTTCAGGCTTTCAGTAGTTTAATTTTACGGTGACTCTATCTTTCAGTAAAGCTTATTCTCCCACCTTAACTCGTACTTTATTCTTCGAAAACTGATGAGAAAGTTGCATTTTATCCACAAGAGTGACAAAGAAATTTGAATTGATGCAAATTTTCAGTTGTTTCCTTATGTTGGCCTTACCTCCATAACTCGAAATATTCAACCTCATTAAGACGAAGTAAGCAGCGATTCCCTTCACGACTATTTAGTACATTTTTTCACCTCTAACTCGAAAAATGAAATTTGACCTCTACAACTCTAAAAATTGTCGTACTTATTGTTTTACTACCTCTATCATTACCTCTCTAACACGATTTTTTCAAGCGTTTTACCTCTGTAGCTCAAAACCTCTTTAAGACGAACAAAAACCTATAAGAACCTCCCCTAAGTCGATGCCCTCAATAAGACGAAACCTTTGGCGTTTCCCTTGAAATTCGTGCTATCGAGGTTCCACTGTATGTGTATATGTAAAGTAAATGCAATTTAAACATGCCGTTACAAATGGGAAGTTTAACTTTGAATGTATGGGAGCGGCTTTTTGGCGTCGGGTTCGTGAAACTCTTAACTCTAGTTAATAATTATGACTACCAAAATACATTACTTGTATTGTAAAACAGTGTTTACATATAACAAGCAAACCCGCACGCAAAAGCTAGTCCACCAAGCCCGAAAACTTGCACAAGTCTAATGAAACAACTTGTCCTCCCTCCCGCTCGCACACGGCGCGCGGGAACGGGACAGGGAGCTATATTAGAAAGGGAACTTGCTTGACTTTTATTATAGTTGTTGCTTTATTTGTTCTAGGCTATGTTTTCCTGGTATATTTGGGTCAGTCCTGCTGCCTAATTTACTCCAGTAAAGATACGCTTACGTTAAACATTAATTAGTAATAGGCAATTTTTTTTTTATTCCTGTTCTTTAGATCATTTTAAGATACTTTATTTTCGAATCCAAAAAACTTTCTGTCCGGAAGTAGGTAAAAAAAAATAGTTAAAAAAAAGAGCCGTTCTTGTTTGTTAAAAATAGTAATAGTATTTTTAGTTCGTAAACGTGACGAAAATAATATTTATAATGAGTCGACAATGGAATCAGTCAAAATATTAACACGGAAAATAACTAATTCAATAAATGGCGGGGCCTCACGGATATACGTCGTAACTTGATATAAAAAAAAGTAATAATTAGGTCTTTGATTGAATTACCATAAAACTACCACATTAAGCTATTTATCCGAGAATCCGACATCAATATGATTTGTAACACTTGTATATATATTTACGCCTTAAACATGCTAGAAAAAATGGTTATAGATATAATTTCTTGCAGACTTTGTTCTGATAACGTTCAAAGTGATATTCAATACATAATCACACAAAAATATGGTCAATGTAATAAATATGTGCATTTTATCAAATTCGCTAAATGAAACTACCAAATTTGAACTCTTTGCGCTAATGCTAAGGATTACATTTCCTTGCGGCGCGCGGGGACAGTTTCAATGCGGGCGGTGGCGGGAGTTCGTGCCAAGGACGCGTGGATAGTATGTAGGTAAGTATGTACTTACCTACAAGTTGCTACAAGTGACAGGCCAATTCGAACGTGCGCGGGCGTCTCGCTCGCACCAAATATTTGTGCGGCCAAGTCTGAGCAAAATGAACGCGCGCGTGAATGATAGCTGATTAAAAATAACTGATATCATATCCAATATTATTGGTTGATGTTCAAATTATATTCGTAATTATATACGTCAATTATGACCCACTACAAAAATAAAAATTGCGCATGACTATCTATCGTTCTTATTTAATTTCAGAATGGCATAGTGTGGAGTGGCATTATAAAAGGAATACTTATTATCGTAGTCATTTGACAGTTTTGGTGACACTTTCACATTCTGTCACAGCGAAGTGTGTAGGCCCACTCTTTAATTTGATATTAACGTCTATCCAACAACTTTGTCAGTAGAAAAAGGCGCGAAATTCAAATTTTCTATGAGACAATAACCCTTCGCGCCTAAGCGTCTGTAGACTTTTTTTTTCAACAAACGTATTATATTGACTATTTCGTGCTCTTTCAATTCATAGTTTACGTTCCATAATAAGTATAACATAGTAAGTTCCATAATAAGTATAACATAGTATAATAAGAGTCGACGTGAAATATATGTTTACACTTTTGCACCTTACTCCTTTGCAATAAGGCGAAAAGTACGGCTTTAAAATGACAGCGTTTTACACAAAAATAAAACGCTAATTAAATAACTTACCATATTCGGAACCTAAGAATAAATAATATTGAGAGTGGCAACACTGTCGTAGGGGGCTATTCATAAATTTAAGTCATTTCAAATTTGGGGGGGGGGGGGGTCTGGACATCGGATGATGGTAGCATGACGCAGGTGGAAACGGTGTCATTCGAAGCATGATTTTTTGATGATTTTATGGGGGGGGGGGGGGGGGGGCGACAAAAATCGTCAAAAATAGATGACGTCATGTATGGACAGCCCCTAGGTCGTATTGTCTTTTTCTAGCATATACCTCCCTCTCTACCCCACACTCCTACCACACAGGCAGGTTGCTTTGTCAGTTATACAAGACAAATTTTCAAGTCATTGTCTCAATATTATACATATTTGCACCATGCAGGATTAAAAATTTAGGTTCCGAATAGAGTTGTGGAACGAGTTGCCCCTGTCGCTCAAACGGTCCCAGTCTGTAGCGTCACTCAAGGCTAATTTGAAGAAACGTATGCTTTCCAACCAAGCGTGATTTGGTTAAGTACTGATAATTTTTTTTTTTTTTGTTGACACTTGTGTGTATATATATATATATAAATATATATAATTATATTATATGTAATATATGTTTAGTATTTATGTATGTAGCATGTATTTTATTTTATAATATTATTTATGTATTTTATTTACTTTTGGACGTTTTGGTTAGTTTACTTTTAAAATGTTACTGTGCATTCCGTAAGTTTGTCTATCTAATTTGAATTTTCCCCTCATCTACTCGAAGGTTAGCTGGAAGAGATCCCTTACAGGGATAAGTTCGCCTTTGTACCTTTATTTCTGTAAATATTATGTAAACCTGTGTTGTGTACAATAAAGTGATTACTACTACTACTACTACTAGATGCACCAGATATTCGGTTACTATCCGGTATCCTATCTCGCCCTTATTTTAATATCCGGACGGATACCGGATACTAAAATAAGGGTACTAAATAACTATGCTTGATATCGGAATATAATCGTACTCGATTATTATTTTAAAACAATTTAAACGTTCCATTCACTAGCTCGCGCACTAATTTCGTACCTAGTGATAGACCTATATACCGCGCGAAAGTTCATTACGAAACAGGCCAAAACGTCCACAATGCGCACCTGAAAAACCTGAATATTTCCGCCGGCCGAATATTCGGCGGCTGAATACTGAATATTCGGCCTATGGTCAGGCCGTACCTCCCGTATCCTGTATGCGGCCAAACAACTATCCGTTGCATCCGAATATGATAAGTTATTTAATTAGCGTTTTATTTTTGTGTAAATGCTGTCATTAAACAGCTGTACCGATATTCGGAACCTAAGAATAATATTGAAACATGTTTGTTATCGCCTGGTGGTGGGAAGACGCCAAACCAATGTGATTATACATATCCTATGATATACTTATTATGTGTATGTAATATAATTATATTATGAGTGTTTAATTAATAATGTAGTACGTACACCCTTTATTGTAACACCTGTGAGGAGAGAGATATTTAGTAAAGTATACAATTTGATAGGTACATTTTGTAAAATTAACATTTATTGTATTTATTTATTAATTCAAATAACAAATTGCACCTTACAGCTAATGCCAAAGCAGCACAATTTGGAACACATTAACAACATAAAGCATTTTTAACATTATTTATAACAATACAATATACAGCTAAGACACATGTATTCATTATGGTATGCTACTCTTAGGCATCTCTCTTTCTAATATCCTCTTGCACTTTCACATCACTATTCCGGATCGTTTTTATTTGCTAGATAATTTAACGGACAACTATAGTACATTGTAGGAGAGGCCGGAAAACCGCTAAAAGATGGACGAGTGAGTTTGAGGGCCGACACGTTGGTGGAGGCCCTCGAATAATACGACTCCATCTTTAGCGTTTCCGGCCGAGGCATTACATAGTGCTTTTCACGACTACTGCGAGGAAATAAGGAAACATTTGGATAACTATAAGTACTAGCCCGCGATTTCTCTGGTAGCAAATTACTAGCCACTGCCTGTGCTGTCTCTTGAATTTCGGTAGGCGTCAGCGTAAGAATATCATTTTCGTCACTAGAAGAACTCATTTTTATAGCGAGCGTAGATACGTGTTTCTTATATTTTATAGTACTATCCAATTCAGTGAGAATTTTCCGATCCCGCCTTTTTTCTTTTTTATCACATTTAAGAGGCGTTTTTATGTTGTTTGCTTCAAACGGACTCTAAACTTAGAAGCGTTTTTGCTAAAAAAAACCACAAACAGCTACAAAAGTAAAAAACGCCTTAAGCGTGAATCGAATGAACTGACTGAATGAATGAATAGTTTGACATTTCGTTTTTTTTTAAACAAGAATTTGGTCCTATAAATAACCTAAATTTATTTTTGAAGGAAAAAGTTGCGCCAAAAAAGACCTTTTATTGATTTTTATGTTTTAAATTATACTCATTGCTGTAGCGAACTGTCTCCAATGACAGATGATGATAATAATGAAACATTGTACACTCGCGTGCAAAAGTATTGCATCACTTTGCATTTTTTCGTCCGCATCCAATATATTTGTAAACTGGTTAATTTCTCTAAATTATTTTAATGTAATCATGTTCCTTGAAGTTTTAGCTTTACGAAAAGTAAAAAAACATGGAAATCGGCCCAGTATTTTTCAAATTATCGGCATTTTCCCGATTTGTGAGCGGTTTCATGTTATCACGCGCACGAGTTGCGTTACCCTTGACCCTTATAAAACGGGGGTAGAGAAGGGGTTGTTATCAGTCACTTATCAGAAGTCGATCGTTACATATCTCCGCGTATTTTCCCGTGAAAAAGACCTGGAAAAATGGAAACCACTGAAGCTGAAGTCCGCCAAATCATCCAGCCCCTGCAAGCGGGGCGTAGCCAACGTTCAGTAGCTGCCGAGCTGAATTTAAGCCAATCTGCAGTTTGCAGAGTTTACCAGAGGTTCCAGGGGACTGGATCCTTTACTTCAAGACCAAGAAGCGGCCGCAGAGAGTGTACATCAGAGAGGGACGACCGCTTCTTTGTCACAACATCTCTCCGAGATCGACACCAGACCAGCATTGCCATCCAGCAGCGTCTGCGTGAGGTACGAGGAGTGGCTGCCAGTGAGTAGACAATAAGAAGAAGACTTAAGAAAGCGAACTTGACACCCAGGAGGCCCGCAGCGGTGCCCAGATTGCTGGCGCGACACCGTACAGCCTAAAGAGAGTTTACTGAAAATCACAAGGACTGGACCATTGAGCAATGAACCCCAGTTCTCTTCTTGAAAGAGTGCAGAATGTGTTTGAATGGATGTGACCGAAAAGGAAGAGTCTACAGAAGGCCAGAAGAACAGTTCGCTCAATGTTTCTTCTCCGAAAGGGTCGCCTATGGCGGTGGATCCGTAATGTTCTGGGGCGGCGTTTCCTACGACGGGCGGACAGAACTGGTTTTCGTGCCTGGCGGGGGCCGTGACAGTGGATTGACCGCTGCCAAGTACATCACTGATATCCTGGAGGAACATGTTGTTCCTTATGCCGGTATTTTTGATGAGGGGTTCATCCTAATGCAGGATAATGTCCCGTGTCATACCGCTAGGGCCACCGCAGCCTACCTTCTCGAAGTGGGCATCGACACAATGGACTGGCCAGCGATGAGCCCGGACCTTAACCCCATTGAACACGTGTGGGACTACCTAAAAAGGAGGGTTCGAAAGCGGAATCCTGCCCTGGTCAATGTTGAGGAGTTGAAGGGAGCCTTGCTGGAGGAGTGGGACGCTATTCCTCATGATCACATTAGAAAATTAATTACGTCTATGAAAAACCACTTGGTTTGTGAAAGGAGGCCTGTAGGTGGCAATACCAAGTATTAATTTAATAATAATAAACGATATTGTATTAAAAAAATGACTTTTATTCTCAAGTTTCCGGATTTATTTTTGGAGCATTATGCGACTACTTTCAGTTTTATGATTTTTTATAGTCTTCAGATTCGAAATTTCATTGAATTTACCATTTTTCTAATGCGTTACATTATAAGCTTTCAGTTGATACCAAAATTTTCAGAATCGGGTATAGAATTACAAAGATATTGGGTGCGGACGAAAACATGCAAAGTGATGCAATACTTTTGCACGCGAGTGTAGTAGTGGTGGTTCAAGTGCTACAGCTATTGCCTACTTTCCAGCTTGGTTTTAGACCATCTATTGCCACATTTCCGAACAGTGGCGTGAAAAATTTAATTATTTATTTCACACCAGCTCGGAAAGGCTTACTTTGCACTTCAAAGACTGAGAGCAAAGTTTCATTTTATTCACAAGTGAGGCAAAGGAATCAAATGCAAATTTTGAGTTGTTTTCTTATGTTTGCTGGTAGAATTTACTTTTAAATCATAAATATTTAATAAAATTCATTTGTATTTGATTTTGTATGATATTTTTACATTTAATATTTGCTTCGGGTTGGTGTGGTGAAACATTTTGTGTTTCACTTGGGGCAAATTTTGTTTAACCCTCGTGCTTTGAAACCCTCGCAACGCTCAAGATTTCATGTTTCGAATGTTTTACTTGCTCAAGTATCAATATTAGCACGAGCGGTTAAACAACAACTTTGCCCCCTTGTAAAATAAATAACTATTTCAATATAGTCAGCTAAACTGAGGTACAAATTCAAAAACTCACCAGCAGTTTAGCTTCACGACTCACGACCTTCCAGATGGAAAAACAGCATGCCAATGACTTGAAAATTTGCCTTGTATAACTGACAAAGCAACCTGCCTGTGTGGTGGGAGTGTAGGAGCGAGGGACGTATATGCTAGAAAAGGGCAATACGACCTACGATAGTGTTGCCACTCTCAATTAGAAATGCAATGGATAGTTGTTTGGTCGGATACCGGATATTCGGCCCGACCGTCGGCCAAATATTCGGTATCCGACCGCCGAATCTTCGGCCGGCGGAACAATAAAAAAAATAAAAAATCATTTATTTCAGACCTTGGTTCATACACTTACACCAAAAAACTAATTAACTACAAACTAAATTTAACAATACCTACATTTCGGTTTTTAGGTGCGCATTGTGCAGGTTTTAACCTGTTTCGTGGTGAACATTGGCGCAGACTCATTTCTATGTTCGAAATGAGTAGGTACCTACGCGTGCAAGTGAGTGGATGTTTAAATTGTTTTGAAATAATAAACGAGTAATGTACAATATGACCGTGACTGTTTCTTAAATCCAATTTGTTTACTCTGAAATCAAGCAAAGTTACTATCCGGTATCCGGCCGGGTATATTATTCTGAGGTTCCAAATATCGGTACAGTTGTTTAATTGTTGCTTAATTTGGAGATTGACCCCAATTTCATTTCTGATCAAATCGGTCGATTTGATCATCCCGTCTGGACTTCACTTAACAGCCGTAACACATTACCGCGCCGTTCAGGGTCACGGTGCGCCAAACCATAGCCTGATGTCATGTAGGTATGTATAATGTACTTAGTCCAAAATTATGTTATTTACTAATTATGTTATTTACTAATTATGTTATTTATATGCATTAAACGTTAAATCTGAACCAATTCGATTACTATTCTATAGTGAAACACATTCAGCTTGACTAGAAAAAGCGCGGCAAATTTAAAACATGTATAGCGTTAGGTTTCAATAGCGCTCAGAGACCTGACTTTTATCTCGATATCGTAATTTTCTAGCGACAAATCCATTATCTATACAAAACTGTCGCAAAAATGTTATCGCTTGTATATCGTGGTACAGGATAGGATGGAGCCATATACTTTACTACTTGCTTGCAAGTATCGTAATTAAACAGTGCTAAGTAGTTAAATACGGCCAATGTATTTTTATGTCATAAATAATGTATTTATTTAATGTTAATTTAGTATTAATTATAGTATGTATATTGTTTTATCCACAAATATGAATAATTATAGTTAATTTACCAATAAAACATAATTTATACGGCCACAAATAAAATATTAAATGCTTCTAAAGTCTGTTTGGTTATTTCTACATGGAAACGAAGTCATTTCAAATTATAAAAACATTAACTGAACACCTTATTGCCGCCTGCAGTCACCGCTCGCCGCTCAGCTATCCGCTGTCGTTAATACCACGGCCTTACGTTTTATGACACTGAGTCGCGTCAGGGGAGCGACACGGTTCGGTGCGCTTGCGTTCAGTCGAGTTTTGGAATATTACTGCAAATTTTTGTTGTTTGTTAATTTGTTGGTTATTGTTGTTTGTTAATTTGTTGGTTGTGGTGTCGACTTTTATTGCCCTAGTCGCCAAATGATGTTACTAGTGAAATTTTAACCGACACCACACGGTAAAAATAAGTTTAACAATAATTACTTAATTAAAAATCGAATAAAAACGGTATTTCTAATGCATAACTTATATTTTTTGCTATTCAATTAAAGAGTACTAACAAAATCCTAACTCAATTAATTAGTGCAAATATTTTAAGGTTTGCGATTCCTGCTCGGCCTTGCGTCGCAAGGTGCCCGGTACCACTGTATTGCAGCATTAACTAGAAATGCTTACTTTGGGGAACATTAGCAACTGTCGTTTTTGATAATTACATTTTAGTGGTGAGGGGTGGTACTTAAATGACCGCTATTGAAACCTAAAGTTTAAACTTATAGGCGCGAAGATTTGATTTCCCTATGAAAATTTTAATTTCGCGTCTTTTTCTGCTATCAAATTGGGTGTGTGTCAGTATAATAGCCCTATATAATTGGCCTATTATTGTATTAAATTTAACGCGCACGCAAAGACGGAAAGCCTGCAATTACGTAAAATTTACTTTCTTATTTACAGCACTCTTGCCCAGATTAAAGCTGATAATTAGTTCGAATCTAGTCTCCCATATTTTTTACGTTCACTGGTACATATGTTTTGACCGAGTAAATAGTAAATATACTAAATACTTTTTTAAATATTCGCGCTCGGGGCGATGGAAGTTTCATCGTTCCGTCGCCCCGCTCCATGCAACGACCAATCGCGTTAGCTCGCTGGCTCGTGCGCGGCAACTTTAAAGCAACGATAACGTTTTTGATGGTTTTTTGTGTTACGAATCATATTTCAAGCCGATTTTTACAGTATTCGATGAAGGAGAACTCATAATAAAAATCCCATATGATATTGATCTATTACCATTTTTAACCAGGCAATTAATGCACAACCCCATAAAACCTCCCATACGGTATTATTTAGTGTACGATTAAATTGCAACGCTTGTACTTATTGTAATTTGGAAATAATGAGAGAAAAAATAGCCTATTACCATTTTTGAGGACGGAAATATACTGAATTTAATAATAACCGTAGGTTACTTACTTTAAATGTAGGATACAGAATTATTTTTTGTGTGATTCATGCTTAATGTCATAAAGCAAATATTTCTCTATGAGTATAAATTTAAAAAATGTTATTAATATTTTTTACAAACTTTCTGTGATTTTTTATATTTTTACATTTTTTTTTAAATACCTAAATGTAATATATTTATTTGGATTATGTGTCGACGTAATCACTAGATTTATTATCTGTCCCATACACCGAAAATTTCAGCTATTACTAATTATTTCCATTCCGCCATACTAGCCGAGCGTACCTTTCTTGGCCTAAATTGTGTAGTTAACAATCTACTGTTAGGGTTCCGTACCCAAAGGGTAAAAACGGGACCCTATTACTAAGACTCCGCTGTCCGTTTTGCGTCCGTCTGTCTGTCACCAGGCTGTATCTCATGAACCGTGATAGCTAGACAGTTGAAATTTTCACATATGATGTATTTCTGTTGCCGCTATAACAACAAATACTAAAAACAAAATAAATGAATATTTAAGTGGGGCTCCCATACAACTAACAGTAAGGTAAGGGTGATGTAAGGAATGGTATTAACCGCTTTTTTTTCAATTTTGATGTTAAAAATAAACTAAAATTTTGAAACTTCGAGGTCTCGTTGACCGAGCGTTAGCAAAGGTCTTCATCAGCTTGGGAAGGTAAAAATGTCCGAATGTTCTCGTCTACAGCTACAGGTCGCATTTCTTAACCCAGCGGTCGGCAACATGCGGCCCGCGAACCTCTCACTTGCGGCCCGCGAGCCTCCCTGGCTATTTTGTATGTAATATTGACAAATGTCAATGTCTGATAAAGTCATAAATATTAACAAAGTGCGGCCCGCGACTACTTCGTTATCTACTATGTGGCCCTTGGCTGCTAAAAGGTAATTTGGTAAAGCAGGTTCGATTTTTTTTGTCATTATTCATAATAATTTATTTGCAAAAAAAAAATAGTTACAAAAGTTGGTAGAAAATGGCGCAGCCATGGTGGTTGGCGAAGTCTACAGCTCACAGAGCCACTAATATAGTGGCACTTTCACACTTTGTCACGCCGAAGTCGGTGTAAAATTCGCTTGGACTGACTAGTCTGACTATAGTCAGTATAGGACAGGTAGGCAAAGTTGCAGTTAAACCAGATGATGGGGTAATACGTTTCAAAACTACTTTCCAAACGAGAGTGTTGCACATATAGTGCATATATGTATTTCATATGCACTTAGATAACGCTGATTTATGACTGCAAGTGCAACATATTATACTGCCATGTAATGAATAAAATACTGTATTTATCAAATATGATCATAAATTAAATTTTTAACAAGCAGAAACGTCTGCGAACGATGCTATTAAGCTTAGAATAAATAAAAAAAAATCAAATTATTTAAATTTATTTTTGAATTTTTGGAGTATCGATCCAGGCGGCCTAGCCAAGGTGACAATCACTATCGCTTCGCCATCGATTTGTGTCTCTCTATAGCTCTTCTATATTAGTGCGACAGTGACAGTTGCGTTTCGATCGTTACGGAGCGATTGGCACGTTGGCTACGCGGCCAGAGGCCGTGAGTTCAAGTCTCACCCAAGACGGTAATTTTTCCACTTTTAAATTTATACTAAGTTTATGATCATAAATGTCAAAAAGTGGACTTGACTAAATGTCGGGCACTATAACTCTGTATCTTTAGGTATTTAATGTAAACAAATAATTTGTATAAATTTCGGGTAATAGTTATAAAATTTATTGGTTAACCAACCAAATACAAAACCACCTGGATCTGTCACTAAACGACCTAGCTGACTTTCACCTACATTATTTGATCATGTAATGTTTTCATCTACCCTCAACTGGCTTTAAGCCATTTGAGGGTAGATTTTGTTTACTTTTATTTACCTAAGTACCTATAGTTCGTTTTTTTTAGCATTAGAAATAAGGTAAACAATCTTGATGTGTCTTTTAATTGAAAAACACATTTTAAAAATAAGTTACGGCAAATATGTAACAATTATGAATCTAATACGATCATTTATATTCTTCTGCTTTCATAAGTAATAGTTACTGATTTTTAAAAAGCGTTTTTCAATTAAAAGACATGTCAAGATCGCTTACCTTCTTTCAAGTTCTTTCTAATGCTTTCTTTACTGTTAATCTAAATACAACCTACAAAATTGACGACGGAATCTTTTTTCGGAGACTCGAGTCCCTTTGAGTTGAATTGAAAAAAGACTCGACAAAAGACCCGACTCGGGACTTAAAAGACTCGGAAGTTTTTTAAGCTCAGAGTCTCGTATAAACGAGTTGAGTTCTTCAAATTAATATTCAAATGACTCGAGTTCCTAGAGTTAGACCAAGAAAAGTCTGCAGCGATTTTGATAGCCCACGCAGTGCCAGTGTTATTTTAAATGTCAAACTTCTGTGAAGTCATGACGTATAACACTTGCACTGCGTGGCCTATCAAAGTCGCTGCAGACTTTTCTTGGTCTAACTCTAGTACACTAGCATTCAACATATTTCTGACCACTGCCTTCGCTTAGATATATAACATATAACTACTGTTCTCGAGACGCGTCTCGCTCGATATTCCGCAGACACTGTCGAGACGATTTACTGACGAACGGACATGATTACGGTATAGTAAGCTTCGCTTTCAAGGGGGTCGCGGGTTCGAACCCTGGCGCGCGAATATGGAAAAAATATTAATTGTTTATTGTGAAAACTATTTTAAAATAAACATATATATATATATATACACGTTTTAATTTGTTTATTTTTTTATTTAAAAATGCGGAGAAATTAAGTAATATTTATTTATGTCGAATAACATTTAGATGTTCACAGTAACATCGATATATTTTTTTGTTGATAAAATATTTTGCTACATAACTTTCGTATAGATGATTGATGCCCCGAGTTATCCCAGGTATGGTGATAAGTTGATAACTGATAAGCATAGAGCGCCATGTATTTAGTATCGTCTGGCTTGTACATTAAAAGTATTCTATGAGACACTGACTTTTCCTAAGCCCGAAAAGCCCGACCAAGTCTAAAAACGTACGTGACACGGGCAAGTTCATAAAACATGCACGCCCGAACTTGCATAGGCCCCAACTTGGCCGTTTAAAACTTTGCTCTGCCGAGTCCCCTATTGTTAAACACGTATCGCTAAAGGCCATTGCTATGAAAGCGTTTACCCGTAGAATACGCAACTAGAGTATACGCAACAAGTACAATACAGATTATGCTGTTTCCTTAAACATATCTCACCGAGAACATAAGTGGTATTAAAATGTAAACCTAGTAACATACAAACACGCAGGCACAGCCACAAAACCAATTCGTAAAATTTGCTAAAATTCTGTTACTAAAAGCCTTAGTAGACTTGCCCACCTGGAGGTCTATGATGGTCGCGGCTATCGATGCTTTATAATGGCACTGACAGACAGCGTCTGTTTCTTTCAATCTGTGCACCAATCACAATTGACGGACTTATCAACATAGTATTAAATACCAACTGGACGCCGTCCTGTTGGTCATCCTAAATATCGTTGGGCAGATAGAGTGGAGGCAGATCTCCGTGAACTCGGCGTCTGCAAAAACTGGCGTGATACCGCTCAGGACCGAGCAAAGTGGCGTGCTCTTGTGTTGGAGGCCAAGACTCATTTTGGGTCATCGGGTCGCGCCAGCCAAGTAAGTATTAAATATAGCATTTATCTTTCTTTTGAAGCAGTTGATATTACATTATACACTTTCTACGATATCAAATATAATGTAGGTGAAATAGACTCAGCGGGTTCAGTTTTTAGACCAAATGGTATAGTGGCATAGTTACGCAGAGTTCGGAATGTACCCACAACTATGGGATCCCAAGTACAGGGATCATCAAAGTCCAACAGACCTTCCGTACATACAGTTGAGATCCGCACCCCTAGTGAAAATTTAATTCGATAGCGTGACGCTTAGAGCATTTAATAACTGGAGTGGCCATTAAGAGCTTATCCCTCTGCCGAAAAACCTGCACAATTGTGCAAACTTTTTGACGTCCTCCCCCGCAAAAATCGGCAGACTGTTTCGTAAAGAAAATGACAGCGATGACATCTCCCGTCTAAATGCTCTAAGGCGTGACGTGACGAACGCGCTCATTTTGTATGGGATTTTTGCGCTCATTTTGTCCCGCTTGGCACGCTGTTCAAAATCCCATACAAAAATAGACATAACGAACGCGAACGCTATCGAATGAAATTCGCACAAGACTAAACGGAACTATAGTTGGTCAAACCAATTTGTCAGTCAGTAAGAACCAGTAAAACTATAGTCATCCTTTTCATTTGGGTGCTAGTACTAGTGTAAGGCAAATATAGTATGATTCTCTCTGTCTATGATTGAAATGAGACAGTCCTTTGACAAACTATAGAACCGTTCCGGATAGCAATTCCAAAGGTATGTAATAAGTCCATAAGTTCCGTATTCTTTCAGCATCGATCCCGTAAGCGTTGTTGGGGTGAGTTTTTAACTTTTCTCCTCCGTTTAAAGCCGCGGCCCACTTTCGTTTCGGCTTCATATTTTACAATATTAATTAGATTTAAGTAACCTTGGATTGTTTTGGAAACAAATTATAAAAACCGGACAAGTGCGCGTCGGATTCGCACTGTATTTGTTGTTATAGCGGCAAAAGAAAGAAATACGTCATCTGTGAAAATTTAATGTAAATATCACGGTTTATGAGATATAGGTACAGCCTGGTGACAGACAGAGAGACAGACGGACAGTGGAGTCTTAGTAAGAAGGTCCCGTTTTTACCCTTTGGGTACGGATCCCTAAAAATAACGGGGAAGTTTTTAAAGAAGTATACTTTGTAATCTATAAAGTACAATGGCACCCCGCTAACTCTTACCTCGATAAGACGAAATCCTCGTTAACACGAAATAAAATGCCATTCCCTTCCCTTAAGAGCCTAAAACCTCTATAACTCGAAATATTCAACCTCATTAAGACGAAGTAAGCAGCGATTCCCTTCACGTCTATTCATCAGTACATTTTTTACCTCTATAATTCGATAAATGAAATTTGACCTCTACAACTTGAAAAAATAGTCTTATTGTTTTACCACCTCTATAACTCAAAGTTATTTACTAACAAACCTCTGTAACTCGAAACAGACAACTAAGACTGTACTTTCTGCGCTTCTAAAATTACTTCTCTAACACGAATTTTTCAAGCGTTTTACCTCTGTAACTCGAAACCTCTTTAAGACGAACAGAAACCTCTCTAAGTCGATGCCCACGATAAGACGAAACCTCGTTAACCCTTTACCGCTTATGGGTCCAAATTTGGAACGTAATGATATTATCCTCTTGGATTGATATAAGCGTCATCTGTTTTACTGAACTTGTAAGAGGTAGAAACTATGAATACTACTGAACGTTTTCTGTACTTGATACAGCTTCTAACTAGTTCGTGGTCCATATGACGTTATCTTTTCCACCGACGTCCGGCAATTTTACTGGCAAGTGTGATTGACTATTTTGTAATTAGCTTTTCGTTGTTATATTTAGTGCAATAAATAAATTTCCAGCGTTGAGTATTAGAAAAATAGATGCCGTGAGATTTTACGGTAAAACATGTAAGCATTTATATTCAAATTACTATGTATGATGTCGTGAAAGTTTGTTCCTGAAACGGAACACTATGCGTTATAAGCTAGAAGGATTGGACTAATATGGAACATTATGCATTAGTGATTTTTTATCAGTTTGACAAATATGGAACCTTATGCACTCAGGCAAGCTACTTCTTTATTTTATTTTTGTTAAGTTAGGTACGTTAGCCGGATTGCTAATAATCTGTAGATAACCCGTGACAGCTGGTAGCTACAGATAACCAATAACGATCAAATTATTTTACTACGTCAATGACAAACGTTCATACGTTCCGTATGGTGGTAAGACTGGTAAGTGGCTACTATAGCCTAAACCTTACCAAAAATAAGTATAAAAATAATAAATAGTTTTTGAAATTGTAAGTGATTTTTTTAAACTTACTTTTCCATACATATATTGCATACAGTTCCAAATTTGACCAGTTTAATAATCGGGCTCCGTTTAGCCACGAATACATAAAGTTCCAAATGTGGAACAAATTGTTATTTACTATTATTTTTAATTGGGTCGAATATAGATTTTTTTCACAATTTTTTTTATGTTACATTTATAGTGTTTTATTAGATATATTTAATTCAGAGAGAATAAAAAATCCATGCGGTAAAGGGTTAACACGAAGTTTTTGGCGTTTCCCTTGAGATTCGTGCTATCGAGGTTCCACTGTAGATATGTAATAGTAGGTATTTATGTACCTAGTCATAAATAAAAAAGTTCGTAAGGTAGACCATTTTGGTAAATTCCTGTGAAAACTGAAACCCCTCCAGACTCGTTTAAGGACCGGGCCGCAAAGAATAAAGGGCAAGGTATTATATGAGTAAGTACCTATGTAGTGTAGAACCTTTCACATGAACCTTCACGGCACCGGCCCAAATAACGCGGTGCAATAATAATCAACCACTCAGGGCTGGCACTCGCTAAATCTTGCCATTAGTAGGTAGTAGGTAGTCTGGCTAGCCAACTTTGTCAGGTCGACGTCAAAGATATGTTTACACTGTTGCACCTTATTCCTTTGTAATAAGGCGAAAAATGTAAACATATCTTTGACGTCGACTGTACAGTCACCTGCAATAATATATTACACAACAAAGGCCGCAAAAATATCTGACAAGATCTTATTTGTAGAGCCATAAGAGCGTGTCACATATTTTTGCAGCCTTCGAAGAGTAACATACTATTGCAGGTGACTGTACAACACTTTAAAACTCTCGATTTTAGTACTCATAAATTTAAGTCATTAACGGGTCTAACGCGATTAAATTTCATTATTTTACCTTTTTTCCCGACGTTTCAGCCAGGTCGCACTAGCTGTGGGCACCGGAGACTGACGTCCCAGCAAAATGTCAATGGAGCTTGCTGATACGTCGGAAAAAAGTTAAATAATGAAATTTAATCGCGTTAGACCCGTTAATGTCATTAATTATTTGTCGGTACAAACTTCGGTTTATTTTGGAAAGTAAAGGTCTTAATTCTTCAATTTCAACATACAATGCACTTAGGTATGAATGTTAAAAACTATCACCGGTTCTAACCCAACGCCACACCACAGCCCCAAGTAAATCAAATCAAGATTTGTAGCACATTTGCTGAAAATTAAACTATCAAATTTCGAAAAATATAACTCTATCCTCCACTAAAATATTGCGACTACACAAACAAGTCAATATTTCGTGCATGATCGTTTCGTACGGTCACGGACTTAATTGTTGAGCCATTGAGGGTCAAGCTAATTTGGTTGTCAATACTAATGGTATGAAATGTCCAATGTAAAGTAAACCCTAAATGGCTCAACAATTAAAGTAGGTAATATTAATGTTAATTCAAAATAATTGTTTTATTATGCTTATGTTAATGACGTTTTTAGGGTTCCGTACCCAAAGGGTAAAACGGGACCCTATTACTAAGACTCCGCTGTCCGTCCGTCCGTCCGTCCGTCTGTCACCAGGCTGTATCTCGTGATCTGTGATAGTCTGTTGCCGCTATAACAACAAATACTAAAAACAGAATAAAATAAAGATTTAAGTGGGGCTCCCATACAACAAACGTGATTTTTGACCGAAGTTAAGCAACGTCGGGCGGGGTCAGTACTTGGATGGGTGACCGTTTTTATAGATAATGGTACGGAACCCTTCGTGTGCGAGTCCGACTCGCATTTGCCCGGTTTTTACCTAGAGCTCTCGACAGAGTATATCATATTACATGATATTAATCGTAAACGAATAATACTGCAATATTAAAATTGGGTTGTTTCACTACTTTTGCGTAAATCAAAATGCCGATTTGGATTTTGTAGACAAAATCATTATGTCTGTTCTACTACTTATCCGTTAGAATGCCTGATAAAAACGCAGTGTATTTTATTCTTAACTATTTCGTAATATAACTATTTCGAAACTATTCTTAACTATTTCGATTTTTAAATATTATGTAATTGTGATTTATCTCTAATAAATAATAATAATAAGTTACATAAGGTACAGAAACCTACAAGACATTTGGTATTGTTTAAATAAATGTAGTGTGAATTTGGAAATCGTCAACCCTAGACATGATCACACATGGAACCGATGCAGGGGTATTGAACAGTTCCACCACGTAATTGTTATTTGAATCATTTATTTCTTGTTTGTGTTACGATTCAACTTTATTATTAGAAAATTGCTTTGTTTATGATTAAGTACGATGATCAATATTGTAATTAAACTCGCGACCCTAAAACTTCTGAGTTCCCGAAAAACGTACTTTATTTAGTTTGGCTTGCCTGCTATACCTATGCTGAAAACTGTATTATTTTACAAAATCTATTCAAACAAATGTTGACTTTATGTACCGGCACACAAAGTAAAATTTGCAATGACCAATATACCCCTGTCTCCAAGCGTCAAATACAAATACAAAATTATTTATTTGTCCAACATAGGTTATAGGGTGTTACAGTTCAGTCAGTTTCACTATGTGGCGCCTTACGGCATACAAATGTTGAGAGCATGCATGTCAAAATATAATAGGTATTTACAAGTCCTTATCATCTAAAAAAGTCAAAGATGGTCAAACAATTTTTGACCTTATTGTTTCACCAAAACGGTTAAGAATACCTAAAATTTAACGCTCTCCAAATGTAAGAGACCCATAGATAGGTTAACTCAAAGAAAAGTTAACCTTATCGCCTTGCAAAGACGGTTTAATTTATAATAACCAAGAACACCCGCAACCCTAAAGCCTTCAATCGGAAGATTCAAAAGCCGAAGACGGCCGAGCAGCGCCGGAGACGGCCGAAGGCGCGCATCTGTCGTGGCGCGTGCGCAGGTGGGCGAGTCGACGACCGGGGTGCGATAACGTGTCCGGAGATATCGAGAAATAACCCCTTGTGCATGGATTAAGAGGGGGCTATTGCTTATGTGATAGGATTAGATGTCTCCGATACATAAATATCTTCCTAAGTAACTTTAATTTTTGCAGTTTTGAATTTGCAACCTTCTTTCATACTACCATTCAAAATTCGATTTGATTTGTCCTTAAAAGGACATCGGGACTTAGGAGGATAGAAAGAAAAAAACCGGGCAAGTGCGAGTCGGACTCGCGCACGAAGGGTTCCGTACCATAATGCAAAAAAAAAAAAAAAACAAAAAAAAAGCAAAAAAAAAACGGTCACCCATCCAAATACTGACCACTCCCGACGTTGCTTAACTTTGGTCAAAAATCACGTTTGTTGTATGGGAGCCCCATTTAAATCTTTATTTTATTCTGTTTTTAGTATTTGTTGTTATAGCGGCAACAGAAATACATCATCTGTGAAAATTTCAACCGTCTAGCTATCACGGTTCGTGAGATACAGCCTGGTGACAGACGGACGGACGGACGGACGGACGGACGGACGGACGGACGGACGGACGGACAGCGAAGTCTTAGTAATAGGGTCCCGTTTTACCCTTTGGGTACGGAACCCTAAAAACTACTGTCCAGAAAATGTCTGAATCTCTGTCTGTCTGAAGATCTTATTAAACAAAGTCCCCCGCCGCGTCTGTTTGTATGTATGTTCGCGATAAACTCAAAAACTACTGACCGGATTTTCATGCGGTTTTCACCTATCAATAGAGTGATTCTTGAGGTGGGTTTAGGTGTATATGCGAAAAACAAATATTTGTTAAGGGTAACCCGTGTGAAGCCGGGGAAGGTCGCTAGTTAGGGTTCCGTACCCAAAGGGTAAAACGGGACCCTATTACTAAGACTTCGCTGTCCGTCCGTCCGTCCGTCCGTCCGTCCGTCCGTCCGTCCGTCCGTCCGTCCGTCCGTCCGTCTGTCACCAGGCTGTATCTCACGAACCGTGATAGCTAGACAGTTGAAATTTTCACAGATGATGTATTTCTGTTGCCGCTATAACAACAAATACTAAAAACAGAATAAAATAAAGATTTAAGTGGGGCTCCCATACAGCAAACGTGATTTTTGACCAAAGTTAAGCAACGTCGGGCGTGGTCAGTACTTGGATGGGTGACCGTTTTCTTTTTGCATTTTTTTCCGTTTTTTTTTTGCATTATGGTACGGAACCCTTCGTGCGCGAGTCCGACTCGCACTTGCCCGGTTTTTTTTTCATATGACAAGCCTAACAGCAGCGGCATTTCGTCAAGTAACTAATGCCGTTTAAATCCAGCAGGTGGAAACTCACAAATAGAGGTAAGCCGAACCAACTCTGGCTTCCCTCATGAGCAGTACCGTCTTTACCATAAGGGCACACGGGGCCCGTGCCCAGGGTCCCCATCCTCAGGGGGCCCCGAAGGACAGACAGTAACACTAGTAACAGTATATTTGATTACTCATAATAAATAGAAGATCATAGTAGAAAAATGTTAGTTTAATTGGCTTTCTTTATATTTCATAAGCGCATTGTAATATGCCTACTTGAATAAACTATTTTTTATCTTTATGTTATCTTATCTTTACTTTCCAAAAGGGCCCCAAATTCTTATGTGCCCAAGGGCCCCAGCATAGTTTAAGCAGGCCCTGTTCATGAGCTGTAGAATAAATGCTGTACTGTCTGAACATTAGGCAAGCCGGTGAGTTAACCTATTCATGTATAAATATTCAGATTCGATACATTTTCCGAGATAGTAACAAAAAGCTTATCTACACATCTATAAACGATGAGTAAACCGAAAAGATGTCACCTAATCGGGCCCCGTCTGGGTCACCCAAAGTCATGCCCATAAGCCACCTGGTCAGCCACTGACCTTTAATACACCCTAACCCGTCGCCATAAGGCTCATGATCAAGCAAATATTTACATTAGCATATGTGACCAGTCGAACTATTAGCTGATTATTTATGGCATCAGGTGATAAAGATCGGATTTAATTTAGTCGATTTGTGGTATATGGCGGCTTCCTTCCTTTTATAAATGATTTGATTGACGTATTGATGTCTGTCTGTCATCTCATCTGGGGCCTTACCATGATGTCCTTATTGCGATTCTGTTTAGGACCTAAACTGAATTGCTAAGGGGCGGAGTTATGCGACTTAAATATAGCTCCTTCCTTTAGCAATTCAGTTTAGGACCTAAACAGAATCGCAATAAGGACATCATAAGGCCCCTGGTTGCACAACTATCAGGTCGCCGAACACTTTCTGTGGATGAGAGGGATAGAAAAAATGTTACTTATTTTACAAAGGGGGGACAGTTCTTGATTAACCCCTCGTACTAAAATTGATACCCTACGCGAAGGATACCGATATTGACACACGAGCGTAGAGAGTAGTTCGAAAAGAGGGATCTTAGTCTATCTAGAGCATTAGGAAGATTTCAAAGAACGAGGATTAAACAAACTTTGCTCCCAAGCCAAGTGAAACAAGCCATTTTTCACCGCACACGCCATTACGAGGAAAACACTAACCCCCTTATTCGTTTGTCTTCATCTGTCATTTTGACTTATGTATTTGTAAGAAAGGGATAAAACATAATTTAACTAAATCAGGCCCGTAAAGTTTTATGAATAAGTAAAACATTACAATTATAATCCAAATGAACTGTATTAAGTATTTATCATACAATATATATGTCGCAGTCGGATCGTATAATCCGCCGTATTACATTACGGCTAGCCGTTTTCAAAAACAGGGGCGTTTTGAAATGCGGCGGTTTAACGATTAGCCGGATTGAATGCGGCTGAATGAGAATCCGCCGGAATGTATTCGGCGCCATACGTTCTTCAACACGGCTAGCCGTAATGTAATACAGCGAGTCATTAGCCGCCGCTTTGACAGTTTTTAGTTCCCATTTTTAACACCCGTGGCGCTGCCTGACAAACGCTGGGGTGTCCATCAAATCTGGAGTTCGTCGGACTGTTTCTTTTCAAAAAACATTTCTTTCGCAACTTAACTAGACGGAGCCCCGCTTCGCGGGGCTCCTATTTCTGAGCGGTTTGCCCTTCGGGCATCTGAAGCTACCTAACGAACCTAACCTACCTACCTATTGATTTAGTGAGACGTCCGTGAAAACATTACACTTTGGGGAAAAAAGCGTAGGTAGGTAAGTAGGTTAGGTTCGTTAGGTAGCTTCAGATGCCCGAAGGGCAAACCGCCCAGAAATAGGAGCCCCGCTTGCGGGGCTCCGTCTATTTAAGTTGCGAAGGAAATGTTTTGGAAAATAAACACATGTAGTGCGGTGGGACCATGGTAAAAATAAATTAAATTGCAAACATTGTCAAACTCCGGTTACGTAGGCGACCGAAAGAACTGGTCACTCTACAATCTAAAATAGTAGTACGATGCGGCTAAACGTTGGCCGCCTTATTGAAGAACGTATCGCAGTGACAATCCGGCTAATCGTCGAACCGCCGCATTTCAAAACGCCCCTGTTTTTGATAACGGCTAGCCGTAATGTAATACGGCGGATTATACGATCTGACTACGACATATATATCATCACTTAGGTATACCAACAGCCAATATGAGGAAAACAATACAAAATTTGCATCTAACTTTGCCCCTCTTGTAGATAAAATTCTACTTTCTCATCAGTTTTTAAGGTTCCGTACCCCGAAAGGAAAAAACGGAACCCTTATAGGATCACTCGTGCGTCTATCTGTCTGTCTGTCCGACCATTCCATCCCCTTTTTATCTCCGAAACTACTGGGTTTAAAATTTTGAAAAAAAATACACAAAATAGTTCTTTACCTATAGATGACAGGAAAACCTATTAGAAATGTGCAGTCAAGCTTGAGTCGGACTTAATTACTTAGTTTTTGATCCGACCGAACCCTACGGGTTTTAAAGACATTTCATTCACGTTCCACATAAAAAAATACATTGTTAAAAATTGAGTAATGTATGGAACTCTTGGAACGCGAGTCCGACTCGCACTTAGCCGGTTTTTAAAGGATAAAGAGAGCCTTTATTACGAGCTGATGTGGTGATAAATATTATTCAATATCTGATTACCTATTGTAAATGTATTTGTTTTTCGCATAATATATCCCATGTGCCCGCCAAATGTCATTCATTCATATTCGATTACACATAAACCTAACTAATAACTTAAATAGAAACCTGTATCCGCCAATAATGTTCCTTAATGTGGTCATTCGTATGCCTCTCGGGTAACACTATATCTTGTGATTGTGACGGACAGTCACCATCAGATATATCGGAGCGGCCGCGGTGGTCAAAATATCTGGACACGCACTCTAACGCCTCGACAATAAAGGTGATATTTTAATATGTATCTCCAAAACTAAATTTCACATAAGCTACCTTTTCCCGTGGAACGTCACATATATTCAATATTCAATAAAAAGTAGAACACCCATCTCAGACACATAAAAAGCGGAACCAGTCCAAGATTGAATTCACATTAAACGTAATTATGCTAAAAGGTACCCCTTTACAAGTCCAACTTATTGCCAAGGCCGTAAGGGCGATTCTGAAGAGTATAGTTTTCAAAGGGTATAGAGAACTATAGTGAGCAGTGGACGGGTTGAATGACCGTGCTTTTGGTGGGTGAGTGAGATAGCTTTATTTTAAAAGGGTTCTTTCATTTAGATAAATAAATCAATTGAAAAGTTGACATAAACGAGACCACGAAACTCCGATACTGACTTTTCTCATTTAGTCTCCTGAATTCCATAAGCCTTTATAAAGGAGAAAAATATGACCATAAGGATGAGGCAAAAATTTAGTTTTGATACTGAATTTTTAAACGTTTTAATTTTTTTAACGATTTACAAACCTTAAACCTTAAAAAGTTAAAGTTGGCTGGATAGACAAAAATCACGAAAACATGTCTAATTTTCTTAAATTTCCAGTTGTATATTATCTACCCTGTATAGCATAGCAGTATAGTTTTAGTATAAAATAGCTTGTGATATAGCCGAGGGATTTGTCAATATTCTAAGAACCGTATTAAGTATTTAAGACCTTAGTTTCCCCTCTAGGCTGAGAAGTCAAATGACAGCCGCTTTCATAAAAACTAGATTCTGCGTCTGCGTCAATTTTTGGGATAAGGTGGTCAAGCTAACTGTTCCCTCCTCTTCAGTAAGAGGAAACCAGGAAAACGAAAATATAAGGATGGCCTTTCTTGTCTACGGGTCTCTAAAGTAAGCGAAGGGGAGCCTTTTTAAGACCTCAGACAAAGGCCCTGCGGTAATTGCGCTCTGCGCACGCGTCGGCAACTCAAGTCCGCGGGATCCATACAAATTTCAATGGTTAGGCTTTTGAAAAAAACTCTAAGAAACCGAATACTTTACACTTGATATACGAGTAGAACTACTTATTTTCGAATATGAGCTAAGATGCGTTCATAAACCGAATGGCATCTTGCAAATTCTTACAAAGCATGTCATGGAAAAATGCTGTCTTTTGCAGAAAGAGGAGTAAACATTAAGGCTGCCTTTGCAATGAGGCGGAGTTGAGAGCAGACGAGCGGGAATCAAGCAATAGCAATGGTTGTAATCCAGCGGAGTGGAGAAGAGATGAGGATTATAACCAATCCGCTCTCAACTCCGCTCATCTCACTCGTCGTCATCGCAAAACGGAGCGGGAGCGCCTGGAAGACCGATGCTAAGCGTCATATCCGCGCGACCTAAGCCCTCCTACACATACACCCGCAACTCGACTGGACAACTCCATTGCGCATCGTGTGACCGCATCTTCAAGACAAAGTTTGGGTTTGCGAGCCACATCAGGGTATTTCGTAATCCGGATAAGAATTGTTGATGGAGTCGCCATTGCCGGATGCGGCAAGGAAGATTGACTGACTGACTGAAAGCGGAGCACGTTTCCTCTCCTCTCATCGCCTCAGTGGAAAGGCAAATAACTTCATAACATAATACAGTTGACTACTTGTGAAGTACCTATTGAAATGTGATAACACTTCTTCTACTCTGCATTCCTGTTAATTTTGCCCAAGAAGCGACTGCGTGAAACAGTTTTGTCTTTGAAGTATTAGTTGTTTTTCTAAGGATCTCTGAAGTAAGCGAAGGGGAGCCTTTTTATACCTCAGTCAAAGGGCCCGCGGTAATTGCGCGGCCCTGCGCACGCGACGGTACAGTATTTGAAAAGATTCATGCAAAAACATAAATATTACACTTGATATAGTATAGTATTTAGTAGTTATATTTTGACGCCCTCTTAGCCTAAATAGATGGTAGTGACTCTGTTTACGAAGCAGGAGGGTTCGAATCGGTAAGGGTATTTATTTGTATTATGTTTATCACAAACAAGCACCCACAACATAAGCGTTAGGTCGATCTGTATATAACTGTCCTATAATATTTATTATTTATTTGAACATGAGTAAGAAGGCGTTTTAACAGAATGGTATCTATGCAAACTCTTAGAAGTGGACCCACTTACTAGATTTTTTGATATAATGCAAAGTTGGTCCATGAAGGGAGACCTTCCTATATCGCTGAAACGCAAACTCATGGATATGTGTATTCTGCCGATCCTCACCTACGGCATTCAGACTTGGTCTTTGACTAATGCTCAAAAGCTTTCCCCTCAAGGTTTGTCATCAGAGAGCATTGGAGCGCAGTATTATTGGTGTCAAATTGACTGACAGAATCAGAAATTCCACTTGTGCAATAAAGTTTAAATAAATAAAGTTTTATTAAGGATCTCCATCTTTTGCGAGATTTTCGAGGGGCGCGTTTTAAGACAGACCGGCCTCAGACAAAGGGACCGCAATAATTGCGCGGTGCGCACGCGACGGCTCGGAATTCGGATCCCGTGTACTAGGGTGACCAGGCGTCCCGGATTTTTCGGGATATCCCAAGTTTTAGCTGCTGAATTAAATTTGGCTATGTGTTGAAATTAAAATAATCTAATACTTTCCTCATCATAGAAAACAACGCGATCCGAAAGGACAATGTTATAAATTTTGACGCCGCAGGTTCGGCAGTTTTTTGACCGAAACCGAAACTTCGGTCGAACTACGATTTTTATGCCGAAACCTACCTACCGAAATCGTGCCGGTTCGGTCGGTCACTATCACTTATCTTTATCGTTGTATAGAAACTATACATAGACCACAAAATGCTAAACTATCTGCCCCGCTACAATTCTTCGTATTCACTATAAAAGTTCGCGATTGCGAAAGCCTGGCATTAGCTGATGACAGGGCATAAAATAAACTAATATGTCGGGTATAAAATAAACCACGTAGTTATGCGAGCTACTAATCGGGCTGCATATTAGATGCTCTGCTTGGCGAAACGGACTAGCTTTCAATCATATGAGGCCTCCTTTCAAGGCCTAGTTTACGCCTCGTGCTTTGGTGCCTCTTTAATTTGATAAAACAGATTGTTTCTTACATGACAGGAGTTGGTTTTTTTTAATAGGGCTCTAATTCTTTTGCGTCAACCTTCAAAGAATCGATAAAGTATCTCTGTGTCTCCTCTTAAGCGCGGTAGTTTTGTCGTGTTCTTATCCAATATACTAGTCATTCTCAAAAACTATACGGTCAAGTCTTTATTATCTTAAATTAGTAAGTGCAGTTGACGAATTTGCACGATCTCTCGAACAAATTGTACGACAAATCGTGCAAATAATCCGTATTTTGTCAACTACATATAAAATTCTGTAGGAATGTAAACAAAATAACCCTTAAATAGTTCTACGACCTCTATGACCCTTCAATATTTGCTTGCTTACTAAAAAAAACTGATAAATAAAGGTGTCTTGGATTTTTTCAACCGTGACACGTGCTAACTTGAATATTTACTGATAACCTTATCAGTTATCAGTGTTGGAACTTGATATAAATTATGTGTGTTTAAAGAAGGAAGGGAAGATTTCACAGCACAAGTTGACAGTATAGGCATTGTGTTTATATCCAGGGAAATTTCATTCAATTCATTTTGTACAGTCAGCAGCAGAAGTTGCTAAGCGGGCAAGGTGTTCAAAATGACCTTGACACGCTCTTAATATTCTCTTAGCAATAACGTCGCGTGGTTGGAACACCTCGACCGCTTAGCAACTTCTGCTGCTGACTGTATCAAGCAGAAACGTCTGTCCATAAAGCTCATATATGGTGGGAATATTCGCTGTATTGGGTAAGGTGTTTGTAGCTCAGACGGCAGAGCAAGGGCTAGCGATCCGGTAGTCGTGGGTTCAAGTACTTCAAGTTCCACCCAACACAGTGAATTTTTCCACTCTTAATTTGTTTCTAAGCTTAAATTACGGTGAGTCGTAATGTCTGGCCAGGTGGCCTAGTCAAGTTGACAATCGTACATATCTAAGATACAAACGCTAAACGAAAATGTATCGGGATGTCAGATGCTGTGAAAACTGAAAAGTCACTTGACTATTTCCATACACTATTTAAGTTTTGATTGACATTTTCTACCAACCATTGTCATTATGGCTAGGCCCCCTGGTCTTCGTCAGCAGTTCCTGAATTTCAAAGTAAAAGAAGTTGTATTATATCCTAAGAAATTTCAAGAAATCGTAAGGATGGGTATATTATTATATTGCTTAAAACACTTACCTAAAGAAAATTTAATTATTAAGTACTTAATAAATTGGTCCGTTTTTAGCATTAGAAAGATCTCCGTAGAAGTAAGCTTAAAGTTCACATCAGACATTAAATGCAGTACAGTTTTT
This sequence comes from Cydia splendana, assembly GCF_910591565.1. Classification (NCBI taxonomy): domain Eukaryota; kingdom Metazoa; phylum Arthropoda; class Insecta; order Lepidoptera; family Tortricidae; genus Cydia; species Cydia splendana. Next base: position 10,775,697 of record NC_085984.1, on the reverse strand, counting down.
AAGGAAGTAGTAGGGGAGAGTAGAATAAAGTGGGCATACCCCGCCTAAAGCGCGGTTAGGCCCTGTTTTATTGGCTTATTGCACAAATTTCAAAGTAGATACCTATGCATATGTAAGTATATAGATTATAACAGAAATAACAGAAAAAGAAAATCCAAGTTTATGATTAGATTGAGATTAAAAAGAAATCCAAATCCTAATGAACATGTTGTCATTATTTAGGATGCAAACGGGAAAGCGGCAAGATAAGGCGGAGTGCAAGTTGCATAACAGAATTAGCATGCACCGCCAATCCGAAACGGTCGCATATTTTTGCGGCGGTTGACCGGCTATTTCAGCCGGGATCGAACTGTTCATCATGCCCAAAGGTACACGAGGCAGCGATTTATTTACACATACATATTATTTAAAGTAATGAGAATGTAAAGGTTTTCCCAGTTGCTGAAAAATGATGGTAGTATTTTCAAAACGCATGTTAATTCGTTGTCGAAAAAAGAAACTGTCAGGTATGGTGGACGGTGAGTGTCTGAGTGACTAACCACTAACAGACAACGAAAACAGGCGGTTGTAATGGTGGTAACACAATACTATCATGTTGTACTTGTTACACGATTTATAAAAGCCAGTGTGGGACCACCATAAACTACAGTGTAATTGTGAGCCATGCGCGATGCTGACAGAAATTCGTCATAATCTACGCACTAGGTGTACATATATTAATTAATATGAACTTTGACGTAGCATTTACATAATAATATGAGTAAGAGTTGTGAGGCGAAACAAATAGGAAACGTAAATTATATGTATATAGACGAAAAGTAGACCTCTCGTTGTTCGTCACACCTCACCAAGCAGCGAAAAGTATTAAAATAGAACATTTATTGCCTATTGTTTAACGTTCTAATAGTGTATGTAGGGTGAAAAGGGCAATATAGAAAATTAAATTATTTCCTTAAATCGCTTCCGCCTGTAAACGCACTTACCTCAGCCGCAGCCGCGAGTGTCTTGTGACTCACGGCACTCGTCCCGTTTACCGCTGTAATGACCAAATTGGCACTTACCTGCAAAGAGACACAAAAATCAGTGGGTCGTCGGCGGAGCTGGCACGTGCCAGGTGAGCACGTGTTTATGTTATGTACAAACATTTATACAGTGCATAATTATTTTATTTTCCATCGTATTTTCACGGAAACGTACAGTCGACGTTAAAGATATGTTTACACTTTCGCACCTTACTCCTTTGTAAGTCGAAAAGTGTAAACATATCTTTGACGTCGACCGTACGAACGTGTCTTGCTATTTCAGTCAGTCTTGGTGCAAAAAGTACTGAGGTTTACTGAAGTGGCATGATAAATACGAACGTTTCCGAGAAAAGGTGTGCAAATAGTAAGAAAATAGTAATAATGAAATCTACTAATTTGCCGATATTTGAGAGTGTTACATAGGTAATGCCATTTTAGATTTACAACTCTTTACAACTTTATTTTATAAGTATGTACATATTTCTACTACTTCAAGCGAAAAAGGATAAACATTGCCTTTATTAACTACATACGAGTACGAATACGTACTAAAAACTCTACCTTTTAGATCTTCCCTTCTCTAACCTTTTAGAGGAGGGAAGATCTAAGGTAGAGTAATAAACACCCTTGTATTTATTATTCAGTGTATAAACAAACATGCAAATATGTAAAATATCAATTGCAAATCACAACTAAGTCATCTAATATGTAAGCGGGTGAGGTGGTCAAAATGACTGCACACAATCTTATATTTCTTATGTCTAAATGTTAAGTTATTTTTTATCTAAAAGTTATGCGTACATAGTTATGCTCAGGTCATTTCCAACACCTATCCACTCAGCAACTTCTCATTTAAAAGGAAAGTGGACGACCGGCGACTCCGTAATACAAGCGCAGTCCTCATTTTCCTCTAAACCGAAACAAAACTTGACAACTCTTAGCCCCACTTGCCCATCCCACTAACTCAGGGTTTAGCGGTTAAACCGTTAACCCAGTGTCAAATGTAACTTCAGGTTTAACCGGTTAACCTGGGTTAGTGGGATGGTGCAAGTGGCCCTCAAGAGTCAACATCAAATTGGGTTACCATGTTACCAGATGTCAGGAATTTTCCTGCAATGTCAGGAATTTTGCCCGTTTGTCAGAAATGCAGCCGGAATACGAAAATGTCAGGAATTTCAGTGAATGAACATATTTTTCTATTATGTAAGTACCTAAAAAAGGTACATTATTCAAATTTACTTACATAAATCCAAAACAAATAAAATTTAAACAATGTATCAAGCATACATAGATAGATCGAGGCGCTTAGGGTTAGCCCCCCCCCCCCCCCCCCCCCTCCCTCGATACCGCTATGAGCGTCAGGAAAAATATTCGCTAATCAGTTTGGTCAGGAAATCCCAAATTTGAATCTGGTAACCCTAACATCAAAGGACAATAAAATACCGACTAAACTATAAAATAAACTATCACCGTTAAACTCGTTAAAACTGACACAAAAGAAACTCAAAAACTCAATAATCATAACCGCTCCAAAATATTCGCGTACCTGTACCTTACCATATGTCTTAAAAGCGCGCGTCCATTGTATGAACTCGAAAAAAAAAACAATCTTCAGAACATCTGGCGCATTACACCCCCATAGCTACACCCTCGCGAGACAGCTATACACGTAAAATGTAAGTAAGAAAGGGATGGAGAAACAAAGCTCCCTAGAGAGAGCAAAAAATGGGATTCGACGCGCACACGCATATAAAGTGTTCAGACAAAACGTCGTAAGCGCCGTGTGAATGTAATGCTTATAAGTCGTTTTATGAAGTTCGGTGCGGTTCCGTTTCCGAGTTTCGAATCTTTCGTTCTGATACGGTTTTTTTCGTGTAGTTAATAAGCTTGGGGAGTTGGTGAAAGATCATGCGAGCGTAGAATGCCCATGGCCCATGTTAACTTGACCACTTGCTAATCCTTGTTTGTATATCCCAAATATATGTAGCAGCTTGATAGACCTAATTTGGCCTATCCCAGAATTCCCATAATCACTACATCTTATAAAACAAAGTCCCACGCCGCGTCTGTCAGTTTGTATATACAGGTTCGCGATAAACTCAAAAACTACTGAACGGATTTCATTTATGATGCGGTTTTCTGTCCAGTCGACGGCGCCGAGTTCGCTAAGGTCTTTCTGCACTTCCGTCTCTCCAGCGGTACCTAGGGCGTCCAGACGGCTTTGGACAGAGTAGCATGGCGGTCTTTGGTATCGGGGGTCAAGATCCACTTCGGGTCGTTACGGCACAGCATCGGTCGTTAAGCATGCGGTTTTCACCTATCGATAGAGGGATTCTTGAGAAAGGTTTAAGTGTATAATTTGCAAACATCGGATTCTAGGGGGCAAATTGTATGACGGGATGCCTAGCCGTCATACAATTTGCCCCCGATGTATGATAATTTGTTAACCCGTGCGAAGCCGGGGCACCGCTAGTTTATATGTATATGCTAATTTAGCAGTTTGGTTGCCTTCATTTGGATAAGAAGCAAGGTTTATAAGTTGAAATTGGTATAAAAGTAAGAAACAGAACGTAGTTTCCAGTTTGTCTATTAAATTCCTGATATTATAGGTATATACTTACGTGTCAAATGTCTGCCGTTTTATGTCAATATTTGATGATTAAATGCGCACTTGTTTCAATCTTGAATCATTCGAAATATGAAGCATTTTAACAGCAAAATTTAATTTATTTGCTTTTGGCATTAAGTCCGCCATTTGTTAATTTTACTTTGTTCGTGCAATAGAGTTTAAATAAATGAATTAGGGCAGGACATATTTCAAGATATACAGATAACAGATGGACAACACTAACAAGATGGAAAGGACCATTACCAGCCAAGAGGAAAGCTGGCAAACCAGTCAAACGGTGGACCGATGACATAGTAGAGGTTGCAGGAAAAGACTGGATGTACAATGCCAAACACAGACATTTATGGAAGAAATGGGAGGAGGCCTTTACCCAAACGGGATCCATACCTCACGAAAGGAGGAAAAACAACAACTACAGCATAAAAACATATTTTAACAGAAACTAAATAATTTGAAATAAAGAGGCTATAATATAATATAAATGAATTTATAATAGGATTAACTTCTTTTTTACAAGCTTTCCCTGTTAGTGTGTTAGTTAGCGTGGGTCTAATCTTATAAGCTAAATTTGACCCACTTCCCGACTTCCGATTGAGCTGAATTTTGCATACATATGTAAATCAGATGACAATACGATGACATATGGAACTGATCTGATGATCTCCATAGATAGGAGGTGGCCATGAGAACTTTGTGATAAAACAACGCAACATACCTAATTGTGTTTGGGTTTGTTAGAATTGTCTCGATGAGTAATAAAAGGACTTGATGTCATAGGTCATTTTCTAGCAACTGTTTTTCGCCAAAGGTGTGAAAATGAAAATGCTTTGTCAATAATAAAAAAGCGCGCAATTTAAGTTTTCTATGAGAGCACAACACTTCGCGCCTACATTTTCTACTGACGGAAATAGCTTGCCAAACTATAGCACCGATTATTTTTATTCCCACCTAAACCTGCAATCTCAACCCCCAATTGGCACCAGTGACATCCCATAGACAATTCCCACGCCGCCAGGAAGCGTCCATAGACCCCAAACCTCACATTAAAAAAAAACACCCGCATACGACCGAACATCTGTCGCACCCACACACACGTAGTACCTGTCTCTTTCTAACCTGTCCTGGGGGATATGTGCGTCTTTGTCAAGTGCAAGCTATTTAAATTCGAATAAGGAATTATATTTAACGGTAGGGTTATGTAAGGTAAGTGTTCGACGTTTATAATTTTTTTCAAGTTTTTTTAAATGACGAATATTTTATATGCATGTATTGTATGTAGGGTCAAGGAATTTAATAGGGAATATTACGCGTACTCTGCGTAGGGGGCGCTACTACCACAATCCATCACAATCTGGGGGTTTACCGTTAAACAAGAAAATCAAAATTTCGTTATCTAACCTCTCTATCATTCTTGCACATTCAAGCGATAAAGAGGCAGATAACTAAATTTTGATTTTTGCGTTTCCCGGTAGGCCCTTGTTATCAAACCGCCTTGATGCATCAATGTCATATTTTATTGTCTGTGAAAACTTGTAAAAAAAAAAGTTGAAGGCACAGTATGTATAAGTTTACTAGCTAGCTTAGTGCTGCACTCTGGCGGCAGAACATTGACATAGACATAGACATAGAAAAATTTTATTTAACACCACATTGAAAAATATTTACAGGCAATGCTACAAAACATTATAAGCATTGCAGTAATACCCCCTATTTCAGGAGCAATTCGTACATTGTCACGGTGACAATAGTATGAGGTCCCTAGCGACTTTAATATTGATTGAGACGGTGACAACTTGACAAGGTAGGTACGAAATGGTGCTGAAATAAAATTTGACTGTATCAGGTTAATGTTAAAAGGGCCGAATTTTATTTTGTTATAATAATTGTTTTCGTTAGGTTTGGATACAAATTACAATTTGCCGGTTTTGAAAAACTGCTCATTCTGGGTGGGATAAATACGAAATCACAATTCGTCCTGAAGAAAATGTACCTATGTAATTTTCCGTCGAGTTAGTCAGAGGAAGATTTTTAGGAGATCCTTGCGCTTATATTATACAGAATGGGAAACTCTATCTATCCACCACATTTAATCAAAATCTGACGAAAAATATCGACAAATAAATTAAAATCGGACAAAAACCGGAAAATTTCTTAAAATACCTATCTGTTAACCCAAAATGTTTCTCAAAATCTTCGATCCTTTAACCAACTTAACTAGTTTACAACGAATAAATAAAGGGGTGTAGTGTAAGAGTAGTAGTAGGACGTCCCACGGGTAAAGGACAAAGGTACCTTATGGCGGTTGGCGCTTACGCTATTATTAACGCCGCTCCAATATTATTGCGGTGCTATGCGACGTAAGCGCCAGCCGCCATAAGGTACCTTTAGCCGTGGAACGACACATTTTATTGCACTATAATAATTAAAGTTACAATTACACTGCTAAATTAAGTGGCATTACTGTCATTTCATTAACGACAGGTCCCAAACACCAAACACCTGTTTATTATTATTGCATTTGTAGGTTAATTATAAGGGTCAAACAGATCACTGTGTTGTCTTTCCTGTAGACATACACAAGAGTTAAGGGCTATAAAGGTTAATTTTCTTATTTAACTCTTATCCACGCGAAAAGGTCCTCCTTTTATTTAGAGAACTATGATAAAATCATTACTTACATGCCCACAAGCTGTTAACTATTGCCCACAGGAGAGAAAACTAGTGTGTTCGCGCGAACTGTACATTTTTCTCTCCTGTGGGCAATAGTTAACAGCTTGTGGGCATGTAAGTAATGATTTTATCATAGTTCTGTAAATAAAAGGAGGACCTTTTCACGTGGATAAGGGTTAAATAAGAAAATTAACCTTTATAGCCCTTAACTCTTGTGTATGTCTACAGGAAATACATAACACAGAGATCTGTTTGACCCATAATCTTTCGACTTATTCACGTAGCGTACGACTACGTAGGAATAGGCCCCGTGCCTGAACTATAGGGGGCGGGGCAGCATAGGAGCCGTCAGATTTTTGGCGCGAGGCGTAAATGCAACGTGAATTTGTCGTTTATGTTTCCGATGTAGCCCACAAGACGGCAGTACCTACTATGCACAAGGAAACGTACCGACGAGAACGGTAGATGGTAGCTCTTGCTTTGGCAATGTACATGTGCACATATGTTTCTGATTCAGACCACAAGATGGCAGACCCTCCAACGCGCACGGTCCCTATTAGAAATTGAAATTTAATGAGTTAAAATTACATGAACTCAAAATGTTATATGGCAGCGGAAGGGTTAGCTTCCATGATTCGTAGAAATCTCTGTTTTTTTATTTTAGACATCTTCCTCGATTTTTTTTTCTATGATCATTGACCGAGCGAAAGCGAAGGTCTCCGTTTCAGCTTGAGCGAAAATTCTTTCGTATGCGTACGTCCAGATGTTCTCTTCTACACGCTTTTCTCAACTGATTCTCGTGAAATTAGGTGAGCAGGTTCGATAATTATATACGTAAGTAGATAATATGTGACGTTCCACGGGAAAAGGTACCTTATGAGGGTTTCTAGTTTCGGAGATATGAAATGTTTTGTAAAGAGGTGAAAAAATGCTCAATTTTTTTTTATTGTGTGATCTGAAACCTTAATGCGTAACGTTTGTTTACCTGTTTTTATTTTTGTTATAAGTTAGTTATAAGCCTAGTAATGTCGTCTCAGAGTTTAGTAGAAAAGGTACCTTATGGAAAAAAGATTGAAAATTCCCAAAAAAACTAGTCAATACGGGAAAAGAAGTTTGGTAGAGAACTGTATTAGCATTCTGCAAAACTAATTTGATAATTTCAGTTCTGGTTGGGGCGCCTCGCAAATATTATAACCGTACATCGACCGACATCACAAATCCAAGTAGCCTGCTATTATACCAAAGTTACTCTCGTCAAGTCTTTCTTAACTAGAATAATCTTCATTTGGTTTGGTCGCATGCAGTAAATCAGCCATTGGTTTGCTGAAAAATGCCAATACCCGACGCATTACCTTATGGAATATCTGAGGTCATTGAACCTCAATGCTGCTTATCTTCAATAGCAACCGAAATATATTATTGATAAGAAATAGACGATTTATACCATTACCAAAATATTATTAGTTTATCCTAACTGTTCCATCATCATCATGCCTCATCATGTAACTTAATCACAAGGTACCTTTTCATTACATACAAATTATTGGTCTTTTTTAAGATTATTATGTCGAAGAACTAATTAAATTTGGGGCAGTTTAATGTATATTAATATTTTCTATTCATAAAAGATAAACTGTAATATGATTGATATTTTGTAGTGATGTATTATTAGATTTATTTCCATAAGGTACCTTTTCGTAAATGTATGGAGCAAATACTGTTATTGTTATGTAAGTTTAAAGTGGCATAAGGGGTTAAATATAGTATTTAGTTGGGGTTTTAGGATTTATTTCATTTGAATGACAGAATTTCTTTCATATGTGCTCAGAAAAATTGATTGTGTGTCACATTAAAAGTAAAAATATTCAATTTAGTGATTTTATATGAAAAAGTCAGAAAATACATTTTCACCTCTAAATCGGTATTGTTTTTTGCTTAAACTGTCTGTCAGTGTCGTTTTCTAATAGATAAAATTTAAATCTTGAGAGCTCATTGCAATCAATCGTGAAAATGAAATAAAACTTTATTTTCAAGAGATTGGTTAGTATACACATAAATCAGTCGATATCAAAAGTTTCTATTTGCATTACAGAACAAGTCGCAATATTTTTTTAATCTCAGATATATAAGGTATTATTATTTGTAGTCAACTATGTAACTTACTTCAGGAACATAGTTTTTTAGGCGGCTAAACTTAAAACTTCTCTATCGTAAAGTTGCTCATTTCACAACATTATTTTCAAAAAATCATATCTCTGTAACTACGCAACCTAGAAGGTTGATCTTTTGTGTTATCGATAGCTTATTTATTGTAGATTACTGGGGTATGCATAACTCCATACCCGCCATAAGGTACCTTTGACCGTGGGACGTCACATATTAGCTGAAAATTGTTGAGCATTAGAGTTTTCGTTCGTCGAGACATCTATCGTCAACTAGCGGTACTGATAATTCGCTACATGACGCTAGATGTCTACTACGAAACAACGCGCGTTTTGGTAAGAAAACTGATGTATGGAGTTACCACTCTTTGTTTACTTATCTATGGATGACAGTGAATATGCGAAATAGAACAGTTATTAAATGCTATAAGAGCAGTATAAGAGCAGGTAGAAAAGGTGTAAACTGCTGGTCCCATGGGAAGGGTACTTTCTTTATACAGCGAAAGGTGTTTCATACCGTCAAAATCGAACACCTAAATTCAAATAATAAGTTGTTTATTATGTTTGAATAACTTTAACCCGGCTGTGGTTTTTTTCGTATAGATCCTTTAGGCGTCGCCGAAATAGTAGGTAGGGTAATTCGCCAGTAACTGGCCACTTTTAAGGTGTCCACTGATTAACAGTCCGCCGGACGGTATCGGCCTGTCAGTTAGAACAAAAATTTGACAGTTCCGAACAACTGACAGGCCGATACCGTCCGGCGGACTGTTAATCAGTGGGCCCCTTTAGTAACTGGCCGCCCTAAACTAAAAATGAATTCTAATTCACCTATAAACAGAATTCATTTTAGTATAAGGTTTCAATAACTGGCCACCTTATACTAAAATGAATTATATTTACAGGTGAATAGAATTCATTTTTGGTTTGGGGTGGCCAGTTACTGGCGAATTACCCTTTAGGATTTTAATTTCAGCCATCACCGGAGCTATAAAGACAAATTAATTGACACCTCATTTGAGCCGATTTTGATTTTGTTTTTTTTATCGATTCTATTTACATAAAATTTGTCTGGTTTGAGGAGCTCTCTCTTTCTGGGCGGAATAAATACAAAATTACAAATTGCCTCAAAAAATGTATATAATTTTCCATTGAGTTACGAAAATACCGTACGTTTTAAATCTCGTTAAAAATAGATTGTCAATTCAATTCCATTGACATTTCTGATTAAATAAAATATAACAACTTGTCTTGAAACGAAGCCAATAAACATTCAACTTGCATATCTCACCCCTAATTTTTACACATATCTTTTTCAATCCCTTTCCGACCTTATATTGTATAACTTTAGGAGCTAAAACCCCAAAAACGTGCTAAAAAAATATTCAAATCGGGTTCAACCAAATTACCAAACTAAAAGAATCCATAAAACTATAGTCGTAAAAGTTTCGTACTTTCATGACTCGATGCTCCATTTTAAACTAAACTTTAAACTGTACACTATAAAGTTGATATTAGATTAAAGCGTGTAACAGGTTGCCATTTTTCTTATTTAATACGAGCTAAAGTCAATCTTAAGTATGTGTAAATAAGGTTGATTTTTGACTGCGTTATAGTGATCTATATAAGGGTCGCCTGCGCACCCTACTTGTTCAGAACAGGGTGAGTCTGAGTATTCAATATTGTTGGAATTCGTAATTAAATCGAGGGTTGAAAGAGTTGGTGCATTCAATTGATGGTGGTAAAAAATAATGAACATCGGACGCATCTATGGTTTATTTTTATTATGACTTCACTTGCGTTTGATTGGAAATAAAATTTATTAGGGCGGTCAACACAATACATCCTGGTATTAACCGTCGATGTAGGACCTTCATAGCTTTTTGACCGTGTACTAAAAGTAAATAAAATATTGGTACTTATTAAAGGATTATGATACTGATACGACACTCCTAGGATCATCACATTCATCACTCTCTAAAATCTTACGGTGTCTTTCTTTTAACTTTCTATATTTATGGGGCCCTTTGGTGAATAAAGCTAAGGTTCGTGGTTGATGTTCTCTTGGGATATATATCTAATACATTTAAACAAGAAATTCTTGTTTATTTGTTATATATAAAGTTTTTATATATTTTCCGAGCAAAGCTCGGTCTCCCAGATATTTATTATTAGTGTAATGTAATGTAGTATAACCACAAGTTGTCTGTGCACATACTATAAAAATTGTTTTTATTAATTCTCCTAAGTCCTAACGGTGTTTTTCTTTTAACTTTCCTTGCTTATCGGGACCCTTTAGGGAATAAAGCTAAAGTTCCCGGGAATATTATTATTAGTGTTATATCGTGTGCGCGGGAGTCGGCACGCGATTGGCGCGCGGCGCCAGGTGCAGCGCCAAGCGAGTAGTGATGGCACAATTAGGAAGTTATCGATATTTTATATAACTATTTGGGCGTTTTTAAATGAAAATGAATTTTTATTGGAACAATGGTTACAAGTCTGTTTAGTTAAGTAGTACATTTAGTATATATTTTTCACCTACATACACAAACATGGTAAGTTAGGATTTTTTTAGACAGACATATTTACAATTTGGAAATTCATTACGTATACATTTATATAATTATATTACATTAATTTTACTATATATTTAAGATTCATTATTGTTTATGTGTTACATTGAAATTAATAATTTATCATTACATATATTATAAGCTAAGTGGCATGTTAAAATTTTATTTTTATTTTTATTGTATGGTTAAGCCCAAGTAAACTATGTTTAGGCCACATAATATTAGTGTTGTGTTAACGAAAAGTTTGCGTTTAAATTTGAAGTTAATCATCACGTCTGTTACAACTATGTATAGTAACTATTTCACAACCCAGGTCATATGCCATTATGCATTTATTAAAAAAGTTAGTGTAGAAATATATTTCATTCACTGTCCAGATCGATATTTACGACGTTGAGAGTAAAAAAATTAAATTTAAATGAAAGCGAACCAATAAAAAGTTATATGTAAGATACTTTACACAAATTTAAAAAATATCGTGTTACATAAAAAGCTCCGATAAACAAAATCTGCTGAGTAAATGAGAATTTGCATCGACAAGTAAACACGAGGGCAGCACAAGAAATTAAACGGATTCGAGAGCACACGATTATAAAACGCTTACGAAGTCGTTTGCAAAAACAAGCAAATTCCTTAATCACTCAATATTCAGACCACACACAGCAACACTCTTAACTGTCCATCGGTGGACCTTATGCCTTATGTAATAAGGTTTACTGTCAGTTAACAGTGTGGGTGATGGTACTCCATCAACAACGAGACGCATAACAATTTGGAGTAATGCAATTATTAAGATTGCATTTTTTGTTTCATCAATTTACTCAATTATTTATTTCGTACAAAATTTTACTGACAATCTTCATATGAAATCGCGTAGCTGACATACTTTTAATTTATATTGTACATCATTTTAAAAGTGACTCCGTTGACTAAAGCGCACCAAAAAAATCTGTATGTAGACCCCAAGAATCGTGATAAAAATATTGTATTAGTAAGTGTGTTAGTTAGAAAATAAGAAATATTGTTTTTAGTGTTTTTACAATATATTTTAATTATGTATTGTTGAATTAAGCATTCTCAGTTTTATACATTAGCATTTTCGTTATAATCTCACAATAAATGTTATTACAGTTATTCAAAATTCTAGTCGCAATCCTATCATTTTCTTTCCTGTTTCATCCTCTGCAACATATTTGTAATAAATTTAAATTCTCGTGCTCAATACTAATATTAAGCTAATTTTACGCTACGCACGCGCGGTTGGTGCTTAAAAATCTATACCTAGGCTTTCCGAATCATGTTGCGCGAGTGACCCAAAATATGTGAGTTGAACCATAAAAGTAGCTTTACATTTTTGTAGTCGATAATTTTTATATTCATCGAGCATATATCGATATCGATGCTCTAAACATCCCCACACGTAAGGGAGGGCGCAAAAAACCGGGAGCGTGCTGCACAGGTATAAATGACACACATAGCGACGGGAGAGGGATTCCACGACCACGACTATTCGCAGAAGCGATCGTATACACTTTCATATATTTGAATGTATTTCACTTGTATCGTAAATAACTATTACACCATACATGAAATAATGCACCAGAAGATTAATAGAGAAAAGTAGACAGCAGTTATTTTTAGACACAATTTCGATTTTAAAACCCGTATAAAATAATAAAGAGTAAGTAATTTGATTGTCACGTCACATGCTAGTGTTTCATATAAATTCCATAGTAGCAAAATCGTTTTGACAGTTCGAAAAAGAAACTGATTTGACTAGTAGTCAAATACCCTATTAGTTTTTACTATATACATCAGGGTGCCTAGCCAAGGTGACAATCTCTTGCGCTTCGACAACGAAATGCTTTGTGTCTAACACTCTTCCGTATTAGTGCGACAGTGACAGTTGCGTTTCGTCGCTACGAAGGGTAAACGATTGGCATGTTGGCTATACGCACATAGATCTCTCGAAAGCAATGAAAATATAGGTATATAAATTGGTTTCAAATGGTCTTTAAAGTAGGTAGTCATTCAAAGAGATTGGTCCGACGTAGCAATTCTGAGAATATCGATACGGACAAAGTACCAAATACAGTGAAACCTGGATAAGTGAGACTTCAAGGGACGAGCAGATTTGTCTCACTTAAAGAGGTATTCCACTTACCCAGGCTCTCAGTTAGCCAGGTACAAATACATTTCTGTCTCATTTACAGAGGGTCCCATTAATAGAGGTGATAATAGAGGATATATCTCAGTTATAGAGGTGGTTATTAAGGTATTTTGTAATTATCTTTAAATGTTTAGGTAAAATAATCCTTGTCCCTAAATATTTTATAAGTCTGTTTAAATATTTCTTTGAATTTATTATGAATGATTTTCCAAAGGATAGATTTTTTCAATTAAATTTGATACGGAATTCATTGCGTCTTAGAAATTAATTAAATGAAAATTTGTTTATTCTTGTTACTTATCAAAATGTCAGCTTTCGTTTCGATAGTTTTAACTACATAAAGTAACTAAATGAAACTTGAAGTCGTTTAGACACAATTAAGCAAATGCGGAATTTGTGGATAGACTAAGAGTTAGTAAGAATACGGAAATAGATCAATAAAGTCCAAGTTAGAGAGGTCATAGATTGACGTTATATCAGATACAGAGGTAATTCGTATAAAATTGTAAAAAAACAATTAGGAAAATGTAATCTTATAAATACAGTCTCAGTAAAAGAGGTAAAACACACTCTCTGTCTCAATTATAGAGGTAAATGTGACTATAAAATCACAACAACTAATCCCAGTTATAGAGGTCCGTTTTATCTCACTAACAGAGGTAATTCAGTGCTAAAGTGTCGGGACCGCACCATGAGTCCCAGCTATAGAGGTTTCTCACTTATCCAGGTCCCACTTAACCAGGTTTTACTGTACATGTAAACACAACCTTAATACATGGGCAATAAGGTCGTGTACACATATTATTGGCACATTGTCCGTATCGATGTTTTTAGACATGACTGTACTAAGTACAGTCACGAACTTAACTGTTGAACCATTTAGGATTTACTTTACATTGGACATTTCATAGTTTATTTATTTATTTAACCCACTTTACATTGACAGTTAAACCAAACATGCAAGTTATGGGTTACAAACATATGTACTTAAAACTAATTATAATAGACTTATCACTAAATTTACCTATTTAATATTAATAGTTTTGGGCGTAGATATTGACTCTAGATAGCGGGCTGCCGTGGCTAGGAATTTCGGTTCTGTTTGTGAGAATAAGTCAAGAGTGGGATTATGTAAAATATTATTAATGTGGTTAAAGGGGCTCACTGATTAACAGTCCGCCGGACGGTATCGGCCTGTCAGTTAGAACAAAATTTTGACAGTTCCGAACAACTGACAGGCCGATACCGTCCGGCGGACTGTTAATCAGTGGGCCCCTTAAGTGCGACGTATAGTGGACTAGTGACTAGTGTCATTGTGCTGGTCTTGGGAATTACGAATAGGGGTGAAATGCGAGGTCTGAGAGTACTTCTAACAAATAAAAACGTATTCCCACGTACCGACGCTGGATTCGAACCCACGTACGGAAACACTTCCTCTACCGTTACCATGTTATTAATTTATTATTGACGTTATCATGTGGGCGTGCACGGATTCGAACACGTTACCCTTGCGTTCACATTTCCGATGTGTTTGTCACCTAATCTTTATATTAATAAGTATTACATGAGAGGTACCTAACATCAAACACTTTGTATACCTACTGCCACTTTTAGGGTTAGGAGGGTTAGGTATGATCAGAGGGCCTACCGCGAATCACGTTCGACGTGTTGCCTCTCTGTCGCACTTGTAAATTCGTACGTAAGTGTGACATCCGGCAACACGTCGAACGTTACCAATGCCAGCAAAATAAATGTAATGTTTCAAAATTATATTTACCTACACAGATTTTTTGATTCGGTCAAGTTGTGTGTGCAGCGGTTCTCAATCTTTTTTTTTGACGGAACCCTTTTGGAAAGCGAAATACTTGATGGAACCCTACAATAAAACAATAGTTTTTAGAAGTGTGTTTTTTGCATAGTAAAATTTTTCGAGGCGACTAAATCAGTGTTCTATATTCTTGCGGAACCCCTGCAGGGGTGTCGCGGAACCCTAGGGTTCCGCGGAACACACTTAGAGAATGGCTGTTCTAATGTATGGGGAAGACAAACAAATTATAGCCAGCATTCAATGAATGTAGTATTTAGTCAAAAGGAACAACAACAACTAACGGACTACGGAGAGACAGACATGGCAAAAGTTATAAGGGATTACGTTACGCGGAGCCCTATTTCGTGCGAGACACCACGGATTTTTATTTTGTACCATCGCCCACAATGTTAACTGACAGTTCGTAAACCTTATTACAAAAGGCATAAGGTCCACTCATGGACAGTTAAGAGTGTTGCTGTTTGTACCAAAACGTAATTATCAATATCTGGGAGACCGAGCTTTGCTCCGAAAACATATAAAAACTCAAAAATACGCGTTTTCCCAGAGATAAGACCTAGCTAGATCGATTTATCGCCCCCGAAAACCCCTATATAGCAAATTTCATCGAAATCGTTAGAGCCGTTTCCGAGATCCCCGAAATAAATAAACAAGAATTGCTCGTTTAAAGGTATAATATTATTCAGTGAACAATAAATACTTAATATTCACATATTGCTAAATTGTTTTACTTTAGATTTTGGTCGAAATTTTAATATTTGATTTGACAGGCAATAGACATTGTTTATATTTTTTTATAAAAATTCGCGGTGTCATCACACTAACAACCTGTCATGTCACACGTGTGGCGGTCACGTGACAGGTTGGCAATTGTCACGCACGCGGTCAAAAGTGTGACCCGAACGCGACCTATCAGCGCTACCCTATCGTCACGTGACTCTTTTGATATTACTTGCAAGTTTCTTTTAATGGAAAAGGTGGCAATAAGTCAATGTTTTGAAATATATGATCGAATTAAGTTTTAGGAACCTAATCACTCTAATCAGTCTAATTACCGAATTTTTAGGTAGGTATCTAAGTATGTACTTCAAAAAAGGAGTGTACAAGTTTAAAATGTTCGGTAACGCGCATGTCACAAGCATGCTAGTGTTACGCCTGTTACACGCGTTCATAACCTAAAGCCCGCTCCACACTCGTGCGCGAATTGCGGCGCGAAGCCGTGAGGCGAGCGGGCTTTAAGGGGCCCACTGATTGACAGTCCGCCGGACGGTATCGGCCTGTCAGTTGTTCGGAACTATCAAAATTTTGTTCTAACTGACAGGCCGATACCGTCCGGCGACCTGTTAATCAGTGGGCCCCTTTAGGGCAATAAAAAAAACCGGGCAAGTGCGAGTCGGACTCGCGCACGAAGGGTTCCGTACCATAATGCAAAAAAAAAAAAAAACGAAAAAAAAGCAAAAAAAAAAAACGGTCACCCATCCAAGTACTGACCACTCCCGACGTTGCTTAACTTTGGTCAATAATCACGTTTGTTGTATGGGAGCCCCATTTAAATCTTTATTTTATTTTGTTTTTAGTATTTGTTGTTATAGCGGCAACAGAAATACATCATCTGTGAAAATTTCAACTGTCTAGCTATCACGGTTCGTGAGATACAGCCTGGTGACAGACGGACGGACGGACGGACGGACGGACGGACAGCGAAGTCTTAGTAATAGGGTCCCGTTTTACCCTTTGGGTACGGAACCCTAAAAATCGACAATCGTTCTAGAAGTGAAACATCAAGTTCTTATGGACGATATAATAATACAAAATTGATATGTAATGAATTTATAACTTATATGTGTCGTATCTGCCTGGTATAGAACTTTTTACAATTATTTTCAATTGTGTCATCAATATTTCATTTAATAACTATAGGACCATACAACAAGGAATAATTTAAAGACCAAGCAAAGAGGAACTACTGTTATTGTTTATTTATCAATACGTTAGTTCAGCGGTCGGCAACCTTTTAGCAGCCAAGGGCCAATAGTAGTTAACGGAGGTGACGCGGGCCGTACTTTGTTAATATTTATGACTTTATGAGACATTGTCCTATGTCACTATTACATACAAAATAGCCAAGGCGCCTCTCGGGCCGCAAGTGACAGTTTCGCGAGCGGCATGCGGCCCGCGGGCCGCAGGTTGCCGACCGCAGCGTTAGTTGAATGAAATCACGCGCGTGCGCATTTAGCAACATATCGTACACGGGTACGTTCGTACGTTATCGTAAACTCCCACAAGGAGGATAAGGCACGTCGCGACCTACAGGCTTACTTATGGACCATAGTCTAATAAAACATGGTCTTCAATTCCCAGAGTGACACGGGCCTACGTCACAACAACATGGCCGCTATATATAGCGCTATCGCATATTATCATATAGCGCTGTCGCATGATGACGTAGGCCTGTGTCAGTTAGGTGACCTAGAAAAGACGGGAATGGAGTACCAGGCGGAGTATATTATTATACCATGTTATGGACTACGAAGTTTGTTATACTTGTCATCAGAGCAAAGTCTATGTTATAGAACTTATAGAAGAGCTAAGTCCGTCAAGATGTATCTGCAATTCTGCCCCGACTTTGACAGAACCAAGAACCATGTAAAGAAATTTGACATTTATGATGACATTTCCATACTTTGCCATTGCAAATAGACATTTGCAATTTAGCTTTATCCAACTCTACAATCTCATACCTATTTCATATTTATATTCGCATTTTGCATACCTATTCTTGGCGTTGTCTTTGTTTATTATTGTTATTATTTGACGATCATTCTCAGGTGAAATTTTTCATATTATGTATAATTAATGAAATTAATTTATTCGGATTATCTTGCTATTATTTAAATTTATTTCTGACGATAACAATATAGATTCTTATAAATTGACATTGATGTAATTTGTACTGTAATCATATGTTGTGAAATATGTAAATCTAATCTAATCATACAACATCGCCAATTCCGCATGTCAACAATTCATAATTGTTGTAGATCGCGCTATCGACTTTTTCTGCATTTTAGCTTTGGGGCTATAATTAGGGGGGGGGGGGGGGGGGGTCAAAAATAGATGACGTAATTTATGGACAGCCTTTTTTTCATTTTATTACAAGAGGAAAAAACAGGACAATCTACTTACAAATTACAAACTATGTAGTAGGTACCTACTTACGTGTACTCGAACATCACTAAATAGTAAATACTTAAACAACACATACTAAATCAAAAATGATTGAAAATTTGAAAATATAGGTACTTTAAAAGCCACACACTACGACGACATTCAATTACTTAGTCACAAATAAAACCAACCTGTCAAAAAAACAAAGCGTGTGCCAAAAATCAACAATTTCTGATTCAATTGTTGTTATCCTAAAAAAATCAAAGCAAGTGCTAAAAACAGGTGCTGAAAATCAACAAAAAGTGCTAAGAAACATGGTGAGATAACGAATGATAGGAAAGGAACAGCGATGTCCACGCTATCTGTAATGAATGGTGATTTGGTGAATGAGGATTTTGGATATTGTCTACATCTACTCGTATAGCTCAATTCGGAAATAGAAGAAGAAAGGTATTTAAGCGGGAGAGAGGTGTTCATCAGAGGTTAAAGGAATTCTGTGAATGCGACTACAACTAAATAAATAGAATAAAATTATTGGAAAGTAAAGCGGATCACAGAATTAATTAATGATGACGATGTTCTGTGGATGGATGATGTCACAACAACTAGTTAATGGTGGTAAAGAATGAAAGCGTTCAACATCAACTCTAGATGCAAAGAGTCCTCACCTCACCCATTGTGGTAGTCTACTAGTCGTAGGGCAACTGTCGTTGGACATGGAAAGTCTACTTTATGGTAGAGGGTTCAAGACAAGAAATGAGGAAGAGGCCTACGATGTACAAGGATAACAATGAAAGTATTCAACAACTACATCTGCATGCTGCAGGTGTCACCGCTCTTGGTGGTTAACGTTGGATACCTTCTATTTGATAAGGATAGTATAATTTACTGTGTACAAGGGTGCAGTAAAGCAAGGAATTTGTGATGGAACAGCGACTTAACGGTGAGAAACAATAAAACGTTCAACTCCTAGGATGCTCCTGCGGAGGCACGTCTGCATGTTGGTGGTGTTGGAGATGCCATCAGTCTTAGTGGTGGCCGATAGTTGTGCACCTTCCATTGGACAAGCAGTCTATTCTACGGTAGGGTGCAGGACAAGGAATGAGTGAGAGGACCAGCAACTTAACGGTGATAACTATGAAAGCGTTCAACATCGACAACTCCTAGGATGCTCCTCACCCATTGCGGAGGCACGTCTGCGTGTTGGTGGTGTTGGAGATGCCGTCGGTCCTGGTGGTGGCCGTTGGGCGCGGCGCAGGTCGCCGCCACGCCGTACTACGTGCAAACGTGAGGTTAGTGACAAGAACAGTGGTAAGTGACATGGGGAAAAATTTGTTGTTGGTTGGAACTGAATGAAGATTTAACCTTTCCGACGCCAACGATGGATATATCCCAACAGCAGGTCCATTGCCAAAGACGGATTAATCTGTCACTGACCACAGAGCAACATAGACCTACGTGCAAATGCATAAAGTTCAATTTGAGTTTTGACACTTCGGTGACGTGGCGTCCGAGTGACAGCTTTTGTTTGACATGGCGTCGAAGAGGTTAAAAGTATGTATAAAAGGTGTGGTTAGTAAGAATAGTCAGTATGATAATTTTAATATACAGTGTGACAGAAATTGCCAATGGTATTACCATTGTGAATTTGTGATTGTGCATTTATAATAAGATGATGTATTTGTACTGTACAGGGGGCCTAGTCAAGATGATAGTCGTGCATCGATAAACGCCGATCGACAAGAAAAAAATGTTTCGGGATGACAGATGCAACGAAAAATCACGTGATCATCTCCATACATTATTTCACTTTCGAGTGGCGTTTTCTATCAACGATTTTCATTTAGCTAATGTTCTAGGACTTCTAGGTAGACAATACAGTCTACACGAAAAACTTAATAGTTTTAATTGTCAGCTATATCCCTATATCAAACCAATGTCTATCAATATCGACTTATAGTAAATACAACAATATTAGCCGACCTTCGTCAAGTGTTACATCTTTAGTTAGTTGTTTTATAAAAATAAAAAAAAATTCCCGAAGACAAAGGTTATACCTATCAGTTTCAAAGGACCTAAGCCATGAAACCTTGCACTATCCACCAATATAAAGTAAAAGGGTGTTTAAAAAACGCCCTTCCCTTATCGCCAGTACCTTAAGGGTCGTAAAAAGGAAGCACAATGTAACCCTACAATAGTACAGAAGGCTCACTTCGTATTAAACCTAAGTGCCCAATTTCATGATACTTATACAGGGTGGAAAGGCACGACGATCCTTTCCGGAAATGGGAGATAGTTTAGCCTAAGCTCTATATTTTCTCCATAGAAACTATGTTAATATGGGCAACCGTTTCTAAATTATGACCTTTTAAACATCCACGCAAAAAACTACTTTGTTCTAACCCTAACAGGTGACAGGGTCAATGAACTTACTTGTAAACAATCAGTATTCGACAGGAAATTATGCTAATTTGTTGCCATCTAACCATTTTTAGGTCTGCTTACAGCACGGTAAGAATCATTGCAGGATTTTCGCTTTCTTAGTGGTTCCACTTGTTCAATACTTGAATGAAATAGTTATGTTATTCCTTAATATTAATAATTCTAACCACAACATTGTTTACAACGACAGTTCAAATGGTGACATTGACAACCACTCAAAAGTACGCAATCGTCTTATAAATATCTCTGGTTTCCTTGACTGATAAAAAGGTTTTAGTTTCTTAACACGTTTCACAAAATTATTTTCGAATAATTGGAAACTATTTAAAATAATAAAAAATTACATGTAGGTTGTGTTAGTTGCACCAAATGAACTTGCAAAAATGAAATACTAAGAATAAATCAAGAATAAATACTTCTTCAATACCAAACTAACAAACCTTCTTGCGTGGTAGGAAATAGACAAGACGTCTGATGTTTGAAATTAAATTTTCATTGAACTATACTTATCGAATGTCATATTCTTCAAATAAAAATGTTAGATGCTCGTGGCTATTTAAATTTGTGGGGCTGTGTAAAAGATATGGTGTACCAAACCAAACGGAATGTGAAACTGCGGACGAAATGAGACAAAGGCTAATTGGTGCTTTCTGCGGAGGATAAATGACGAAGAGCATACACTATATCGCATGTGCATCGACATACTCGGGTACGGGCTGCGGCGGCGTTGTAATACACGGAGGTACATTTGAACACCGTATGTGAAAAGAAGATAGTATTAAATATTGGAAAAAAGTAATTATCTAAGAAAGTAATAAAATTGTTTGTAATATTTTTGCATGCATTTGATTTATTTGACATTTATGCGTCATTCATACATCATTGCGATACTGTCAACGATCGGAAAAAAGTGTAAAGTCCCGAGCTTTCCCGACGGAGATCCTTAATCTAGCCGTCATGTGCACATGCTATAGGGTTATCACCACAGTTAAAAAGTAGTATTTTTGCAATTTTTATTTTTTACTCAATTAACGATTCTTACCATTACCAATAGTCTCTGTATCACTTAAACGACCTAATACTTCCGGGAAGGATCGTCGTGCCTTTCCACCCTGTATTAGTTATCCAAACCTAAACTGGCATCTAGTCTTTACAAATTAAGTCAAAATAAATTCAAAATTATTGACCGACGTGGTCCCAAATTTGTCCTAGTTGTTGAATATTGTATCCCATTTTTTACAGTAGGTACTTAATGTAAATTTTTGTCCAAGCTAGCATACTGTAGAATTTAGCCACCGTTTAGAATTTAGCCAGCCAGCGTTTATAATTTAGCCAGCCAGCGTCACATCTGGATCACTTAAGAGAATCTAAATTTAATTAAGTATCTAAAGTAAATATTTACAAGATGATATAAAATTATCCATGAGGTCCCAAGATACTCCCATGTGGCACCGTATGTCCTTATGTCTTTCTTCTAGTTGATGAAGAAAAGGTAATTAACAGTGTCAAATGCATTAGAAAAATCTCTGGTTTATTGCACTACGATTTTTAAAGCCAAATCCCAAGAATATGTTTATTTAAATGCCTAAAAAAATAAGTCCTTGTCCACTCAGTAGCAGAAGTTGCTAAGCGGGCCAGGTGTTAAATGATCTTGACGAGAATAAGAGAGTCAGCCGCATTCGAACAATGAGATACGTCAAATATTGAATCGATATGGATCGGATATGTCAGTGTCAAACAAGTGTCATAAGTGACGTTTCTTCAAACACAAACTTCACTTTCGACACTTGTTTGACACTGACATATCCGATACATATCGTTTAAATATCTAATATTTGAGGTATCTCATTGTTCGAAATTCGAATACAGCTGGCAGTCAAGGTAATTTTGAACACCTCGCCCGCTTAGCAACTTCTGCTGCTGACTGTCCAAGCAGACCTACTGTAGAATTTGGCCTGCCTATCCAGATCACTTAAGTGAATGCGACAGTAAAAACGGTCGTCGACCTTTAGTTTTATGTCCGCAGTTCGGGACATGTCCCCGGCTTATGGCTTCTTGTAGTCCTCTTTTAAGACGGAAATTATCTTCCTATAGGAAGGTAGTCAATAATAGCCAACCAGACTTAGGAGATTTTTACCAAAAAACATCATCACAGAGACAGACCAAACAAATTTTGCGCCCGACTTGGCACTTATTGGCTTGGCACTTGGCACTCTCACGCCTTGACAATATGGGCGTGTTCAGATATTTATGAGCACCTTGGTCGCGCCGATATATCTGATGGCGACTGTACAAATAACAATCAATAAACAAAAGGCATTTTTCTTCTCTCAAATAAAAGAAAAAAATGCCTTATTTCGATTCCTATTAAAGTGTTTTCTTGTTAAAACGAATCGCTTGTAATTTCCGATCAAAAGTCAGTACTAACAGCTTAATTACGCAGAACCCGTCCGTATGTCCGCCCGATATACCGAACCACCCAAACCTGTCCGTGACAATGCGGCAGATGTTTAGTAATCCCTCACGATAATACACTATAGTTCAATAAAAACGGTTCACTTTGACTAGATTTTTTTAAAGATAAAGACCGGATTTTAGCGCACTTAAGTGGATGCTACGAGTACAAAGTAAAAACTTGTAGATATATTTTAAAAATGCAAACTAGTTCTGTTTGATGAGGGTTATTGTACTGAAAGAACAAGAGTAAAGACTGATAATAAATGATAAATAAAAGCTGATAAACATTCCTACACATCGCTTTAATTGTAAAGTAATGATGTAGTTATTTTTAAAAGCATCTATTAAATAGATCATTAATAAAGGAGACAGAACTGCACGCTTTTAGATACTCGTTGTGCTGGTAAAACCTCGAGTTTCGGGACTCGAATGGACTCTATTTATTTAGGGTTCCGTACTCAAAGGGTAAAAACGGGACCCTATTACTAAGATTCCGCTGCCCGTCTGTCTGTCTGTCTCCAGGCTGTATCTCATGAACCGTGATAGCTACAGTGAAATTGTTCTAACATCACATATTTGACAGTTACAAATTGACCCTTAGGTATATATATGACTTTGAGGCTATCAGTTAAACGGTAGATAGGCAAAATATTACACTAGCCATTTTGCGTTCTAGACCGTCCGCGACTATACCTTCCACTCTAGACTTAGAATAAATTGTTTTGAGTCTCTAATCCTCCTAGGGTTGCCAGATGGTCGGGATTTGGCGGGATTTTCCCGATTTTTAGCATGTGTTCCCGATTCCCGACAAAGTGTAAACTGTCCCGAAAAACAGCTTCACGTTTTAAAACAATAATTTCAAGCTCCGAACTGTCGTCGAGCGAGCGAGCTGACGTAGTGCCAATAATGTAAAATATCGTTGTTTTTAATACAATTACTTTAATTTGAATGTTTTTTTTTCCCGACTTATATGTCCTAAAATCCCGAAAAAAATCTATTGTTTCCCGATAATAGCGCCTTTCGATCTGGCAACCCTAAATCCTCCAGACACAGTTTATCTTTATGAACCCACACGCTACATATACAAAGTACAGTCGCACACGTTATCCTCCGTCTTCCGTTTTATGTAGGGTTGTCAATTGCCATATATGGAAAAATGGAATACCCTAAGTCCGGACATCACCCTAAAAATCCTGTCATTTCTTGGACGATCATCCGCATATCGAAGTTTTTTTATTTGCTGTAGCTACAAAAGCCACCATAATAGCAAAAAGAATAGATAGTATAGAGGGGTCCTGTCATTGTAAATTTTGTAGTCACAGTAAATTTACTGCCATCTATCGACACACGACTAAAACTCAAAATGAAAACGTATAAAGTTATCAAAAAATGTATATATATGGATAAATGATTTTATTATTTTTATATCATTTTGATCCATGTTCATTCAACTAATATCTATGTGTTAAAATTGTTAAATATGAAACGGTGTCGTCACGCCATCTAGCCGAGGATAGGCTAAAGGTGTGTGCGCCATCTATTCGAGAATGACTTTTGCTTCAATTCCGAGGCACGTTTTTTCCTTAGACTTTATTCGTCTTATACGAAGTTAGATATGTCTTTGATAATAGTAAAGGCACCAATAATGAGACAATTAAGATAAAAATTGGAGTACCTACATATTTTTAATATTTCATTGACACATGTAAAATTTCTACCGCTTTGCGCGTTAATAGTTGAATGTCTTATTCATCATCCTTTATGTTTTTGACGTGTTTAATGAAAGATACTGTAATTGTAATTGGTTTCAACATAATAAAAAAATTTAAACTATGTTTTTTCTCGAGTCATAGGCAGTATGGCACCATTTATTTTAAAACAAACAAAAATTGATGAAACGCAAACTTAAGCAGCTCTGTGGCTCTTGTTTAAGATAAAATGTTGCCAGTGTTTAAAAATTTATAATAAATATTTATTTTACAGGTTTTATGGTATAATACGTCACATTATTGGTGCCACGCCATCCATCATAGGGGTATCTATAAATTATGCTGTAGCTACAACCCTGACGAGGAAGAAAAAAACCTGACAAGTCAGGGTAAATCCTGAAGTATGGCAACCCTATTACAAGCTACATAATATAGATACAAGTACAGTCGCACACATTATCCTCCGTCTTCCGTTTTATGGCCGCCAGACTCTTTGTACAGTCACGCCCAGATTTACGATCTCTTACGAAATATACATATTTAATGACGCTAACGTTGCGTCTTTTATTGGGACTTAGTTTTGTGTCACCGAAGAGGATGAGTATTGGGAGTTTAATGCTTTTGTGAATACTGTAGAGCAGCGGTCGGCAACCTTTTAGCAGCCAAGGGCCACATAGTAGTTAACGGAGGTGACGCGGGCCGTACTTTGTTAATATTTATGACTTTATGAGACATTGTCGTTTGTCACTATTACATACAACATAGCCAAGGCGCCTCTCGGGCCGCAAGTGACAGTTTCGCGAGCCGCATGCGGCCCGCGGGCCGCAGGTTGCCGACCGCAGCTGTAGAGTGATGAAATTATAGTTTATGGAATTAGATTCTCGTCATAAATTTAGATTTTAGATGATCCATATTACTATAGACAGACGACCTTGTTCAGGCCACCGGAGGACGCTGGATGCGGGTCGCTTCCAACCGGTACGAATGGAGGTCCAAGGGGGAGGCCTATGTTCAGCAGTGGACGTCTTATGGCTGAGATGATGATGATGATGATGATGATATTACTACACCTTATAAAACAAAGTCCCCCGCCGCGTCTGTCTGTTTTTGTGTTTTTATGTTCGCCATTAACTTAAAAACTACTGAACGGATTTTCATGCGGGTTTCACCTGTCGATAGAGTGATCCTTGAGGAAGGTTTGTGTATAATTTGTTAACCCGTGCAAAGCCGGAGCGGGTCGCTAGTTAATATTATAAATGCGAAACCGTGTATATTTGTCTTTTAGTTCTTCACGCTTAAACTGCTTAACCGTTTCACTTGAAATTTGGTATAGTTAGAGACAGTTAACGGTCACTTTTTACGGTAACTCTAAATATCAAAATATTCGTAATTTACATCTAAATATACACTATAACACAATTGAGATGTGAAGTACTTAAGCACCTGTTTCCGACATAATCAGACATGTCAGCTCTGACAGCATTTCAAACCATCCTGTAAGCGATCAAACCCGTAGCGACACCTGTCTATCCGGCGAGTACAGGTACCCACTTTAATTGCACTAAACACAGCCCTCACGTCAGTCTAGGACCGTGGCAAAAACATGTCCTGTGGTAAACCTACAGATACATTATTATTTATTATGAGCCCATATTGTTCCACTGTTGGGCAAAGGCCTCCCTCTTATTCTTCCACGTATCCCTATCCTCAGAAGTCTCCCACCAGTCTCTGTCAAAAGCGTCAAGCTCGTCCCGCTCCCGCCCCGCCATCTCCGACGAGGTCTACCGTGACGCCTTACAATTTGTGGGACCCAACGGGTGGCTGTTTTGGCCCACAGGTCTTCTGGCATACGGCTGACATGTCCTGCCCAATCCCATTTGAGCTTGGCGGCAGTTTTAGCTACATCAGTTAATAATAATAATATTCTTTATTGTGCACAATGAAAACATGATTAAATACAGCAAATTAACATAAATAAAAAACTAAGCAACAACAGGCGGTCTTATCGCTAAAGAGCGATCTCTTCCAGACAACCTTCAGGTAGTAGAAATTATCGAAGGGAAGAAATAAGTATAAGGGTAGCAAAAATAAATGAAGTGCAAGATCAGGAAAAAAAAAAAAAAAAAAAAACCAGCACAACTAAATATATAACAATATGAATACATACATTAAAGAGATATATAAATAAATAAATATATAAATAAATAAATACATATATACATACATATATCACACAACACAGAATCAGACAGACAGACAGAATCTAATTATTAGCGAGTTTGAGGAAGTGACAGATAGTGAATTTTGAGTTGAGCCTTAAAAATGGGAAGCGATTTAGCATGTCTTAGCTCAGACGGCAGAGCATTCCACAACCGAATCGCTTGGAAGGTAAAAGAACCGTTATAGAATTTAGAAGAAGAAGAAATTTGGGCAAGCAGATAGTTCTGGGAGCATCTTAAAGAAGAGAGGTATTTGAAACGCTCCTTCAGGTAGATAGGGGTAGAGGGGTTGAAGAGAATACCGTACAGGTGAGCAAGAATGTGAGAATTGCGTCGCAAACGTATGGGGAGCCACTTGAGCTGCGAACGGTAATACGAGACGTGGTCATATTTTCGCAAGCCATAAATGAACCGGATGCATAGATTTTGAAGACGTTCGAGTTTATTTAGTTGCTCTACAGAAAGATCGGGATGGCTGATATCCGCATAATCTAAAATGGGGAGAAGCAGAGCATGAGCAAGCGCAATTTTGGTAGCGAGCGGTAGAAAGTTACGAAGCCGCCGTAGGGATCCTACAGCAGCAAACATTTTCCTACTAACCTCATTGATCTGGGGAATCCAAGATAGAGTACGGTCCATAATTATGCCTAAATTTTTAACTTGAAACGAATAAGGAATCTGTGTGCCGTTAAATAAAATCGTAGGTAAATTAGAAAAATCTATTCGGGAGATTAATTTTGAACTACCTATAATTATTGCTTGCGTTTTAGATGGATTGACAATGAGACCATAGCGATGACTCCAGTCTAAAATGTTTTCTAAATCAATATTTGTAGTATTAATAACGGATGGAAGATCGTCAAGCACACCCTGAGAATAAATTTGTAAATCATCAGCATACAAGTGATAAGAAGAGACGATGTTACTGGTGATGGAATTAATAAATTAGTTATTCCAGTTTTGGAACGTAGTATTGTATTTTTAATGCGATCGGTTAATTTCACGCTCAGAATACTAGTATTCCATGGCTCGCTGACAAACCTTGAGTTTGGATAGTATTCAATTATGCCATTAAAATTATACAAATATAGTCAAAATCAATTTTGTCGCGAAAAATTTAGACACGAATGGTCGATCTCAAATACAAACTATTTTCGTTGCTAGAAATTGTAAAACAAATAAATTAGAACCAATAGAAGATTTACATACAAAATTTCTACTTGCTCTAATTTCTGTGCATTACAATTTTTAGTAAAACATTATTACAAAAACAACTAAATAGTACCAGACAGACATTTAGTTCTTCAGTACATGTTTCATACAATTTAAGCATGCCGTTTTAATATTAGTGTAACTTCAATTGTATAAAAACTTTTTGGCTTATGACGGCGAGTTCATGTGACTCTTAAAATACAATTTAGTTACTATATAAACACAGAATAACACAAACAGTAATAACACTAACACATCCAGTAATATTCACTACCTACACTTTATAAAACAAAGTCCCCCGCCGCGTCTGTCTGTCTGTATGTTCGCAATAAACTCCAAAACAATTGAACGGATTTTCATGCGGATTTCACCTATCAATAGAGTGATTCTTGAGGAAGGTTTAGGTGTATAATTTGCAAATTGGTTGAACTATCTGTGCAAAGCCGGAGCGGTTCGCTAGAAACTTAATAATTCAACCCTCAATATGCAAAAACAGCAGTTTTTACCGAAACAGCGGTATATCGTGATTTATCCCTTGTAAACGCTGAGCCGGCGCCCTTTTTCATGTTTCCTTTTTATCCCATTTCTTTATGGAACTATGTTTTTCCCTCGTTGGGAAATTGTAAGAAATAGGTAGGTTCTATCCTTTATAAGGGTTTTTGAAGTGAAAACTTCTTTAGCGGCGCTGGAGTGGGCACTTTTTGAGGTAGGGAAAAAATGATAAACTCGAGGCAGCGTAAGGCGATCACGTGACCGTAACGTTTAGGTGGCATTTAAATCAATAAAGAAAAACTCAATGACATTACATGAAAAAGGTTCTAATCTTGTACGGGTTGAAATACGAGGATCTGACAGTTACATTCTAACTTTATATCACTCAAATATAATTCAATAAAGCTAAATCTTCATGAAATCGCTAGTAAAAGTGAACTCTAGTACTGGTGAATAAAACTCAAAATATCATGACCAAATATATTTAGATACGAGGTCTGCAAGGTAACTTTACAATGTCTATTCGAATTTTAAACAATTAACGCTACAAATTTGAATTTCGAATTTTAAATAACTCACTGACCAGCAATTTCGGAACTAAAGTTTTTCAATAGAAAGGAGGATGGGTCAATTATGCATAGTGCTGCAGACATTTTGGACTAGTCATTGAGTTTTCACTTCTGTCGGCACTCCCGGAGTGCAACCCGTTGTTTTTTTTCATCTTAACTGAGATATTATAGCGATATTTTTAATGAAAGACGCTAGAAACGAACTTGTTTTAGGGCCGATACAGATGGACTGCAATCAGACTGCCATTTGTATGAGACACTTGGACGCTATAAAAACCAGGCGATTTTATAACATTTGTAGCAAAGATTCATTGGTTGGATGATGTAGTTAGGGTTGCCATACGTCCAGATTTGTCCGGACATGTCAGGATTTTTGACCCTTTGTCCGGATTGCGGCCGGACTTGGCAAGTGTCCGGATTTTTAGGAATGAACTTATAAAAAAAATGTTTACTTACGTGATATATTTATTACAGAGTTTACACACGCCTACGCCAAATCTCTATTACAAGAAATGTCCGGATTTTTACGGTGACGTCAGGATTTTTATCAGGACATTTAATTCTTCCATATGGCAACCCTAGATGTAGTCAAAGACAAATTCATAATTCAAATTTATCTAGCTTCCAATATTTTGTACGAAGTTTATATTTTCTACCTTTAATTAATTTTGGCTATGTGCAAAGTACTGAGGGAACTAAAAAGTACGGAAACGTAACGGAAAAAATATACATTCGCAATCCTACATAAATGTTAACGGTAAAATAACTAATTTATCCTAAGGCTTCCAGGGTGGAATCCACACACATGCAAGTAGCCAATATATTAGTGGTAAAAGGAAACGTTAATTTTATTAACATTTTTTTATTGATGATTTACTATATCTGGATGATGATCTATAAATATTTTAAATTAAATACTCATATAAGTACAAATACATAATAAAATAAACTCACCATTCCATTGTCCATTCCTCCATACGGTGACTGGTAGCCTGCTTTTTCTGTGACTGCAAAAAAACTGCACGTTAATACCAAAATACAGGGCAAAACTATGAAATAATGACGATACTAAAGTAAGCACGCTAAGCACGAATAATTTAGTACATTGACCCGCCGCACAATGGCATTGACCGCCGGCATCATGAGCGGGACAGCAATCTAATTACGCGCGTGCGATAGAGATAGGAAATGGCGGAACATTTGTTCGAAATTCTTCTTGCTTAGCGTCCTTAGTTTAAAGTCGGTACGGAACAATGTAACTTTGCACAGAGAGAGGGCCTCCCGCGAACCACTTTCGACGCATTGCCTCTCTGTCGCACTTGTAAATTCGTACGTAAGTGTGACAGGGAGGCAACACGTCGAACGTCCCTCAGATTTCGCAGTGACAGAATACGGCAGTGCCACCTTAAACGTCAAATTCCTATGAAAATATGACGTTCATAGCGGCACTGTAATACTTTGGTACTTCATCTGTGCAGAGTTAGAAACAGACTATAGGGTTCCGTTTTTGCCATTGTGGCTAAGGAACCCTAAAGGTAGTTTGGTTTCTCGATTGAGGTATGGTGAAGTGTTTCGACTTACCGTTCACGTGTTATGCCATTTGTATTACAATCCTACATTTTTGCTTTAAAATTCGCCCAATGTTTATATGATTCAAAATCTACTTAAATATAATTAACACCCAATTTAACATGTCTACAACTTTTAAGATTAACCAACTGATAAAAATCCTAAATTCAAACCTCATTCTATAGTCCAAAAAATGCTGTACAAGAAAAAAATACAAAAACACGGTGTTACAGGGTTGTCTTTTTTGAGACCGTTGCCCTATAAAGGGTATAATGAATGATTAAGGTAGTGTGTAGTGTCAACTACTGGGACATTTTACCCTAACGCAGATAAGCCCTGAAAAATACGAAAGAATATGTCAAACTGTGTAGCGTAGGTAGATTTTGTAGCAAATTGTGCAAAACAAAACATACGAGTACAACCGCAGACTTTTATTATTAAGGTTGGCCCTGGCTTAGTTATTTAGTAATAATAATAACAAACCAGATTAAATAGAGACCAATGTGGTCCATTATCCGCCAAAAATCAATTGTCCGTAAAATCAGCAAGTATGTAAATCAAATTCTAATCCCATGACAAAAAACATATCAAAATCTCTCTCGTACACATTTGAAATTATCTGAACTGAAAATTATTTATAAATTTTGACGTTACATTTTAAGCCTTCTAAACTAGTGAATAAGGTTGATTTTAGTACGATTTTTTGTGTATAAAAGCCGATCTCTAACAATTTCAACCATCAAGTATTTCTAACAGCTTCTAAAAACTGCAAGTCCATAACAATTGTAGAGTGGTATAGAAAAATGTGACTTAACATTACGAAATAATACTCCTTTTGCCAAATCAATTTGTTGAAGTATGATCCCTTTAACAAGTACTGATTCAACTGACATGGAAATTAGGAATTTCATCTCTATTAAAAAGTTATAAAGTTGTTTTTCCAATGAAATTATAAGTTGAAAGGTCGATAACAATAAAACTAATCCAATAGGGAGATGATAAAAGAGTGTATACTTTTGTGACAACCCTATGTTAACCTCAGTACCAAAAGATCGTATATTATTTAATTTTAATATTAAATTTAGACTTTTTATATCAGAAAGAAGCAGAGTATGAATTAAGCTGTTTCAAGTTTGGTCGGACATAAGATTAAATCTCTTTTGTTAATAAAATTACATTCAAAGCAATTGATTTAATCATTATTTTTTAATACAGGGTATCTATACCACCTCCACACGTTTTGACAGTAGAGAGTAATATATTTGAGGTGTTTTAAAAAATACAGCCAGTCTGAGGCCAGCTGAGAGCCTATCGCGATAACCGAAATACGCAAATAATTGCGGGGATCTTTCTCTTTTACTCCAATAAAGGCGTAATTAGAGTGACAAAGAAAGATGCCCGCAATTTGCGAGCTTCGATTTTCGCGGTTATATCCCTGTTTTCTGTATTAAACAATTCATTATCATAAAAGTGATACATTTCAAGAACTTAAACCTGACGAGCTGCTTTCTTCGTGGACTTTCATGGAAGCATATTTTCATACTATTTGACACCTGTCAAGTGTCAGATAACCAAACCTTGTTATCAAAGAAATCTCGAATCTCTTGAAAAGGCGAGTACTACTAGTTAAGACGAAGTTATGTACAGTCCACGTCAAAGATATGTTTACATTTTGCGCCTTATTACAAACATGTAAGGTGCTAAAGTGTAAACATATGTTTGTAATAAAGGTGAAATAAGGGTACTTATTTTTGATAATCTTGATCTTCAATTAATTGCAACATGATAACGGGGTTTGCTAATATCTCACATGGGCGTAGCCTAACCTGTATATATGAGGTGAGGATCTCGGGAGGGGAAAGCAACGGTCTAGCTTCAATTAGCCCCCCCCCCCCCATTAGTTAAGCTAGTCTAAATCAGCTAAATCGCCGTGCAAGTGACAGGAGGGGCGAAGCCCTGAACGCAGTGAGACGCGAAACGCGACAATGTTACCGAAAATAGCGTTAATGCTATTGCTAATATAGACATACTTGCATATTTATTGTCCGAGCGATGGCGTTATTCGTAAACGCGTTACTGGCCTGAATTAGCTATGAATCGTTTGTCTTTAGCTGTCATTTTGACTTATGTATTCGTAAGACAGGATAAAACATAATTTAACTAAATCAGGCCCGTAAAGTTTTATGAATAAGAGGGAAAGTCTGTTTCAGTTTGGGCAAAACTTATTACATAATTATGTCTGTCCCGCTGTCTACAGGTCTCATTTCTCAACAGACATATTTGTGAACAGAATCTAATTATACTTAGTACCTATAGATTTTTATCTCGATTCAGTTTTTTTTTCCGCAATGGCTAATTTGGTCTCGTGATCCACTATAGTTCGTTTTTTTAGCATTAGAAAGAACTTGAAAGAAGGTAAGCTATTTTGACACGTCTTTTAATAGAAAAACGCTTTTTAAAAATCAGTAACTATTACTTATGAAAGCAGAAGAGTATAAAAGATCGTAATATTAGATTCATAATTGTTACACATTTGCCGTAACTTATTTTTTAAATGTGTTTTTCCTTTAATAGATACATCAAGATTGTTTACCTTATTTCTAATGCTAAAAAAAACGAACTATAGTTCAGGGGTCGGCAAACTGCGGCTCGCGAGCCGCATGCGACTCTTTGGAGGTACGATTGCAGCTCTTCAAGCGACCAAAAAAATCACATTTAGCGTTCTTAAACCACAGAAAACAACATTTGCGGCTCTTTGAGATTCCTAAAACTGGTGATAGAACTACTACGGTTGGCTCTTCTTCTCAAAAGTTTGCCGACACCTGCAATAGTTAATAAGAATAACGTTCCTTTCTTTCTTTTCTTTTTCTTACTTTTCTTTTCTTTTTTTTCTGCTTCAGCTTCGCGTTAGTAACTGGCAGGAAGTTGCGCAGGATCGGGACAGGACGGGACATTGGCACGCTCTCGTTTCGGAAGCCAAGATTCTCTTTGGATCGCTGAGCCAAAATAGTTAGGTATTTTTAGTTAGTTAGTCTTACTTTCTAAGCAATGACCAAAGCAGCTCATCTCCTCGCAATTTCTTAAGCTTAAGCCATTCCGTGTAATTGCCTTTCGTCAAAATATTTAGCCAATTTTCCAAATTAAGCAAAACTGAATTAGCTGAAGTTAGTCCATCAGAGCAGAAGCGATTATGGTAATATTCCTCATAATCCAGCCATTTAATAGCCCATTGTCAGACTTTGGCACATTTGCCTTCCCAGCATCTCCACCAACTTAGCATCTTTTGCCAATTTCAACCTTAATTTAAGGTGCTTAAGGTTGATTTTGAAGTGGAGTTTCGGTTTAGATAAGAGGATGTAAAAGTAAAGTGGGATTGTAAACAAAAGACGTTAGGGTAAATTGTTGGTTATTGTTGTGGTAAAGAGTTATTAAGAAAGCTATCTATCCTTGGTGTTGGGTGATTAATATTGGTTATTTCGAGATTTTCGAGTGTTTTTCTTCCAAAACGCTGCTAATGCTTGCACTAACAAACGTCTCTTTTTGGTCCAGGGGTTGACTGGTAGGGAATGCCTTAAGTCCACCATTTGTACTTATTATTTTATGTGCAATAAAGTATAAATATATAAAATAAATAAACTAATGCTGACACATGATAAATCTGTCGGGTAAATCCGAAAGTTACCCTTAACTCCATAAAATTATACGATTTTCCGAATTACCCGAATACACCTTAGTACCTTCAGTTCATTCGATAGTGTGAGTGATGCACGCGTTTGCGTTAAGTGTCATTTTGTGTGGTAATTTGAACAGCGCGCCAAGCGGGACGTTTTGGAAACTCTAAATCCCATACAAAATGACACTTAACGCAAACGATACGTCACGTCACGTCACTCTACCGAATGAAATGTACACCAGGGATACTGTACTTATGTTTATTTTTATTTTATCCGCAACACAGAGCATTCATCTACATATTACTTATTCAATATCTGATGGGAGACCGAGCTTTGCTCGGAAAACATATAAAAACACAGAAATTCGCGTTTTCCCAGAGATAAGACCTAGCTCTAGATCGATTTATCCCCCCCATATAGCAAATTTCATCGAAATCGTTAGATCAGTTTCCGAGATCCCCGAAATATATATATAAATAAACAAGAATTGCTCGTTTAAAGGTATTAGATAATAATGCCATAATGTAACCTTTTAATTCGGAATCATCAAGGAAATCATGAAAGTAAAATAAAATGAATGAAAGTTTGTCTAAGAATACCACTAATACAAATACCATAAACACGCAAATAAATACCAATAAACGCCGGACATTTTGTATGGATTGTTTTATTCTAAATAACCTGTTGGCGTAGTCATTGTATATATTTACCACTACAGTCAGATAATGGCGCAATAATGAATGAAACATCAAAAGTTACACTTTGATTGTACATCACTTTGAGTGTAATGTAAGTTACATAACCTCCGTGGGGTAGCCACCCCCAGTAGTCACCCTCGACAATCCAAATTATACACTAACTCAGTCCCTTTCCGCTTTGTCTATTCTCTGTTGTATTGTTGATTAATATTTTGCAAAATTGGGGGTTTTACGACACAGAAAATTAGGAAATTAAGATATTAACTAAGCCACACTAAGGGCTAATGAGAATTATTTTAGTGCCTGTATAAGTAGTAAGCATACATATTATGTATAAGTAGTAAGCATGGCGTAGAGACCTATGCGTGGGAGTGAAGAAGCACGACGAAGGGTGGCTGGAAAAAAAAGACAAAAAAGGCACAGGCGTCATCGGGCTGGTAGCCTGGTCTCGGATCCAGAGGCTCAACAAATACACACATGGGACTTATGCGGCAAGAAGTGCCGTGCAGCGATAGGCTTGTATAGCCATAGGCGGAAATGCATTGGCCGTCTCAACCGCTCCTGATACAGCGTTGCAACAATCATCCGTCAGGGATGCAGTGGCCATTGATGAGTAAGCATACATATTAATGACGGACTGACGGTGAAAAGTATTGTGTAGATTGCTTCAGTTTCGTTGACTTATATTTCAGGTATATTTTGGACGAATATCCAATATAATTTTATGCACTTTAGTGATCACGCTAATCAGACAAAAAGCAATAAAAAATATAAATCAACAGAGACACTCAACCAATTCTCGGGATTAGTTGTCAAGCGGACCCCAGGCACCCATGAGCCGTGGCAAAATGCCGGGACAACGCGAGGAAGATGAACACCAAACCTACGACTGACTTTCAAAAAATATTCACGACAACTTCTAAAAATGCCCTAAAACAGAGAACGGCACCAAAAAAGACGAAAATGCCCCAAAAGCAGAAACACCAACAAGTGAACAAAAAGCCGGGGAACTCGCGACAGTTATCCCACTTGTGCCAAAAAGACATCCCGACTGTTGAATACAAGTACGACCCCTCGACATGTATTCCGACCGCCACCAAACACATCGCCCCGGGCTATCCAGTGTAGTGTCATTCTATGGAACTTGCTAACTACGTAAACAAACAACCGCCATATTGAAATTGTCTCTGAATGATGAATTTGTTTACATAGTTAGCAAGTTCCATAGAGTGACACTTAACCTATTCGTTGTGATCTCGAGACACTTGTACTGGTTTGACTTATTCTGGCTGAATTAATTTTTGGATTGGATTCAATCTGGCTAGTTATTGAAATCATTAATTATACTGATAGAATCCCAACCTATGGGCAGTTTCATTTACCGCTGTACACTACTCTATTTTCAGGTTTTGTAATTTTTATGTAATTTCTACTCAGAAAACGGAATCACGAGCTACTTCGATCCTAATAAAAGAAATAAAGTGTCCCAATACTTTTATTTCAATTCCGTTACTATTTTTCATATAGATTTTGTATGACGGTGACGAAATGGAAGGAGCGAAAACTGTATGGTAATTTTTGAACACTTATTTTCTCCTAATTAGGTTCGTAAGAGCTCGTCATTCTGAGTAGAAATAACATACCCAAACATTCCCAAATTAAGACAATAAAAGTGTAGTAAGACTATCACTTGTATGGAATCCTCATACTGTTTGTCTTGCCCCGAGCAAAATAAATTATGTTAGTCTTACCCCACCTTGCCTTAAATGGCTCTGAGAGGCCTGAATTCCGTCCTACTCGGTAGGCTGTTGGAATGGGACCCTGTCCCCTACAAATTACACGGTACAGTGGAGGGTACGACATTGATTACAGTTCATAGATTTGACGTTTGCTGTCGGGAGTCGGGACTTGTATACTTGTATGGGGACAATTTTGCTGTTTTGTGTAGAGAAAAATTTCAAGTTAATTTTTTATAGAAATAAAGTAATAAAAGCTAAATTCAAAATTTGTTTAAGAGAGGTACAGGCTACAATTGCGCACCCTCTGTTACCTAAGGTAGGTTTCTTCTAATTTCAACTCAGTCGCTTTGACCTTGACGGCTGTGCTTTAACGTTAACTTAAGCCTATCTGTATAGCTCTTTCATTCTGCAGGGTTTCTTTTATTTATCGATCCTTTGCACCAACATTTTTAGGGTTCCGTACCCAAAGGGTAAAAACGGGACCCTATTACTAAGTCTGTCTGTCACCAGGCTGTATCTCATGAACCGCGACAGCTAGACAGTTGAAATTTACACAGACGATGTATTTCTGTAGCCGCACACTGTCCGACTCGCACTTGTCCCGTTTTATTTAAATTGGCCGCCTTTTTTTACTGATAAAGTTAGCTTTGCTTGGTAGGTAAAGTCACCTACAATAATATGTTACACAACGAACGCCGCAATAATATCTGACACGATCTTATTTGTAGAGCTATAAGAACGTGTCACATATTTTTGCGGCCTTCGAAGAGTAACATATTAATGAAGGTGACTACAAAATGATAAAATAAAGCTACATATTTGTTCTATTTTACGACAGTAAACTAATAACGGATTACGAGCGTAAAGAGTTTTATACGGTCGATAACTGAACTATCAAGTAAGCTCCAACTTTAAAAATCCATTAAAAGATTGAAACACGGTTTAGCGTTTCACTTAAAAACTTTATCAAGTAACAAAACAAGTAAGAAGTTACAACATGGAAATACTTAGGTATTACTTGGGGAACATTAAAACGGAACTTGTTTTTTAAACTTTAACCTGGTTAATAAAACAAATATCCGAAAATATCAAAATAATTGGCTATTTTTAATATTTTCGATGTTTACTAAACTAACGAGTAGGTAAAGTACACTACATTTAATAAAGAAACGTGAAAATGAGGAAAACCTCTATATTTTCCATAAATAACTGCAATCTTTGACCCAGTTCATAAGTCTCTATGAAACAAGGGATAAAAATAAATAGTTTCCAAGATATAGATGTAAAAACCTTAGCACTTACTAAGATTTTACTAATTTTACGACCTGCCGAACAACCACGCCAAAACGAAATAGACCAAGCTAACTCTGCGCATGCCATTTGCAATGTCAAATTTCCATTAAAATGTGACGTTTATAATGACACCCCCTCACTTTGTACGATTCAAATAGGTGCACAGTTAGCTTAGACAGACTCTTAGATATTTCTAACTTAGACTTCCTGAACATATGTAGTT
Organism: Cydia splendana; assembly: GCF_910591565.1. Taxonomy (NCBI): domain Eukaryota; kingdom Metazoa; phylum Arthropoda; class Insecta; order Lepidoptera; family Tortricidae; genus Cydia; species Cydia splendana. The sequence goes on along the minus strand of NC_085984.1, from coordinate 10,737,182 downwards.
CAAAAGACTACATTTAAAAGTGGAACAATTACTGTCTTGTGTATCCAGAGGCCGTGAGTTCAAGTCTCACCCAAGACAGTAATTTTTCCACTTTTAAATTTAGTCTAAGCTTAATAGCATCGTTCGCAGACGTTTCTTCTTCCTCGCGTTATCCCGGCATTTTGCCAGGGCTCTTGGGAACCTGGGAAGAATTGACGTAGGCACTAGTTTTTACGAAAGCGACTGCCATCTGACCTTTCAACCCAGAGGGGAAACTAGGCCTTATTTGGATTAGTCCGGTTTCCTCACGATGTTTTCCTTCACCGAAAAGTAACTGGTAGGTAAATATCAAATGATATTTCGTACATAAGTTCCGAAAAACTCATTGGTACGAGCCGGGGTTCGAACCCGCGACCTCCGGATTGCAAGTCGCACGCTCTTACCGCTAGGTCACCAGCGCTTCCGTTCGCAGACGTTTCTGCTTGTTAAAAATTAAAATAGTTCAAAAGCCCAGAAGGAAAGTTTCAGTGAAATGTCCGCCAATTACATGAAATAGACTGTAAGCTAGTCAACGGGTAAATTGTAAATCGAATAAGCCTGAATTACAGAGAACCGCCCACCGGAATTACAGAATTACAGATTGTCATTTACATAAAAGACAATTGGATAGTTAAGTGACAGTGGGTGACGGTGCAGGTTATAGGCGACTAGCGACCCGCCCCGGCTTTGCACGGGTTACACAAAACCTTAACTAATTATACACCTAAACCTTCCTCAAGAATCACTCTATTGATAAGTGATTATACTACGACGTACATCCTCGAGATTTATATATATACGTTTACAAAGTAGTATTCATTTTTCAATGTACTAGGCATCGCACAATATGTTTAAAGCAAAGAAACATAAAATAAAAAGTACCCTAACTGACACTCCCCTCCCCCGCCCCTCAAGCCGCGCTCCCACTGATCGCCAGCAATCGTCATTCGTTTTTTTTGTGCGGGCATCGCAACATCGAAATAGTGATTACTGATTACCTACCTAATTATTACGTGTTTTTTCTTATAATCTAGTATCTTTAATTATTGTGTGCCTTGTGGTATAATGGGAAAACGAAAACACAAGGACAGGGACTCCCATATAAGAAGAAAAATACGGCGTTTACAAGAACGCTTGCGATATAACTCCACAGACTCGAGCGGGGGTAAGTTTTGTTTCCGTGTAGTAAAATATCAAACGGAAAACGACCTTATCTCGCGCGCTTAGCGCGCACAATAGACTGGTGACCCTTCCTTTCTAGAAATATGTGCCTACTATTTTTCTTTGTAGGATTATCAAAGTGTTTATTAAATCACTTTTTAAATATCGTGTTTAAAACGATAAATAATAAGGTTAACCCCCAATAGCTCAACATTTATGTACATAACTAGACATATCATGGGTTTTTGGTTATACTTCATGATGCGGTCATGATTGATAACTATTTAGCATTCTATGCTTGTCTGATACCTTTATCGGAGTTTGACGCTTAGCGCTTTGACAACTATACTCCATGATGCGGTCATGGTTGATAGTTATAATGTCTGCACCGACCTTAGGCACCTAGTAGCAAAATACACTCCATGATGTGGTCATGGTTGGTATTCTTATGGTCTATCCTCAACTTAAGAGTTCTTAAGGTTATACTCTGTGACGCGGTCATGGTTGATAACCAATTAGTCTATCGCAACGTGTTTGCGATCATGACTCAATGTTTTTTAAATTACGATTTATTAAGACATTCTTCTCGATACGGTTTCAGAAAGCCCTAGAAGCGAATACGCGCGTTATGATCCTGGTTCACCACCACCCGATGAATACTATCAGGCGCCTTTTTCTGATGAGTCAGATGATTCGATTATAGTACGCCCAAGGTCGACTGTGTGTTTGCCCGGGTCAGCACCTGGAAACGAATCGGGCGCTGTAAACTCCGCTCCAAATTTGGATATAGCCGTCCCGCCAGGTGATAACTCGACTGGTAATGACCATGCCCCATCCGCTAATGGGGCTGCAGCCGACAGCGTCGCGCCTTTGCCGGATGACATCCTTGCGGCGCTCGGCGACCCCCAAGACAAGGACGAAAAGTTGGGTCCTAAAATATCGGAAGAAATCTCTGAACGCTGGGGTAGAATTATTGTGAACGGTCTAACCAAAGAACAGAAGCAGGATATATTGGAGAAGGCGCTAATACCAGAAAATTTCCTTCTACTGAAGGCTCCGCAGCTCAACCCTGAAATTGCACCGATACTGAGCGAAACCGTTAAAAATAGGGATAAAAGCATAGAAAAAATTCAGCAACACCTTGGTATAGGTATTGCTGCCCTGTCAAACCTCACGTCCAAAGTTATAAAAAGTGACGTCAACAAAATTGAGATGCTCCAGAACCTCTCTCAAGTAAGTAAAATCCTATCGGATTTACACTACGAAAGCACCATGCACAGAAGAAAATTGGTCTCCCAATGTCTAGACAAAAATTTCCATAATATTGTTAAAGACGTTAAGAGGGATGCTTATCTCTTTGGAGCCAATCTGGGCGAAAAAATAAAAACATCAAAGACGGCAGAAAGATCTGGCCTGCAAGTTAAACGAAGTGATGGAAGGAATGAAAATGCGACCAGGAAATACACCTATCGGGAAAACTGGAGAGGCCCACCCAGAAGACAGGGGCAAGGACCTCGCAGACAGGGTGGGCCGAGGAACCGATATTACAACCAACGGCCATACAGACGCCCTCCACCAGCTGCAGACCGACCACCAGCGGCGCCGAAGCCGAGCCCCAAGAATCCGAAGACGACTTAACTAAGGTAACGTCCCACGCAGGACGATTACGTTACTATTTTAATATTTGGCGTGAGCTGACCGATGACCCCGTAATATTAGGATACGTGAAAGGGTTTGCTATCCCATTTGATAAACCAGTGGTACAATTAGGCTCAACTCCCCAGAACAACGATTTTACTATGTCTGAAATTGAACATTTGAATTTAGCAATTTCTAAATTACTTGATTCGGGCGCAATAGTACCCTGCAATAAAAACGTTCCTGGACAGTTCCTCTCAAAAATTTTTCTTACCCCTAAAAAAGATGGCACTTTTAGGTTTATACTAAATTTGAAGAGCCTCAACAAATTTATTGCTCCACAACATTTCAAAATGGAGGATATGCGAACAGTTAACAAACTTATGTCAAAAAATTGTTTTATGGCCACTATTGACTTAAAAGATGCCTATTTCCTGGTGCCTATAGACAAGTCTAGTAGGAAATTTTTAAGGTTTCAGTTTCAAGGTCATTTATATGAGTTTCAGTGCCTACCCTTTGGATTGTCCCTTGCCCCAATGGTGTTCACGAAACTGATGAAGCCATTTATAACCTCTCTGAGAAATAAAGGCCTTATTTTAGCTATATATCTAGACGATATAATCTGCATGGGTTCTACCTTTACCGATTGTCAAAATTGCGTCCGAGAAACAATTAGTCTGCTAATTAAGCTAGGGTTTGTTTTAAACTACGACAAAAGTCATCTTATTCCTAGTCAAACTCAAACCTTTCTTGGCTTCGAACTTGACTCGAGAGAAATGTGTCTCAAGTTACCCTTAGGGAAACGCCAAAAAATCTATGATCGCGCTAAAACAATTTGTAAACAGCGCTCTATAGTCATAAGGGAATTCGCAAGTTTTCTTGGCCTGCTATGTTCTGCTTGCCGAGCAGCTGCTTATGGGTGGGTCTATACCAAGCGTTTTGAGCGAGAAAAATTTCTAGCACTTAAACAATGCGGGGACGACTTTGACAAATCCATGTTCTTATGTCCTAATCTTAAGTCAGATTTTACCTGGTGGATTGATAATATTATGACTGCTAAAAACCGTATACGCACCGGACGATATGCACTAGAAATATTTTCAGATGCCTCTCTTACCGGTTGGGGAGTAGCATGTAATACTGAAAGAACGGGAGGCTTCTGGAACGACGATGAATTGAAATGTCATATAAATGCGTTAGAACTCAAAGCCGCATTTAATGGCCTTAAATGTTTTGCTAATCACCTTTATAACACAGAAATATTATTGCGCATAGATAATACCACAGCAATATCCTATATTAATAGGTGCGGTGGCGTTCAATTCAAACACTTAAATGATTTAGCTCGCGAAATCTGGCAGTGGTGCGAAACTAAAAAACTTGTCGTCTTCGCATCATATACTAAATCTAAAGATAACTTTGAGGCAGACGAAGAGTCTAGGCGATCTAATATAGACACCGAATGGAGCCTATCCCAATCCGCCTTTGACACGATTGTAACGAATTTCGGCCGTTTAGAAATTGACCTTTTTGCGAGCAGAATTAATGCTTAATGCCCTAATTACGTTTCGTGGAAACGCGATCCCGAAGCCTTTAATATTGATGCCTTCACGATAGACTGGAGTGCCTACTTGTTCTATGCGTTTCCTCCTTTTTCACTTATTCTAAAGTGTCTACGCAAAATTATTAATGACCGAGCAACCGGAGTTGTCGTAGTGCCGTATTGGCCAAGCCAACCCTGGTATCCGTTGTTTACTAAATTATCGATAGGCAGTCCTATTTATTTCGGGCCTGATCATGACTTGCTTCTATCTCCTTTCAGGAGCAGTCACCCACTTTGGAAAAAGCTTACCCTGGTGTCATCTCTATTATCAGGGAAGCGTACTCAAGACAATTATTAAGTCCAGAAATAATTGATATATTAATCGCATCATTAGCAAAATCATCCTTAAAACAATATGATTGTGCATACAAAAAATGGTGGAGTTTTTGTGAGGAAGTAAAACATGACTTTTATACGATTGATGTTCCTGTAATACTTACGTTCTTTACAGCACAATTTAAAAACGGAGCAAGTTACTCTTCTTTGAGTAGTCTGAGATCAGCATTGGCTCTGATACTGGGTAAATGTCTTAGTGAAGACGAACGAGTAAGTCGTTTCTTAAAAGGGGTATTTAGGATCAAACCAAATTTGCCTAAATATCACAGTACCTGGGATCCAAATTCAGTACTTGATCATTTGTCAAACTGGTATCCCAACGAAAATTTGTCACTGGACAAACTTACAAAGAAAATGGTGGCTCTGCTCGCGTTGTCAACTGCACAACGTGTGCAGACGCTATCACTTATTCAACTATCCAGTATCACAACCAATGCTTCAGGTATAGAAATCATGATCAGCGATCTGATCAAAACTTCTGCTCCAGGACGCATTAATCCGCGGCTCATTATACCTTATTTCCAAACAAAGTACAAATATGTCCGGGAAAGACATTATCCGCCTACATAGAGATGACAAAACACCTTAGGAATCATCCTCAGTCAGACAAATTAATATTAACTATCAAAAAACCCGTACATAACGCTAGCCCGGCGACTATCGCCCGTTGGATTAAACAAGTGCTATCGGAAAGCGGAATAAATACTAATATCTTCTCCGCCCACAGCGCACGCCACGCATCCACTTCGGCGGCTAATAGGAAAGGTATCTCAATAGACCTTATAAAACGAACTGCAGGATGGACCGGAAATTCATTGATTTTCGCGAAATATTATAATCGCCCCTTGACTAGTGTAGAGGATAATGTCTTTGCGGAAGCAACTTATGATCATGTTTAGACGTAAGTCTTAGTCAAGCTTAGTTTATACGAATCATTAACTAACAATTTACCTAATAAACGATTGATTATGGATGTTCACTTTGTTATTTGCACCTATTTTAACATTGGCTCTAAACATCTACTTTGTAAACGTATATATATAAATCTCGAGGATGTACGTCGTAGTATAATTAATGGTTAAACGAACTTACCTTAAGTGAAGTTTGGCCATAATTATACAAGACGCACATCCGAAGAGATTTATAACCCTCCCAAACCCACGCACTTTCGCAGAAAGTAACCCCAAAAATGTATAAAATAGGCGCTTTGCTCTAAAAATAATGACGATTGCTGGCGATCAGTGGGAGCGCGGCTTGAGGGGCGGGGGAGGGGAGTGTCAGTTAGGGTACTTTTTATTTTATGTTTCTTTGCTTTAAACATATTGTGCGATGCCTAGTACATTGAAAAATGAATACTACTTTGTAAACGTATATATATAAATCTCTTCGGATGTGCGTCTTGTATAATTATGGCCAAACTTCACTTAAGGTAAGTTCGTTTAACCATTAAAAACCGCATGAAAATCCGTTCAGTATTTTTCGAGATTATCACACACAAACAGACACGCGGCGAAGGGCTTGGTTTTATAAGGTGTAGTGATGGGGTTTATTTATTTAAACTTTATTGCACAATAAAAATAAGTACAAATGACGGACTAATGCCTTAAGGCATTCTCTACCAGTCAACCATAGAGCGAAACAGAGATTCTCCAGGAGAGGGATTGGCCGGTCGAAGTATTTAGCAGATGGCGCCAGCATAGCTTGCCCTGTTGATCCCTAGAATTGTCTAATTCTTGTTTTTTTCTTGGAATTTTGTGGATGCCAGCCATTTAAGCCAAATCTCACAGACAAGAGAAAGGGGCAAGCTATGATGACGCCATCTATGCAAACCTTTGACAGTTGCGTCAAATTGCGTCAGTTGTGACACAATTGTGTCGATTTTTTTAAATGAAATTTTATACCCTGGATGCCAGCTCTTTAAGAAAAAACTAACTATATTAATAAAGTGATTCTTGAGAAAGGTTTAGGTGTATAATCTGTTAAGGTTTTGTGTAAGCCGTGTGAGCGGGTCGCTAGTAATTCAAATTCAAATAAGCTAGCTAATAATGATAGTATGATTGTTCCGATAGTTGTGTCAGCGAACGGTCTCATAGCGAAGAGTCTCGACCAACACCTAGAGAGACTCTCGCTGGGTGGTTGGATCAAGGGTCAGATGCAGAAGGCGGTAATATTGGACACGGCGCGTATAGTACGTCGGTTCCTCACTCTGCGGCCCTGACCACCGGCAGCTTGGGCCAAGCTCCGCTGCCGGCGGCACCCTAGGTTAGGTTTTTTATAATGTGTTTATATGTATTTTTTATTGTTTTGTAAGTGTTTTTATATTTTAATTTTATATTCATATTATAACAAACCTAACTTAAGACGAAAAATAAATAAAGAGAATAGTAATAAGTCCATGACTTGCGCCAAACCACAGGCTCAAATCGATACGAAATAACCACTTAGCACATATATCGATATCGATGACGACGCTATTCTCCACTAATTGGCTCAAGGTCTCGAAAACTGTTCATTAATAACAGTAGTTAAAACAGATACAGCCGTTAATTTTATACTAGCATTTGCATTTACGAGCTTTTAGCTGAGTAGACGTTTTTATAACTTTTTAATAACTCAATGCAGAAGTGAATACGGTACGTACTAACCATATTAGCATAATTTGGGGGCTTACCGCGAAAACCGAAATTCGCTAATTGCGGGGATCTTTCTCTTATACTCCAATGAAGGCGTAATAAGAGTGACAGAGAAAGATGCCCGCAATTTGCGAACTTCGATTTTCGCGGTTATAGCTAGGGAATGCTCCCGGTACTGAGTTTGTATGGCGAGAACCGGGAATTCCCGGTTCCGGTACTGTGTTTGTATAGAAAACCGGTACCGAGAGCACTCCCTAGTTATAACCCTGTTCTGTGTATTAGCTCAGTAAAACAATGCCTAATTATTAAGATAAGTCTGGCTTAAAATACTCGCATCCAGGCCATTTATTAAAAAAAAAGTCAATTTTTAGTGTACCGCACAAAACTTTGTTCACGGTACACTTATTGGATCACTTCGGTCTTGCAAATCAGTTAAATTTGTTTAAAAGTGAGGTGCGTCTTGTTTATACACAATTGGTTATTTATGTAATTGTCAGTCAATTTCAATATTGTTATCGTAGTAATATAATTAAACCCTTGGTATTTGTATTAATTTGATTAGTCTCCGAGATATTAGTTCGATTAATTATGCAAACATAAGCAGATTACATGTAAACTACAACGTAAGTAAACATGTAGCGATTGCATCTAACCATGCTACCCGATGCCACTTAAAAAAAACTAGATTGAGCGATAAAAAAGTTCTAAAACGACAAATATCCTAATTAATTCAATAACAACAATTAAGTCTTATCTGTAATCTACTGCTCGCCTAAAAAATAAAAAAATCCACCCTTAAAGCACCATCAAAAGGATACCAAATAAATCTGTCAACGGTGAATTAGCAGAAAGAAAACAAAAACTTACCGATGAAAATTTAAAACGACATAAATACCATAGTGAAGCCTAAGCTTTAATACTTTTTTTTGTGATACTGGCCGCTAAAGTCCGCGTTTCGGTTTAAAAAGAAAACAAATTTGGCGCGAAAGCACGTGTCGGTCGCGCGGCGTTTCGAGATCGCAATATGGTGGGGTTGCCAGTGTAAAGTGTAGGGGTCAGTAATTTGTGATAATAAATGTTCTTATTGATGACAAACCGGGGTAATTTATTTAATAATATTATGTGAGGATGATTTTTATTTTGATAGACCGATGGATTTGGACTAATATTAATGTTTTTTGTCTTATGTGTTGTATTTTAAACCTAACATTTAGTGAACTGAACAAAGTCACACAAAGTGAGGAACTGAGGATCTTATAAGTTTAAGAAATGCGGTATCTGGCTTTCAAATCCATGAGGAACTTTGAGTAGTTCTTTTAAATATTTTACCATTTGCCGAAATTAGATAGAAAAGGCCATACTCCGAATGGAAAGCGCCTCATTATAACAAAAAAATGATACCATATGGGAAGATTAAATTCAACCTTCGTTTTTCACCCTAGCTTCCTCTCTTGTTTAATTGTGATCAGCCTAGGTCAAACCAAATGCTCGTAAGAACTACTCAACTTCATAATCAAACCCAAATGAAGAGTTGCAAGTGTTGCAACCGAGAGTAACGTGTTTTTTTTTTTCGATTAGTACAGCAACAAAAATATTTTCATCCTGCAAATTGCGTCACCCACTTATACCATAAGTAATCGTATCAACCAAAATCTGCCATAAATAAAACCCCGTCTAGTCTATGGTCATTGACAATATGGCCGCTGTTCCCACAGAGTGCACAAACTGTTCAATGGGACGAATGGTGGCACGTGTCTCTGGTCTGGTATATTTGGTGGCATGCGTGCGTAGTCTAAATATGCGATGACACATTTATATGGTTTTATCTGGATGGATTTCTGTTTTTTTTTCTGACAATTAGCCTTTTTTACATTTTTACATATCACGCAAAATAGGCACAGTGGTTGTCGATTTGCGGAAAATGCCCAGTATAAGTGACTAACTAAGATTGACACTTTAGCATTGTGGTAAGTTCCGTACGTTAAGTAGAGCCAGTCTATAGACTTTGCACCGACTTAGATAATATAGAAGTGAGGAGGGACATTATAGACTTCATATTTTCATAGAAATTTGGTCGTTAATGATATTGCCACACTTTGTCATTGCAAATGCCATGCAGTGTTTGGTCCGAGTCTACAAGTACATCGCCCACACGATAACTGCACTTACATCGGTGGACCTAATGGACCTTATAATATGTTATTTGTAATAATGTCCACCGATGCACAGTGAGCAGTGTTGCTGTTTGTACCAAAAGTCTTTTAGTTTGAAAGTCTCGATTAGTCCGATCGCAAAAAAAAACACTAAAATGGAAACCCCACTGAATTAGTCATATGTATTTTTTGTCATGTTGTTTTTATTATTTGTTTAATGTTGTAAAAGTTCTGATTGCCACTCTCGGGTACGGGCACTATACTTACGAATTTAAACGGCACTTGATAGGTACATTTGATTGATTGCACTAATAACCAAACAAAAACTAAAAACACAGGGCCTACCGCGAAATCCGAAATTCTCAAAATGCGGGGATCTTTCTCTTTTACTCCAATGAAGGCGTAATTAGAGTGACAAAGGAAGATGCCCGCAATTTGCGAACTTCGATTTTCGCGGTTATCTATGTCTAGTCTCTCCAATTTACCGACCGCCGAAAATCGAACATAATCGCGTGCAAAACTCCAACAGATGCAATAAATAAAAATCAAATCGTAGCGGTAATTTTTCGCTACGCTGCTTCCGCCTCGCTCTACCGTTAGGGGGTGCGAATGGGGGTGAAAGGGAGGGGGATATTTGTCATTACACGTTAGTGATATTGTAGCGTGAAGTGATTATGGGGAGAGGGAGGGTTTGAATGATATTCGCCTTTTTGCAAGTCGGGGTGAGTCGATGTTCATATTATTATACACAGGGTGGATATTGAGTCTTACTATACTCTGTATCTTTAGGTATTTAAATAAATGTAAACTAAATCTACCCTCAAATGGCTCCTTAAGCCAGTTCAGGGTAGATGAAAACATTACATGATCAAATAATGTAGGTCGTAAAGTGAGGTCGTTCAGTGACAGATCCAGGCGGTTTTGTATTTGGTTGGTTAACCAATAAATGTTATAACTACCCGAAAATGTACAAATTGTTTGTTTACTTTTATTTAAATACTCGTATCTAAAGATACAGACTATAGATTAGGAAAAATCAGTTACCATTTAACATACCTACTTTAAAACAATACGGGTATAATTTCTTGTTGTTTACAAAATGTACTCTCTACGTATTCAATTTTTTTTTTATCTCTGACCGATTATATGGGGTTTGTCAATGTTGTAGGTATAGGTATATTCTCAATCTCATGTCTATCTACTTTGCTCTCTTTCAAATTTTCAAACGTTCACTGGAAGATATCACATAAAGGGATTAGTTCTTTATAGGGTTCCATACCCAAAGGGTAAAAACGGGACCCTATTAGTATTACTAAGACTCCACTGTCGGTCTGTCCGTCCGTCTGTCTGTCACCAGGCTGTATCTCATGAACCGAGATGATGTATTTCTGTTGCCGCTATAACAACAAATACTAAAACAGAATATAATAAATATTTAAGTGGGGCTCCTATACAACAAACATGATTTTTTTTGGCGTAAATAATACGGAACCCTTCGTGCGCGAGTCCGACTCGTACTTGGCCGGTTTGTTTTGTACGAATGTTATGATATACTTATTTTGTACATTTATGAGTTTTACTACTAGAACTTAGAGATTTTCATATTTCAATATATTTTCCAACTGGCCACCCTGACCTAAACCACAGATACAAGTTACCCCATCACTGGTCCCGTACAATCGGGCCCCTAGGGGCGTATCGGCTCCATGATTAATGCCCCAAATTTCACGCTTGGACCTACCCTTGCTCCGAGCGCAACTGTGACCCCGACATTCTTAGCAAATATTCGTGTTCGAAGCTCAAACTTAGCTGGTTTATGAACGATATAATGCAATATGCATTGAGAATATTAAGCTAAGCCGCTCACTTGTAATAGACATATTGCTAGCTTAAATTAAAACGACATAACTTCATATGTATTCATATAGACTTATGTCCTTTTGATAGTGAGGAGATAACTAAGTTTACTTTCATAATGGCGTATACATCGATGTTTTTAGTGGGAGATACGACATTTTCTAAATACGTCGCGTTGTAGAGCGGGTCGCAACCACTTATGTCCTTCTATTAGTAGTGATACCAAGTTTACAGACTGACGTATGTGACTATGATTTTAAGAGGGGTTAACACGTTTTGTGTGTTAGGAGGACCGTAGCTTGTGTAATGTGTGTGTAAACTTTTATTACACGTGGCGACGATAAATATTGACTTATAGTCTGATTTTATTTCATGCTCGCCGTAATATTTTATATTTCTAGGTCTTCAGACAAAAATCATAATAGACCATCAAATACTACCACTGCACACGTCAGTAAGTTACCACGTATCATGACTAGTGGTAGTTATTACATGGCGCTATGTTCACCTACGCAGGGGTCTGCAAACTTTTTTAGCTGAGGGCCATATTGCGCCTCAGAAACTTTCGCGCGGGCCACCGTCGGTTTCTGCGCCGGGGGAGGGTGTCTGGTTGCTGCTGTTAGGAACTTTTCCACTCTCAATGAATGCTGAGCCTGGCTCCCGCGGGCCGGACAGTGGGCACTTGCTTTGGGTGTCGGCGGGCCGGATTGGAACGCGTCGCGGCCTCGGCCCTCTCTAAAGGTTCAATCACGAAAGTATGCTTTATAGCTCTTTCGGGCCTAATTGTATTATGTATAACACATCCCACAACACAATAGAAAATTAAAAAACCAACCCTGTTTCCAAACTCGAGCTTACGGTTGCCCTTAAAGCGGGCAATATTTGCCCCGGTCACCCGAGTGTTTGCGCGCCTAACCAAACAGGGGGCGCTAATGTAAACGTCACTTCGATTAAGCTATAAAAACTGGAAGCCAAATCACTGCCACGGGTTCGGCGATTTTTTTTAATGGGACTCTTGCGATGACCACGTAGGTATGGACGTTTAGTGGGCATTTTATTTTGAACCCAGGGGTTTCCAATCTCTATTGGTCCCCTTTTATTTCCCTCTGCCTATTGGTAAAAAAAAGTCTGAGAAAAAGTAATTCGGTATCATATCGTAAATTTATTACAAAATTACAAACATTGTTTACAACACGTAAATCCATTACTGGGTTATTTACAATTGCTCGTTTTAGTACAGTTGCGTTTTATTTCAAAAACATTAACTTCACCAACAACTAGACATCTTAGCATTATACCAACAAATAGTTCAGGCTTTTTTAAAGTCACCACAATGTAGCTTGTCAATAAGGGCGACTATACCTTTTGCTCAAAAACGGCACATTTATTTTAGAACTCGGCAAGAACTCTAGTATCAATTACGAGACAGCAAAAACTATGCCAATTAAAATATCTCTCTACGTACACTGTTCTTCGCACTTCGGAATAAGGTAAACTATGTGATGCGTTTTTGTACGTATTCATTAGATTTGTTTAAGGGAAATGCTAAGGATAATGACTGTGGTATCGGTTATTTTAATTAGGGAGGTTTAAATAGTTGCCAGTAAAAAAATAAAGCTACATAGTATTGGCAGTCGAGAAAACAAGGTAGCTTTAAGTATACAATTATTAATACTAATTTTACTGTATTTTGTTTTATAAGCCAGTTGTTCATTTATTTTCAAGAATTATTATGATACACAGAAAATAATTTAGTAGAATAATATTAACTAAGTAGTAGTGAGGAGTTTGAATCTGATATTCTGTGATTTTGTATGCTGATTTTGCCTCAGTGCACCATTTTTGAAACCTATCCAATATCTATAATTTTGACTGATAATTCATCTTCATAATAATACTAGCGACTCGCCCCACCTTCGAACGGGTTAACTCTATTGATATTGTGAAAACCGCATGAAAATCCGTTCAGTAGTTTCTGAGTTTATCGCGAACTAACACACAAACAGACAGACGCGGCGGGGGACTTTGTTTTATAAGGTGTAGTGACTACATTATAGAATTTTCACAAAGTCATAGTAATAAATATGAATACATATACATAGTATAAAGACGGCTCGAAAAAAAGATTTAAATGGAACCTCTTTACTGTCTGTAATGGTTGATGGCATCAAAAAACCTTAATTAATTGCATTTTATTCTGTCCATCGTAAAATAACTCCAAGCAATTTAAATACCTATTTAATTGTAAAGGGCAATAAAATAATCCTAATATGGACGTGTATGGTAATTTAAATCTATCAGCGGGGTACCGGGGTATCAGCGCCAACAATGTTGTTAGTACAGTCGAGTTCACAAACATCTTTAATACTTGTCACTGTGACAAAGTACAAAATGGGTAAGTAGGAAATTAAATTCTTTGACTGTACAATTTGTGGGGTTTTTTGTCGATTCAGCTTTAGGTAATTTATCAAAATACATATTAGCAAAGTTTGATGTTGAGCCACTCTAGTTGTTAAGGAAGTCATTTTGAAGAGTGCTTACTCGCTTAGCAAGTTCAGGAGGGCTACCGCGAAAACCGAAATTCGCAAATTGCGGGGATCATTCTCTTTTACTCCAATCAAGGCGTAATAAGACTAATTAGAGTGACGGAGAAAGATGCCCGCAATTTGCGAACTTCGATTTTCGCGGTTATAGCCCTGCTGACTGTACCATACAAAGAGATGCCAGACTCGCAGGTGAAGCCGTTAACCACCTTATAGTACTAGGTACAGAAGGTAAACTCTCCAACAAAACGCGTCTATTACGACAGATATGACCGTTAAGGGGCCCACTGATTAACAGTCCGCCGGACGGTATCGGCCTGTCAGTTGTTCGGAACTGTCAAAATTTTGTTCTAACTGACAGGCCGATACCGTCCGGCGGACTGTTAATCAGTGGGCCCCTTTAGGTGGCGCAAGCGCGACCAGGCGTCCGTTGCGTAGCGGTGCGCGGCAACTACTACTGCTAGACACCAAAATTGGTGTGGGCCGCATGTACTAGTAGCGACGCGACGAAATCGCGGTATGAGCCACTGAGTACGATGAATTTTATTGATCACCCGTATACCTACCTATGTTTATTCTGAACCATATTTAAATTGCACCTATACAAGTATACATACAACAAGAATACGATCTTTTTTTTAGAAATCGGTTAAAAGCAGACATTAATAGGTAACTGATGTTTAGAAAGTTTAAAACAATATCAGGTCATATCACTTTTAATTTTATTATCATTTAAATAGGCAGTGCTCGGCCAATAGGAGTCCAGCATTTACAGCTGTGTACACAAATGTGACGCTGTAGGGTTCTAGTCAAGTTAGTAAATAGTGGCGCATCGCATATAGAACTCGGTTTCCACCGGCTTGATTATCTTGTTACGTTTGAGTACTTACAGGAAAACACTACACTGTTCACAGAATAAATAATAGTACTAGGTACAGAAGGTTCACTCTAACAAAACGCGTCTATTACGACAGATACGACTGCAAGGTGGCGCAAGCGCGAGCAGGCGTCCGTTCCATAGCGGTGCGCGGCAACCACTACTGCTAGATACCAAAATTGGTGCGGGCCGCAGGTAAGTACACATGTACTACATGGGCTACATAGCCACGCGAAATCGCGGAGTGAGCCACGACTGACGCTGTTCCCTGTTTATCTTTGACGGCGCCCAGTGTCATTTAGAGAAAACTTTCTTTTGTTTTTATTAATTCACAAGTAGTTTAATTCGTTTTTAATAACAGAGAGAGTCCGTCTAAGCTAACTCTGCACCGTGTCTGTAGCAGCGTGTGACATAGTTATTGTAAACGTCATAATTTCATAGAATATTATGAGAAATAGTCAGTAAGTATCATTAAAAAGTACGGTTTTATTTAATTTTATCTGTTATCAGTAAACTATATTCACGATGCGTAAAATAATTTATGCGTACATTATTCAGAAATTAGCGCATGTATTTGATAAAGTGAGTACATTAAATAAACATTAAATGTTCTTGCTTGGAGTCGGACAGTCTCGTGTGTTATCTACAAGTCACTAGGGATGGAATTGTTTTGATTTTACCCGATTGCATTTGTTACATATATTTATATAGTCCTCCACATCGATTTTGATGACGACGACCTCAGCAATCAAGGGATTTTCCTCTTATGAGCTCTTGTGAGTTTGCTCTTATCAGTTTTTCCTCTTAAGTGGCTGGCCAGGCCAAATTTGACCCGAACCCGATTACCTGTGATGCGAAGAGACGACCACCACATGTCTAAGAGAGCCCTAAATGATATTCCCGAAAGTAGAAGGGGTATAGGCCGCCCCCTTACGACATGGATGAGTACATTGAGTACCGTGTCGAAAGATTTGAGGACGATAGGCGCGAGCCCTGAAAGCGAGCGCAAAATAGAGAAGAATGGCGCAAAATGATACGGAGAGCCGACCCAAACCCTAGGTAATGGGATAAAGCCTATGATGATGATGATTATGAAAAGAGTCATATTCTGAGTCGGACCAAGATAACACTGCTTGGCATTTGCAATGACAAAGCGAGGCAATGTTTTTTTTTATGATTTAGAAGGCAAACGAGCAGACGGATCACCTGATGGTGAACGATTACTGCCACCCATGGACACCCGCAACACCAGAGGTAAGTGCGTTGTGCTTTTAAAATGGGAGTACGCTCTTTTCTTAAAGGTTTGGAGGTCGTATCGGTCCGGAAATACCGCGGGCGACAGTTCATTCCACAGTTTGTCTGTGCGAGGGAGGAAGTTTCTGGAGAAACGCACAGATGAGGACTGTCAAGCGTCTGAGTGGTGAAGATGGAAATGTTGTCGCGTATTAAGGGGCCCACTGATTAACAGTTCGGTGGACGGTATCGGCCTGTCAGTTAGAACAAAATTTTGACAGTTCCGAACAACTGACAGGCCGATACCGGCCGGCGGACTGTTAATCAGTGGGCCCCATTAGAGGGATGGCAGAAAGAAACAACGACGTTGTATTTGAAATAGGAGTTCTCGGGTTCGAATCCCGGTAAGTGCATTTATTTGTATGTTCCTGAGTTATGGATGTTACCTATGTATTTAAGTATTAATGTATCCATATAAGTATATATGTAATATCTGGGAGACCGAGCTTTGCTCGGAAACCATATGCATAAAAATTCAAAACTACGCGTTTTCTCAGAGATAAGGCCTGGCTAGATCTATTTTTCGCCCACGAAAACCCCCATATAGCAAATTTCATCAAAATCATTACAGCCGTTTCTGAGATGTCCGAAATATATAAATATATATAGATATAAATAAATATACAAGAATTGCTCGTTTAAAGGTATATATAAGATTGTCGTCTAGTATTACCCATAGTACAAGTTATGCATAGTTTGGGGCTAGATCGATCTCTGTAAGAATATCCCCAAATATGTATATATTTATTTCGAAAGATGTCGAGTTCAGGTCGACTTACTTACATGATGTCTCATCTCTATTGACTACTCACAATAAAACGTAATAACTCGCCTACAAATCACATCATGTAAACTGATAACCCGGGGTTACTACGTCTCTCGGTCGAATGTCAGCTTATCAGGCGTATGCTAATTAAATTATTACTTATGGGTTCTTTGTCTTTGCGTGTGTCACTGCTCGATCAAAAATTATGTATTTATATTAATCTTTATTGCACAATACATGAAGGTACAAATGGCGGACTTAATGCCTTAAGGCGTTCTCTACCTGTATTATTTCCGTACTATGTGATATATCTAACAATGGGCATGGCAACTGTCATAGGTTTGCATAGATGGCGCCATCATAGCTTGCCCATTTATCTGGTTTTGTTCTGTGAGATTTGGTTTGTTGGATTTGGCTTAAAGTTGTTTTGACAAAATTCTAGGGATTGACAGGGCAAGCTATGCTGGCGCCATCTGATGTGCTGTGAAATACTTCGACCGGTCAACCCCATTGTCACATAATCTTATCTACAAGGTGGCGCGAGAGACCCGAAAGATTTTAACCAAGCATTTCAGAGGTCAAAAGAAGGAAAACATTTTATATGAGTAAAACCTTATTTTGCAAAGTGTTACTTGTCACTTTTTGATATCTGTCAAAAAGGATATTTTGACTAAGCCCCACAGTCTCAACAATAAGGTCATCAAAAAGGCGTTTTCTATATGGGTCCGTGCACATTGGAGGGTCCGCCATCTTGTGGCCAGGAATCGGAAACATCTGTGCACATACACATTGCCAAAGCAAGTGCTACCATCTACCGTTCTCGTCGGTACGTTTCCTTGTGCATAGTAGGTTCTGCCATCTTGTGGGCTACATCGGAAGCATAAGACACATTTAAGCCTCGCGCCAAAAATCTGAGGGCTCCTATGCTGCCCCCTGTTTATGCACAGGGCCTATATGTCCGACACTAATTGAAGGTCGTGGTAACAAAAACAGATAGGTAGTTTTCGCCTGTTAGGCATGTTATGAGAAAAATGTCAAAAGTCAAGCGCGATCGCGATATAAGGTCGAAGGGTAATTGAACTAATTGAGAATAACAATTAACGCGCGTTGTTGGTGTGATAAAAATATTGTTGTGACATTAATCACTTTAGGTACTCAATGATATAAAACTATCTATTTGTAATCGTCAATTTGACAGCAATTTACTACGTTGAGATTTTTTTTGTAGTTTTTCCAGAAGATTTCGTTTGATATAAGAAAGGTTTACTTTTGGAATAAAATGACTATTTATAAAGAATTATTTTGACAGTAATAAACGGTGATCAAAACTTGAAAAGTGATGATTGCGTTAGGTATATTTAAAAACCGGGCAAGTGCGAGTCGGACTCGCGCACAAAGGGTTCCGTACCATAATGCATAAAACGGCAAAAAAAAAACGGTCACCCATCCAAGTACTGACCCCGCCCGACGTTGCTTAACTTCGGTCAAAAATCAGGTTTGTTGTATGGGAGCCCCACTTAAATCTTTATTTTATTCTGTTTTTAGTATTTGTTGTTATAGCGGCAACAGAAATATATCATCTGTGAAAATTTCAACTGTCTAGCTATCACGGTTCGTGAGATACAGCCTGGTGACCGACGGACGGACGGACAGCGGAGTCTTAGTAATAGGGTCCCGTTTTACCCTTTGGGTACGGAACCCTAAAAAGTAGTTATACATATGTAGTAACAAATAGTAGTGCGTCCTTTCAGATAACAGTAAAGAGTATACGTAAACATTTTTCTGGTTCTCCACAACTCCCGATTTTATGCTGTATCATACCAAAATAGGTTTCAGCTAAGCTAAGCTGCGTAACCAGCATTGATTTATTCTAGTATTGAAGGTTTTTTTTTCAATTTTTTCTTTGTTAGTTTTTTCTTCAATCCGAAAACAATTGTTTGACATTCATATGTGATTCTAATTAGAAATAACTAACATTATGAAAGGTAAAGGTACTATTTATTGGACTAGATTTCCTCCTCAGATCATAAAAATGATAAAATCGACACTTCTTAGAACTCAGAGCACGACTAAAAGGCTATGCCCTTAATAGTGAGGCGACAAATGATAAAAACAAGATCAATCAAGATCTCTCTGATAGCTGGGGCTAATAAATTTGTCAATCATAAGTCTAAATTGGCTGCGAAGTCTTATAACATTATAAATCTTTAAGGACCTATGTCATGTATACGTGTCGGCACGTACGGATAACTAGTGCTTTTTAGGGTTCCGTAACCGGTAAAAACGGGACCCTATTACTAAGACTCCGCTGTCCGTCTGTCTGTCACCAGGCTGTATCTCATGAACATGATAGTTGAAATTTCACAGATTATGTATTTCTGTTGCCGCTATAACAAATAATAAAAAGTACGGAACCCTCGGCGGGCGAGTCGGACTTGCACTTGTCCGGTTTTTAAAATAATGCGTAGAGTAAAGTGGCAGAATTATATTGACTATTTTCGACAAAGAGATGATCTTTCGAAACTCAGAACTTGGGGATTAAAATTGGGTTAAACAAATTTCAACGACTCCTGCTACAACGAAGACTAGTTTTGTGACGTATCACTATCACTACATATTATAAAACATAGTTCCCCGCCGCGTCTGTCTGTCTGTTCGTATGTTCGCTATAAACTCAAAACTACTGAAAGGATTTTCATGCGGTTTTCACCTATCAATAGAGTGATTCTTGAGGAAGGTTTAAGTGTACAATTAAGGTTAACCAGTGCGAAGCCGGAACGGGTTGGTAGTAACTAAAAAATCTATTTTAAAGTTAAGTCTCTCATAGTAAGGCAAGCAATAATTTGACAACACATTAAAGGCTTGCCTTCGAACACATACTGTACGTTTTAACTACTTCGCACTAACTTACGTGGCAAACATTAAAGCTCCAATCTAAAGCGTGTAGTGTTTCTTACAATGTACATTCTAACCATTACTGCAACCTAATTAACCAATCAACGCTCAGCGTACCATAAAAAGGACATTATCTAGTATCGGAAAGCGTGGCGGTTAGGACGTTAGATTGTGTGCTATGTATAGTATAGGCCATGGCGGCCTCGTTCGAGATAGCCTAGCTTTTAGTTGATAAGGTACTGAGTGAAGGACATATTGACTTTGTAGTGTTCATTAACCCTTTACATGTATTAAACTGTTAATAGCACCAGTCAAATTAGATAAAAATAAGTTTTAGGCAAAAATTTCATTTTTGGTACAAGCTTTTATCGCTGACTGTACTTTTCTTTCCACAGGCAACTAATACTCATCGAGACAATTCTAAAAACCCCAAACACAATTAGGTTTCGTTGTTTTATCACAGAGTTCCTATATGGCCACCTCCGGTCTCCATCATCAGATCAGCTCGATGACACCATAATATTGCATTGTCACCCGACTTACGTATGTATGCAAAATTTCAGCTCAATCCGAAACCGGGAAGTGGATCAAATTTAACTTGAAAGATTTGATTACAGACAGACAACAGACAGGTGAAACTAAATAAAAGCTTGTAAAAAAAGCGTTTTGAGGAATGAATATATTATATATAGATTTTTTCCAGGAATTAATTCCCAGCAAGCTAGAAATCATTTTAATACCTTCATTAGGTCCTAAATTCGTATAATCCGCGTTTGCTCCATCCCAGGAGGTGTGGATAAATTTTGGGGGCCTTGGGAGATTTATTTTACCTTGGATTGACAAAACCACTCGATGCAGAAGGAACCCACCGTCAAAATCAAAGTTACTACCAGCAAGGTTGTTGTGGATCAGACACTGATAAAAAAAATCGGATTTTGACACGATTTTACAAAAAAAAGAAGAAATTCAAAGTGGCGGTCATTTTTTACAATCTTTGACTACGAACTCATATTAAGGTATCTTTCGGATCCTCAGATGTCAATTTTTATCATGATTAGAGCAAATTTTCCGTCGGACGTACCGTATTTGAATTACAAGCAAAAAACTGAAGAGCAAAATTTTTTTCCACAACTCCTGGTATGGAGCAAATTCAGATTACGCTAATTTAGAACCAAATGAAGGTATTAAGACGATTTCCAGCCTGCTGGGAATTAATTCCTGGAAAAAAAATAATTTGATTGGCTCTAATGTTAGCGTTCGTAACTAGATTATTCATAATAATATTAAGTATGTATTAGTTATTAAGCAAGTTGTGCGCAACATTTGACAGACGTATGATGGATGCGAGCCCCGTAACACTTTCCACGCCGTGCCGGACCTTATACGGAGCAGTCACAGGCTGATCTAATGTTAGTGAGTCTCGTCACCTTTTTTTTTTTTGCTAGCCTATTAAGGTGTCCCACTGCTGGGCAAAGGCCTCTCCCTTTGTCTTCCACGACTCCCGACATAGCGCCTGCTCTGGCCAGTTACTGAGAAAGGTGTCTAGGTCGTCCCGCCATCTCCTTCTGGGCCTGCCGCGTCCGCGCCCTCCTTCTGGCATCCACTCGTCATCATATCAGCCTTTTCTCGCCCCCTGCTGAGCATAGGCCTCTCTTCGAGTACGCCACTTATCCCGGTGCTGAGCCAATCTCATCCAGAAGTGCCTCGCATTCTTCCGAATGTCGTCCACCCAACGAGCCAACGGACGCCAGGCACTCCTTTCGTCTGAAAGCGGCCACCATTCCGTTAACATTTTGGCCCACCTGCCATCACTATAGCCCCTGCTACACGGTCGCCGACAAGCCTTGAAACCGCGTGGCCTTGGTCTGTCCCGGACCGTGTAGACAGTTGTTACCAACAAAATTTGACCAAAACTGACCAAGGACAGACCAAGGTCAGACGGTTAGAAGGCTTGTCGGCGACCGTCTAGCAAGGGCTTATGCCTGGCAACATGCCCCCCCCCAAATCAATTTAAGTTTGGTAATGACGTATCCGACGTCTTGCACCTTGATGCCTCACGCAACACACGCAAGCCGGTGTGCACAGGCCTTTAGTAAGACCAGAGTGCTGTAGTCATCTATAACTAACCACCTAAGTCCATGTTAAGCTGCTTAACCACTGAGGTGGAGACGAATGGAGATGACAGGTGACGTGCGGGTTGTAATCCAGCGAAGCGGAGAAGAGAACCAATGCTATTGGTTGATTCCCGTCTCTCATCTGCACCTCTGTGGAAAGGTAGCTTTAGACGACGATGTCTTGTTTTAGCTGTAGCTGTCGGTAGCTACTTATAAAACTGGGTGTACAGTCAGCAGCAGAAGTTGCTACGCGGGCGAGGTGCTCAAAATTACCTTGACACGCTCTTATTCTCTTAATAATAAAGTCACGTCAAGATCATTTTGAACACCTCGCCCGCTTAGCAACTTCTGCTGCTGACTGTACTCGCGTAGCACGGGCCGTTGTCCGATGAAAACGACCGTATACAAGCGGCCTCAGGCGGCCTAGCCAAGGTGACGATCGCTTGCGCTTTGCGCTTCGCCATCGAATCGCTTTGTGTCTCTCTATCACTCTTCCATATTAGTGTGACAGTGACAGTTGCGTTTCGTTCGCTACGGAGCGTTAGCGATTGGCATGTTATCTACGGGGCCAGGTTTCTAAAGGGTCGGCAACGCTACGGTAACCGCTTACCATCAGGTGAGCTGTGTGCTTCATGTCAACATTCTATTATAAAAGATCATAATCCAAATCAGATCAGATAATCCTAACAGGAAAACTAATTGTAGAAAATAAATCGTAACATCCTGTAGATTACTAAGTAATGCAGTAAATAAATTAATATTTACAGGTACAGAATATGTCAAAGGATGGTAACTTGTTGTAAGGTCACAAGTTACAGGCGAGGCGGTAGGCGGTAGCGATAAATATTATCACTGATTAAATGCAAAATTATTGCCTAGCTAGTCGGTAGTGCCTACTAGCGTGAGGTCCTGGGTACAGATCCAGGTAAGGGCAAATATTTTTAGGCCTTTCACAAATATTTGTTCCTGAGTTATGTATGTTTATTATATACATATACTTTACTTATATAATCGTCGTCTAGTACCCACAACACAAGACTTATTGAGCTTACAGTGGGACTGGAGCTAGGGGTCAATTTGCGTAAGATCGTCCTATAATATTTATTTATGTGTTTGCTAACAGTGCCACGCTGCTCCGTTGCGTTGGAGTCGGTCTGTGCCCTTACCCTAAGCCGGGGTGGATTCCAATATAAAAGTCCCAGGAAGCTTTCTACTTTCCAATAGTCACCCTTGTCAGTAATTTAGCCATGAATGGTAACATACTTAGACAAGACAAGCTACTTTCGCATGATTGTCGCCACACAACACATTGCTGAGCTGGGCCCGACTCGGGCATATCCCCCACCTCTCATACCCACCCGCTACCGCTTCCGCTTCCTCTCTTATCTTGTGTTGCTCGCCATAACGGGTGTGTACGGATAAGGCAAGATGCTCAATGGCAATGATAGGCGCGACACGACGCATACTTGTAGCTTACATAGGGCATATCAGGTCACGTTTTACACTATTGTACCCTAAACGCAAGACTTTAAAGAGAGAAATAAATTCTTTCTTGTTCAACCTAGCGTTTTCCCGGCCTAGCGCCAGGGTCCGCTTTCCTGCTCAGTCTTCTCCACTTTGCCCGGTCTTCGGCATCCTCAGGTGTGAGATTGTTCTCTTCCATGTCCGCTGTCACGACGTCCACCCAGCGCTTCTTAGGCCTACCGCGGCCGCGTGATCTAGGGCCTTGGACAGTGAGATTGAGGATTGAGAAATAAATTCTTTAAAACCAAATAAAATCTCTTAACTTGAAAAATATTCGGAAAATTGATAAAAATTTAAGAACGATTTTAGAGCCATCTGTGCTTAGTTTGGCGCGTTTATTTTCATTGGCCAATCGAACCGTCATTTTATTTGGGAGATAAACAGACGTTAGCCGTTGTTATTTTTTAATCGATCTTGTAAAGCGCTGGGCCCTATTTCACCAACGTGACAAATGTAGCATTTGTCGACATCACTGTTACTGACGTCACAGGCCTCCATAGGCTACGGTAACCGCTTACCATCAGACGGGCAGTGTGGTTGTTTGCCACCAACATGTTAATTAAAAAAAAGTCCACTATATCGCCAGTAAATAAGTACTTATTTTGCGAAGCTAACGACAATTGTCACAAGAAATACGACAATTGTCACGAATTTTTTTTTTATTTAGTTCTAACATACACAATAAACAAATTTACACATTTGAAATTTCGCCAAACTGCGGAACAGTTTGTTGGCGAATTCCGACACAGAACTCATTTGCTGTCAAGAATTACCGAAAGTTCTTTGAAATCTTGTGACAATTGTCATCATTATCATCATAAACATCACAAGAGAAATACCTGTTTTTTGCCGATATAATAAAGTTTTTTTAAATAATATAATGATGGTGACAGGAATACGGCCCGCCTGATGGTAAGCGATAACCGTAGTCCATGGATGCCTGTGACGTCAGCAACAATGAGACTTGTCGAATTGTCGCACCTGTCACGTTGGTGAAATAGGGGCCTGGTGGCCTAGCGGTAAGAGCGTGCGACTTTCAATCCGTGCGGGTTCAAACCCCGGCTCGTACCAATGTGTTTTTTCGGAACTTATGTACGAAATATCATTTGACATTTACCAGTTGCTTTTCGGTGAAGGGAAACCTCGTGAGGAAACCGGACTAATCCCAATAAGGCCTAGTTTCCTCTGGGTTGGAAGGTCAGATGGTAGCCGCTTTCGTAGAAACTAGTGCCTACGTCAAATATCGGGATTAGTAGTCAAGCGGACCCCAGGCTCCCATGAGCCAAAATGCCGGGATAATGCGTGAAAGAAGATCTTGTAAAGAACCTTCCAGAAGACAGAATAGAGGGCGTGACCAAATCGTGTGGATTTAGTCGGAACCATAGACTAGGGAATCCTCTAGACGGAGTTTAGAGCAATTATTTCATGAACCCGATGCTGCCAAAAATACGGGGGTGCGGGGGACGAGGTGAGCGAGGTCCCGTCCCGTGCCGTGATTGGTCTGTTCAAAGACACGGACGTCACACAAAGACACTTTGACTCAAAAATGGAGTAAAACTACCGTATATTTGTGGCAGAGGGGGTAGCGCTATTATGCTCAGTCTGGAGGATGTCTTGTCTGTGGTCGAAACAAATTAATAACACTTGTGCAAACACGCAGTAAATATGTAAACACCGCGATACGTTTCTAGTAATAGCTTTACGTTACGTTTGGCAATCATTTTATGAAGAGGCCAAAGAATTTACAGGAGTTATGGTGAGGTTCCGAAACAACGTCTCAACTCTCCAGGAACTTGGTATTAAACAGCGTCTTTCTTCCATCGTCTAGTGTCGTATTCTCACTTTCTTTGGACATATTATACGTCGGGACGAGACATCTGCGGAACGACTTGTAGTGCAAGGAAAAACAAGGCGCGGTAGGTCACTAATGCGTTGGTCAGACCTAGTCATAAATGCAATCAATGGACCACTCCATGAATGTACAATACGGGAGGAATGGCGACGGATTGTGAAGCTTGCCACCGGCCCTGATATGACGACCACGACCACTCTGACAAGAGTGTGACGACAAAGAAGAAATTATGAGGTTCTTATATTATTTTATCTGTCAAGATTTTTTTTTAACGATGTATTAATGCTGCTACGCATACCCTCTGTGACCTAGGAGGCGTCGAGGTTATGTGGGACTCCCATCTCCCATTCCTTTCTCTTAGCGAGAAAAGAGGGAGAGGTCCTTGCCCACTAAAGCCGCGTCGGCTTCACCCGCATTGCCGTGTGGGAGACGTCATGGAATCGCGAACATTCTGCCATGAAAGTCAAGATACTCTGGCAAACTCCTTTAATTTCATTCAAAAAGGCGCGAAAACCAATTTTTAGCCATTTTTTATGAGTGGCAATAGCTTACGTAGACTGTAGAACTCTATTTCCAGTGGATTGCCTTATTTGAGAATTAGGTAAATTAAATTTAGAAGATCCTAAAGAGGCCAATCGGCCCAATCGTAATACGCGTTTTAGCGGGAAAGCGTACTAATTAAAGAAATTGTATTAAACGGGTTAAACAGTACTTATTTTGTGGTTCAGACTAGAGATGCCACGAATATTCGGCAACTATTCGGTATTCGGCAATTCGGCATATTCGGCCTTTTTCCCGAATATTCGGTATTCGGCCGAATGTTGCTACTATTCTGCCGAATACCGAATATCTGTTGCACCTACCTAAAAAGAAAAATTACACAACTTAAATAACCAAAAACTAGGTATATTTATTATTTAATATTTAAAATGTATTCTTGGAAAGTTGTTAAATACGAAGACCCATTTTTGAGCATTTGTTGATTACAAAATATTTTATTTTTATCCTGGATCTGATTTGGTTGACAATAACTACCTTCATTAATTCTGTTCAACGAAAAATATATCTTAGCAAACGTTTTGCTTTGTTGGCGAACAGTTTTCATAATAATTGCGACTCAAAATGTTCGCATGTCATGCCGAATATTCGGCGCTTCGGTCGAGAGGGGGGCCGAATATTCGGTATTCGGCCAAAACCACTATCCGGGGCATCTCTAGTTCAGACCGTCCAGTATAGACACATGTGGCGGCCTTCGCAGTACATAGTATCTATTAACCGTGATTCATTGCGCGCAATTAAACGCTTTCCCACGGCGCCTGCGCCCGCGCAGCGGCCACCAAACTAGCGATTATCAAATAAAACTCATTTTATCTTCTTCTTCTTCCTCGCGTTATCCCGGCATTTGCCACGGCTCATGGGAGCCTGGGGTCCGCTTGACAACTAAACCCATGATTTGATGTAGGCGCTAGTTTTTACGAAAGCGACTGCCATCTGACCTTCCAACACAGAGGGGAAACTAGGCCTTATTGGAATTAGTCCGGTTTCCTCACGATGTTTTCCTTCACCGAAAAGCGACTGGCAAATATCAAATGATATTTCGTACATAAGTTCCGAAAAACTCATTGGTACGAGCCGGGGTTTGAACCCGCGACCTCCGGATTGAAAGTCGCATGCTCTTACCGCTAGGCCACCAGCGCTTTTTTTAAATAAATCTCATTTTATAACGAACCGAAATTACAGTTGTGGCTCTCTGTCAGCTTTAGACCTCCCTCGCAAACCCCCATGGCTTCGATATTTTGAAAAATAAAAAAGTTAGATAATCTGGCCCCATAGACAACATGCCGAGACGCAACTGTAACTGTCACACTAATATGGAAGACGATAGAGAGACACAAAGCGATTCGATGGCGAAGCGCAAGCGATTGTCACCTTGGCTAGGCCGCCTGTTTAGACGACAACGGTTTCACTCACTTGAATTTTTAGTTGCTATTGGCGACATGTTGTGTGTTGATGTTGGTGAAGTTAGGTAATAGACAAAAATAAAAGCGCTGTTGGCCTAGCGGTAAGAGCGTGCGACTTTCAATCCGGAGGTCGCGGGTTCCAACCCCGGCTCGTACCAATGAGTTTTTTGGAACTTATTACGAAATATCATTTGATATTTACCAGTTGCTTTTCGGTGAAGGAAAACATCGTGAAGAAACCGGACTAATCCCAATAAGGCCTAGTTTCCCCTGTGGCTTGGAAGGTCAGATGGCAGTCGCTTTCGTAAAAACTAGTGTTCTTGGGATTGCCTAGTTGTCAAGCGGACCCCAGGCTCCCATGAGCCGTGGCAAAATGCCGGGATAAGACGAGGAAGAAGAAGAGGTAATAGATAAAAATATTCTAAAATTATTACTTTCATACCTGTTGAATTTAGAACGAGAGTAGGGGGAAAATAGCTCGAAAGAACCACTCGTATTATTTAGGTAGTTGGAAGAGATCGCTTTTTAGCGATAAGACCGTGATAAAACAACAGTTTATCTCTGCTTTTATTTCTGTTTTCTTCTATTAACCCTTTAACCACCAGAGTCTGATATATAAGATATTACATATCCAGCTCATTTCGCCACAGTCTGATAAATAAGACAAAGATCTGATTTGGTTTTTACAGCACATTTATAACTCCCGTAACTATGCCAACGCGTGGCGACACGAGCACGCTCGATCAAAAATTGCTGGCGGTTAAAAGGTTAAGGTCTTAGAGCATTTAGTAACTGGAGACGCCATGTCTTTCATTTTCTGTACAAAACAGTCTGCCGATTTTTGCGGGGGAGGGGTACTTCAAATGTATGGCTATTTATCAGTGTTGGCCGAAAGTTAATCCAAATTGAAAATGCTGGCCATTAACCATTATAAATTGAACCGTAATCTGTAATCGTCCGTTACGGTTTAAGGTTCAATTTATAATGGTTAATGGCCAACATTTTCAATTCGCATTAACTTTCGGCCAACACTGCTATTTATACGTAACGTAAGTACAAATAGCCACGTCAGATAAACGTCTGTCCATACAAAAGTTTGCACAATTGTGCAAGGTTTTCGGCAGAGTTTCGGCAGTATTAAATGCTCTAAAATTAAGGTGTACAATAAAGAGTATTTGTATTGTATTGTAGTAGTAGTAGTAGTAGTAAACTCTTTATTGTACAAAAAGACATATTAAAAATAACATACAATTAGTAAGAAGTACAAAGGCGAACTTATCCCTTTGAGGGATCTCTTCCAGTTAACCTTTGAGTAGATGAGAGGAGAAAGTGAAAAGAGGGTGACAAATGCAGCAAAATGTACAACAAGGTACCAGAAAGATAAAGGATATAAATACATACAAAATTTATAGGATAAACATACATATATTACACAAAAAGGAATGGGGAAAATACACTAAAAATTGGAAAGAATTAGAACGATATAAAGCAACTATACAATAGAAATATAGACAAATTAATCAGTCAGATCAGATAACCATAGTTTCTTTAACCTCTCCTTGAACGACGCAACCGATTGTGCCTGCCTGAGCGAAACAGGCAGCTCATTCCACAGCTTCACTGGACGCACTGCGAAGGACTTGTTGTATCCTCGAGATTTGTGAGGAGGGATGGCAAGTGATAAATTCGCGCTCGAACGCAGACGGTGGCCACTGCCTTCAGCCAGAAATTGAAATTTTTGAGAGAGGTATAAAGGAGAAGAAGGTGTAAAAAGAACATTAAAGAGAAGAGAAAGAGTGTGAAGATCTCTACGGCGGCGGATTGGAAGCCAATTGAGTTTTGTAGTTTCGTAGCGAATTTTGTATGAGTTTAATGCATGAAGAAAATCCGCGTCCTCACTAATAAATATAAAAGTTCGTACAAAGTTCGTTCCGAAACTACCCAAATAAATTATACAAATGTTTTAAGCGGTATTTTAAAAGTTTTTACTTTTTAGGGCATGGTTTCAGTTTTTCCATAAGTTATTCATGTTCGAAGGTGAGTCTTATAAGGCAGTGTTTCCACCAGAAATGTGAGAGGATATATGTGTACTATGCGTACTTGCGTAGCGAGCGATGTATTTGTTAAAATTAAATAGAAAATTGCCGTCAGGGGTGCGCTGAGCGAGGATAGGTGTCAATTAATTGATTCTATTGGTTCATAACAAACATATCCCTCGCTACGCATCCTCGCACATCCCTGGTGGAAACGCAGCCTAAACGCTTAATAATGCAGTTTCTACGTGAGGTAATCTACGCCTATAGCGCACCGTAAGCACCCATTATAGTTTTTATTGTTTTTAACAACCGCGATAATTCACGGGAACGTAAAAACGTATTTACGACGACTACGAAACCACCGGGACTAACAGACTCTTGACCATCGGTGAACCCTATTGTCTACAAAATAAGGTTTAAAAATAGTCAGTTAACAGTGCGGATGATGGTAATATGGTATATTATGGTAATAATTAAATCAATCAAGGACGTCTAATAGACAATGGCATGGATGGCATCATACCACAGGAAGTGTCCTGTGGCAAGATGTAAGAGTGCCCTACAAAACCGAAATTTGACAGCGATTCAGGGACGAATCATGCTGTCTCTTTGTAATGTATGGCACTATCTCTTTCAGCTAGTTAGGGTTATCAAAATTCAAGTCATTATCTTATCTGTGGTCGTCCACGCTAAGGGACGTCAAGTCGTGTAAACCCTAATAATTGCCCGGAGCAATGCTGAGCCGAACGCAGCCGAGAATACCCGAAATGAGGAGTGTCGCCTCACTGATCTTGCTTACTGTTTCTAAAATAATAAGTGCTCCTAGTTTAGTACTTTTAGTGTAGACAGGCGTGGCTCACTCCGCGATTTCGTCGCTAATTGCTACAGGTAGCTAAAAGTACATCCGTTCTACACCAATTTAGGGCTGGCCATAAGCCGCGTGTGGCGCTGTCGCCACCTAGCGGCCATATCTGTCCTGATCGTAACAGACGCGTTTTGTTAGAGAGTGAGTCTTCTGTACCTAGTACTATTATTTATTCTGTGGTGTAGATATGAGCAAATTTCAAAATTACCCTATTTACGAAATGATCCCAATGCCCCTTACTGAAAACCAGGTTTTGCAGATAATTCGGAACATTCGTGTGAACAAAAACTATCCTGAACGCATAAACCGTCTCTTCAAACGTGGCTAAAAGATATACAATTTTATATGCCACAGCCATCATTCTACAATATACCTTAACCAGTCATAATAGGGTCTTATTTAGGTCATCAGCACATGTTATAATTGTCGTAGAGCTAGCCTATTGAAATCAATATGAGCTGACAATCAGTCATATGTCCTTGTTCTCGTTTTTACAGTAACTTTAAGCTTTAATGGACTAATATAATGAATGGTAAAAATTTCAGGAAAAAAATGGCCAAGTCAGATCACGCAAAGCAGCGAATTCCAATTCTTACATGGTGGCCAAAAAATAAGTGCATTCACGTTGCCAGGGAGGTTTTGGGATTATACTGAGCAACTTTTACTATGGGTCCAACTCCGAAATAGCGAAATGCCCCTTTTTCTATGACATTTGGCTTAAAAGGCCAAATGTCCAGGGCATAAAATTCCATTAAAAAAAACAAAGATTTAACACATTTCTAGGGATTGACTGGGCAAGCTATGCTGGCGCCATCTTCTAAATACTTTCGACCGGCCGACCCCATTATGTCAAGGAGACAATGTTAATTTTAATCCTTTTGATTGTCAATGACAAACGCCACATTGCAAGCTAGCATGCACTGGGCCCAAGACAGAGCGGCTTGGAGAGCACTAGTGAAAAGTGTCCACATTCGTCACATCCCTCAGCCTCATGACTCTATCCTCATGGATACGACTAGGAAGAAGAAGATTTTCAATGTTAACATAAATTATTCAGTAGATGATGAGTCATTGTCATTGGCCGTTAGGCTTGTGTCGGTCATGAACTAAGAACTGTTAAGAATGAAATCCCATCAAGGACCGAAAGGAACTAAATCTTTTTGTACGCTCTTAATCGGTCTTTAGGTCCTTTAGTTCAGTGGGATTGGTGAGCGCTTGACATGAGTGAAACAGAAAATAGACTGAACGAAATGGTTTACAATGACGCTGGCACGAGTGCGAACGAGATAAAAGAGTGACAAACAGTCCTAAACCTGAAAAGTATGAAGAACTATCAAATATTTTTTCTGTATTTTTTATATCATTTTATTATGTCTAGCTTTTTGATGTTTAATCGTCATATAGTATCGTACAACTTGAATCGTAATTCAGTTGCCAAAGATTTAGGAAAAAACTACTGTAAAATCGATTCATACATTCCCAGCTCTCAAAGACCGAACTGAACTAAAGGAACTAAAAGACTGAACTAGTTCGTTTGACCGATTGACCGAGAGCGGAGCGCTCTCTGTAGTGACTGAGCAGGCACAAGCCTATTGGCCGTTGCCTCTATTAAAAACAATTAAGATATTTATGGAGACAATATGAGGTTACAGGAAAAGAGTTGAGAGCAGAAAACACCTCTGCAGCAGTTGTAGAGCTTAAGGCTGCTTGTCCACTGAGGCGGAGATGAGGAAAGATGAAAGAAGTGCCTGAATCAACCAATAGCATTGGCTGATTCCTACACATATCCTCTCATCTCTGCATTAGTGAAAAGGTAGCCTAACAAGGCATTTTACATAGTTAGCAGGGAGTGGCAAATTATACATAGACTTTGATCTATAAATCTATGTTGTTATTTGTCTTTCTTTCTTTGGTGGTTAACTGGTAAAACTATAACAAACCTTAATGCAAAAATGCAATCCCATGATGTTAGGAAATCCAGAAAAAAATCTATTGAATATTAATCCCATGATGTTAGGAAATCCAGAAAAAAATCTATTGAATATTAGACATGTTGAAAAATGTTTTCATACTAAGACAGACCAAATTTGTCAGTAACCATAGAATGAAAAAAAAAGCTTCATCTGTTCCTTTTATTGGAGTGATGCACTCTGGCACACCCACTTAGTAAACCCACAGTAGAAAAAAGCGGCAAATTAAAAAAAAATAGTTGCCGTAGAAAATTTTAATTGTGTGCCTTTTTCTACTGACAAAGTGGGTGTGTTTGAGTATAATACTACAATATGAAAGAGACAAAATAGTCCAATTAGAGAATAATACAAATTAACTAAAATAAAACAAAGAGGAAAAGGCAAAGGTTGCGACATTATTCAGCCCATTTAAAAATTATGATCCATAAAACAAATCCATTGTTTATCTCTGCCCACCCAGCAACAATAAATCAAACAAGTAGATAAGTATCCATAAATAAAGTTTCGATATTTTTGTTCGGCATTAGAATAATGAAACCGCTTGTATATTTTTTTAGTTTGTTTATGACTTCTCGTCTCTTAGTACGTAACTAAGTCTATGCATACTATAGCGTCCGACATTGGCGTCTCTAGTCCGAGCGTACGATGAGTAAATAAACAAATTCATACTGTAAACATGGGCATAAAGAGAACATAAAAACGGTAATTCGCCATCTATGTATCAATATACCCTAGAAACGACTCCATCGTCTCCATCCCAAGCGAGAATGCATAGACAGAATACATAATTTAAACATGAATTTTCGGCAGTTTTAACAATACTGCCGGTCAATAAAGCCTAGTTTACCTGCTCGAAGCGTCAGAGTTTACGTCAAAGTAAATAAAACTCGCGAAACAATTCAGCTTTGCTCTGAAAACCAACTGAGACACAATGGTAAGGCACATTTTGACAATACACTCTCCGATCAAAACATAGCCTTTTCAGGCTTACAAACCCGTGTAGAAACCTTTTTGATGATCATATCACCTTCATTGACTAATGCATATACTAAAACTATTCATTTCAACCACGTGAGGTGATGATTTTGGGCGTATTTTGAAAAAATGCTGTTGAGTTTCAATACTGAAAATGGCATAACACGCAAACACTTTGGTCCAATTTCACAATGAAACACTTCACTTGACCGCGAAAGTTTAATCGAGAAACGCGAGACGATCCACGGTATGCATTTTTTCACTCACCTTGTTGTTTATTCGCTATTTTATTGAAACAGTTTTGAAAAACTTCATATAAATGCATAGGCTCGTCATCGCTCGTCGCCATTTTGGATTTTACTGCCAAATATATCACAGACAATGTAGAGGTTAATTACCCATTCAAAAAAGTTTTGTTTCATGTGTCTATGCATTCAAAAAATATGAGTAGTAAAAAATCAAGATTTAATAAATCTTTCAGTAATTAAATATTTTTATATTGAAATAAAACTAATATTTTCGTCCAAATTGTTTATCCGTTCTATCTGAAAAGTCATGAAGTAAATTTTTAAACATAATTTAAACGTTATTCTCTCTTTTTTAGCCTCTGTTAATGTTTAGTAACATTTCATTACATTAATATATGACTTGTAAAAATAAATACATCAATAATTCGTTTACTTATTCAATCTTTTTGTCGAAAAATGTAATACTATCGAGTCAGTGGCATCATAATTCTTATTCAAGTCTGACCCATAGAGGTCATAGAAGAAATGTGTCTGTTCGCCATATTTTGCTACGAAAATTAAGTTTGACGTAAGAGCCTACAAAATTTTCGAGTGCACTCGCTAAACACAAATCCAGCTACATGTAACATGTTCTCACTGAACTCCATAAACACCCAAAATCAGGTAAAGTACTCCCGAAATTGTATAATAAGTATAATCTGCTAAAATCGTGAATTTGTTTGTCATTATCATAACCTTTGTATCGTTGCAGATTTTAGTTAGTTTTAGCCAACTATCGGCCCGCTACTCCAGTGTTTTCAGGCACAGAAAGCACAGTTATGATAAAAACAAGAATGTTAAACGGAAAGAGAGCGCGGCGTTGACTTATGATGCAACAATTTGCAAGGAAAGCTTTGAAGAGGCGATCAAGAATTTGGACAAAGATGTCTTAGTGGAATTGAAGAAAGTGGACATCCGCTCGCTTGCATCATCCCCTCGCGTCTCAAGAGACACAGAACGGTGTCTATCGCCTAGAAAGATCTCTTATGTATCAGCAGATTCCTTTGAGAAAAATAAAAATGGTTGGTCGGCCCAACCTCCACCAAGAGGTTTCCTCAGCTTCACAGATCAGTTTGTGGGGTTATTATCAAGTAGTATCCAGCAGAGGGGCTTCGATATCCAAGTGCGAGGCTTCAAGACGGAGAGAGGGATCCATGCGGACCTGAAACGGAACCCGAACTTGATTAATAGACTGCGTAAGTTCTTCGGTCAGTATGAATAAGATAAATTCGTAGGAATGTTGACTAGAGAGAACAGTGTGATAACTGTGTGAGTATATAGATAGAAAAAGTAGTTTTGTTATTAATTTCATTATGGATTATGGTTAACATGAGTTCTGTCATAAATATTTTGTGTAATTAACATAGCATAGCAAGTTTTTATAAATAAAATATAACTAATATGCCCTTATGGTAAAGACGGTACTAGCTGCACGCAATAGGCCTGGCATTCAAAGGGTTTATTATGCCACTTGACTAGTTTTATTGAAACCATATGGTATTGAATTAAGTCAGATTGCAATTGCAGATAGAAAAGAACATAGGTAATATGAGAGAAGAGAATTCAGTGAATGTATAGTGTTTTGGAGAATTTGGCAATAAGTTGGTTATAGGTTATAGGTTTTCGCGGGCTTGGTGTCCGCAACTCGACGTCATATTATTGCGCCTATTTTGCGTGATGAAAGCAATAAGTTCTAATCTAAACATCTCTAATTCGTCCACAACTTGAGTTGTGCCGTTCTCGAGCACATTCTCCGGTTATTACGGGGAATATTCTCTAGGGGCTGTCCATAAATTACGTCATCTATTTTCGACGATTTTAGACCCCCCCCCCCCCCCTAAAATCATCCAAAAATCGTGCTTCAAATGACCCCATTTCCTCCTACGTCATGCTACCATCATCCGATGTCCAGACCCCCCCCCCCTAATTTGAAATGACGTAATTTATGAATAGCCCCCTAGGGAGAATGTTCCCCATAAAAAACAGAGAGTGTTCCTGAGAACGGGAAAACTATGCCACAACTGCTCCAAGATTCACTGGAATAGATATCTTAAGCATTTCCCAAACTATGGGTCTCGACCCACCAACGGGTGGGCGTATATTATAGTTTAGCATTAGAAAAACTTGACGTGTATTTTTATTGAAAAACACTTGAAAAATAAGTCACGGCAAATATGTAACAATTATGAATCATATACAATTATTTACATTCTTTTGCTTTCATAAGTAATAGTTTTTCATTTAAAAGACACGTTAAGATCGCGTAGTCTTTTTCTAATGTTAAAAAAACGAACTATAAGTGGGCCCTGAAACTACTAACTAACTTTTTAAGACGGCCAAGTGGTGGGTCCCAAATTTGGCAAATTTTTAAAGTGGGTCGGAGCCCGGCCATATTTGGGAACCACTGTCTTAAAGCAATAAATTATATGTGTTATGTATGTACTTTGTGGTGTATTTATTTTTGTTTACTATATTTGTACAATTTCCACATAATAATTCAATTATTGACATACCAAAACACTAGGGTTTGCAGCAGAGCCCCCTACCAGTAAGGACAAGCAGGCTTTGGGACCAGATGTGGCCCCGCGCCTTGAGAAGCTGCTAGGAGATGACTCGCCTCTCACTAGCCAGCAGAAAGACAAGATCAAGATTGCCTTTGCTGAGGGATATTTAGCTGGTAAGTATTTTATTTTTATTTAATTTTAATAACAATAGGTACTTCTGTGGGACTCGGGCATATTTGAAATTTGAACACACTACAATGCGTCACTGAGATGACGATAAACCTCCATGTTATGGAGGGAAACATGAAGTAATTTTTAACATAAACAAAACTTGACGTAAAAATAGGAGTTGAAGACCAGTATGCTAAATTAAGAGCCCGCCTGATGGTAAGCAGTCACCGTAGCGTCCGTAGCCCGCAAATCCAGGGATGTTACATGCGCGTTGCCGACCCTTTAAAAACCTGTATACTCCTTTATTGAAGAACTTCATACTGATCCAGATTAGGATCATCAAAGTTTATTTATTCTTTAGTCTTAGCTGTCAACTAATTTGTCATTACACAAACGGGTCTACCGCGATATAATTTCATTGAAGGTAAAAACAATGAAATTATATCGCGGTAGACCCGTTTGTGTAATTAAATATGTGTACAAAACGCGAGAGTTTAAAGTGTTATAATTTGTCATTAGTCATAATGACGACTCAATGGAAAGAAGGGCCTTTTTAAAGGCCTTAGGGCGGCTAGGGGTTTTCTTCGGTTTGAGATTTGACCTTTTATCCGCCAAAGACGTTAAACTGACGTCAGGCGTGGCTCACTCCGCGATTTCGTCGCTTTGCTACAGCTAGCTACAAGTACATCCGTTCCACACCAATTTTGGTGGCTAGCCATAAGCCCCGCGTGGCGCTGTCGCCACCTAGCGGCCATATCTGTCCTGATCGTAACAGACGCGTTTTGTTAGAGAGTGAGTCTTCTGTACCTAGTACTATTATTTATTCTGTGCTGACGTGCGCGGCTCACGTGCCCAATATCAACCTTCGTGCATTCTGACATGGATCACTATGACTGGTGTTGAAAGTGTCAAGAAAAATGTCCGTTTTTTAGGTTCCCACCCAGACAACGCGCGCGGCACCAAGGCCTCCAAGTACCTGAAGGTGGTGCAGCAGCTGCTGACCATCGTGCTGTTCCTGGCCATCTTCGTCAGCCTCATGGCCTCCGTCAGCGGCACTGTGTTCCGGTAACTGTCTACAGTAGTTTAGGTTCCCACCCTGACAACGCGCGCGGCACCAAGGCCTCCATGTACCTGAAGGTGGTGCAGCAGCTGCTGACCATCGTGCTGTTCCTGGCCATCTTCGTCAGCCTCATGGCCTCCGTCAGCGGCACTGTGTTCCGGTAACTGTCTACAGTAGTTTAGGTTCCCACCCTGACAACGCGCGCGGCACCAAGGCCTCCATGTACCTGAAGGTGGTGCAGCAGCTGCTGACCATCGTGCTGTTCCTCGCCATCTTCGTCAGCCTCATGGCCTCCGTCAGCAGCACTGTGTTCCGGTAACTGCTTACACTAGTTCAGGTTCCCACCCTGACAACGCGCGCGGCACCAAGGCCTCCATGTACCTGAAGGTGGTGCAGCAGCTGCTGACCATCGTGCTGTTCCTCGCCATCTTCGTCAGCCTCATGGCCTCCGTCAGCGGCACTGTGTTCCGGTAACTGCTTACACTAGTTCAGGTTCCCACCCTGACAACGCGCGTGGCACCAAGGCCTCCATGTACCTGAAGGTGGTGCAGCAGCTGCTGACCATCGTGCTGTTCCTCGCCATCTTCGTCAGCCTCATGGCCTCCGTCAGCGGCACTGTGTTCCGGTAACTGTCTACACTAGTTCAGGTTCCCACCCTGACAACGCGCGCGGCACCAAGGCCTCCATGTACCTGAAGGTGGTGCAGCAGCTGCTGACCATCGTGCTGTTCCTCGCCATCTTCGTCAGCCTCATGGCCTCCGTCAGCGGCACTGTGTTCCGGTAACTGTCTACACTAGTTCAGGTTCCCACCCTGACAACGCGCGCGGCACCAAGGCCTCCATGTACCTGAAGGTGGTGCAGCAGCTGCTGACCATCGTGCTGTTCCTCGCCATCTTCGTCAGCCTCATGGCCTCCGTCAGCGGCACTGTGTTCCGGTAACTGTCTACAGTAGTTTAGGTTCCCACCCTGACAACGCGCGCGGCACCAAGGCCTCCATGTACCTGAAGGTGGTGCAGCAGCTGCTGACCATCGTGCTGTTCCTCGCCATCTTCGTCAGCCTCATGGCCTCCGTCAGCGGCACTGTGTTCCGGTAACTGCTTACACTAGTTCAGGTTCCCACCCTGACAACGCGCGCGGCACCAAGGCCTCCATGTACCTGAAGGTGGTGCAGCAGCTGCTGACCATCGTGCTGTTCCTCGCCATCTTCGTCAGCCTCATGGCCTCCGTCAGCGGCACTGTGTTCCGGTAACTGTCTACACTAGTTCAGGTTCCCACCCTGACAACGCGCGCGGCACCAAGGCCTCCAAGTACCTGAAGGTGGTGCAGCAGCTGCTGACCATCGTGCTGTTCCTCGCCATCTTCGTCAGCCTCATGGCCTCCGTCAGCGGCACTGTGTTCCGGTAACTGCTTACACTAGTTCAGGTTCCCACCCTGACAACGCGCGCGGCACCAAGGCCTCCATGTACCTGAAGGTGGTGCAGCAGCTGCTGACCATCGTGCTGTTCCTCGCCATCTTCGTCAGCCTCATGGCCTCCGTCAGCGGCACTGTGTTCCGGTAACTGCTTACACTAGTTCAGGTTCCCACCCTGACAACGCGCGCGGCACCAAGGCCTCCATGTACCTGAAGGTGGTGCAGCAGCTGCTGACCATCGTGCTGTTCCTGGCCATCTTCGTCAGCCTCATGGCTTCCGTCAGCGGCACTGTGTTCCGGTATCTATCTACAGTTGTTTCTTCCGTTCCGTACCCAAAGGGTAAAAACGAGACCCGAAGTAGATTCCACTGTCCGTCTGTCTGTCACCAGGCTGTAACTCATGAGCCGTGATAGCTAGACAGTTGAAATTTTCACAGATGATGTATTTCTGTAGCCGCTATGACAACAAATACTAAAAACAGAATATAATAAATATTTAAGTCCTCCCATACAACAAACGTGATTTTTTTGTCGTTTTTTGCGTAATGGTACGGAACCCATCGTGCGCGAGTCCGATTCGCACTTGAGCGATTTTTAAGAATATGAGGAGATTGTACGATACATACTGTACATTGAGATACATTATATGCAGGTAGAGTAACAAAAATGTAACAGTTTGCCATATCACCAGATCATTTGGAATTGGAAATATAGTCTTAGTTAAATTTTATGTGGGCGTTTCCTTTAAAAAGACCTGCGCCCAACAGAGATATGTTGGTTTCCATGAGAGAAGGATCCTTATGCTTCATCTGCAAAAGGAAGACGTTTCTATCAGAAATTCTATTGGAATTTGAGATGGAAACATCCTTATTGCACTTGAAAAAATATATCGGGATGAAAGATGCTACGAAAACTTGTGTGACTATTTCCATACATTATTAACGTTTCGATTGGCGTTTCAAAAGTGGTTTACTTGAATAATCAGTCTACTATCCCTTTCGAGCAGGATTCAGTTGGGCAACCAGGTGGAGGTGGATCCCGAAGACATCTCGGTGACATTTGATGATGTGAAGGGTGCTGACGAGGCCAAACAGGAGCTGAAGGATGTGGTAAGTGGGCTGCTCTAAAAAAAGGAACGTCAATGTCTTTTAAGGAAGCGTGCTCTTTCATCATTATTACTACTTGCGTTTGTACTAGTGTTGGTAAAAACTCTAGTCCACTGAGTCAGAATTTGAAGAACTCTGCTCGTTTTTATGAGACTATTGGCGGGTGCAACCGGCTAAAAGTATCAAAATTATGCTTAAAATTCACCCCCAAAATTTAAAATGGAGGTCGGGGTAAATATTAGTTTAGGATAGGGAGGGTTATTTTAAGAATTTTAACGCAGAACGAAGTTTAATAGAGTTTAGTGAAAAATGGTAAAAATTAAGAAAAATATTCTCGTTTCCCAGGTGGAATTCCTAAAGTCCCCTGAGAAGTTCTCATCGCTCGGCGGCAAGCTGCCCAAGGGCGTGCTGCTAGTGGGTCCTCCGGGCACCGGCAAGACGTTGTTGGCGCGAGCGGTGGCCGGCGAAGCGAGGGTGCCGTTCTTCCACGCCGCCGGACCTGAGTTCGATGAGATACTTGTTGGACAGGGGGCGAGAAGAGTCAGAGATTTGTTTAGTAAGTCCTTTACCACAAATTTGTCTGCTTACCCCCTTATTCATAGAACTTTACGGGCCTGATTTAGTTAAATTATGTTTTATACCTTTCTTACAAATACATAAGTCTAAATGACAGTTAAAGACAAACGATCATTAGCTAGTTGAGGTTTGTAGCGCGTTTATGAATAAGGGGGTTAAGCTGTACGGTTGACGGAAACGTCAACATCTTATTATTACTCGTAAGTATATGAAGTGTTTACTTTATATTGGGCATTATAGTGTAAGTTTGAACCAAATTATTTTGAATTATATATTTCGAACACCTCAAAATTGGAAAAAAAAATTGAGTATAATCAAGTCAAGTACTACTTTGAACTGGTTTGATGTCTGAGATTTTTTTATTTGACTAAGAATCTGTTCTGATGACCAGAGTTTTCCAATACAAGTTAATATTAGAATGAAGCAGTCGATATGCATACAAAAGATTTGGTAAATTTTTCAAGGTATTAGAAACAACTTAACCAACCAAAATTTAGACCATAGCGATACTATTGTCGCAAAAAATACACTGTCAAACTTTCTAATCCGATGTTTTTTTTTACAGAAGCGGCAAAGGAGCGAGCGCCGTGTGTGATATTCATTGACGAAATCGATTCTGTCGGAGCCAAGAGAACCAACAGCGTTCTACATCCATACGCCAACCAGGTGAATAAACTTAGAACGAGCTTCATAGAGTTCATAGTAATCGTATTTTATACAATCATGATAATTGGAGACCTTAAATTTTCAATCGAGTACCTTAAGGCTACGAAGCTTGCTGAGTGACCTTAGCAGGTACGAAATTGAAAAGCTTGATTATATTACAAATACAAATACAAATACAAATACAAATGCGTTTATTTCATTACTTTTTACATAAGTTCTTAGGTATAGTATAAGGGTTAGGTAGGTAATTAGTCCATCTTAGGTATAAGGAGTAAGTAGGTAAGTATTAATCTAAACATTGTGTAACAAATTGTGTAAGTAATGAAAAAGGTGCGGGTACAGCTTGCTGAATTTAAACCCGCCCTCGGTCAGCTAATTGGAGTGGTATTAAGATTACATAATATTTAAATTATGAAATTCACATAAAAAACAAAACATTAGTATTTAACAATAGTATAACTTTACTATTATAGGTAGGTATATATGTATAAGTTTTCACCACACCAGGTCGTAAAGGCTCTCTTCTTCTTCCTCGCGTTATCCCGGCATTTTGCCACGGCTCTTGGGAGTCTGGGGTCCGCTTGACAACTAATCCCAAAAATTGACGTAGGCACTAGTTTTTACGAATGCGACTGCCATCTGACATTCCAAACCAGAGGGAAAACTAGGCCTTATTGGAATTAGTCCGGTTTCCTCGCGATGTTTTCCTTCACCGAAAAGCGACTGGTAAATATCAAATGATATTTCGTACATAAGTTCCGAAAAACTCATTGGTACGAGCCGGGGTTTGAACCCGCGAC
The DNA here is from genome assembly GCF_910591565.1 of Cydia splendana. NCBI lineage: Eukaryota > Metazoa > Arthropoda > Insecta > Lepidoptera > Tortricidae > Cydia > Cydia splendana. Next base: position 10,695,531 of record NC_085984.1, on the reverse strand, counting down.
CTCCGGATTGCAAGTTGCACGCTCTTACCGCTAGGCCACCAGGTCGTAAAGGCTCTATCTATTCTTCAAAAAAGGATGAAATAGTGACATTTTCTCCACAAAAATGTGTTTCTTCATGTCGGCTGTTGGTGTTCGCTTTTAATTTAATTAATGATCAAAATCTTTTGTTCACAGACCATTAACCAGCTTCTGTCAGAGATGGACGGCTTCCACCAGAACGAGGGGGTCATAGTCCTGGGCGCCACCAACCGCCGGGATGACTTGGACCAGGCTCTGCTCAGGCCGGGACGTTTCGACGTGGAGGTAATATGTAGGACAAATGGACGGGTTCCATCAGAACGAGGGGGTCATAGTACTGGGCGCCACCAACCGCCGGGACGACTTGGACCAGGCTCTGCTCAGGCCGGGACGTTTCGACGTGGAGGTAATATGTAGGACAGATGGACGGCTTCCACCAGAACGAGGGGGTCATAGTCCTGGGCGCCACCAACCTCCGGGACGATTTGGACCAGGCTCTGCTCAGGCCGGGACGTTTCGACGTGGAGGTAATATGTAGGACAGATGACGGCTTCCACCAGAACGAGGGGGTCATAGTCCTGGGCGCCACCAACCGCCGGGATGACTTGGACCAGGATCTGCTCAGGCCGGGACGTTTCGACGTGGAGGTAATATGTAGAACAGATGGACGGCTTCCACCAGAACGAGGGGGTCATAGTCCTGGGCGCCACCAACCTCCGGGACGACTTGGACCAGGCTCTGCTCAGGCCGGGACGTTTCGACGTGGAGGTAATATGTAGGACAAATGGACGGGTTCCATCAGAACGAGGGGGTCATAGTACTGGGCGCCACCAACCGCCGGGACGACTTGGACCAGGCTCTGCTCAGGCCGGGACGTTTCGACGTGGAGGTAATATGTAGGACAGATGGACGGCTTCCACCAGAACGGGGGGGTCATAGTCCTGGGCGCCACCAACCGCCGGGATGATTTGGACCAGGCTCTGCTCAGGCCGGGACGGTTCGACGTTGAGGTAATATGTAGGACATAACTGACACATATAACACTTTAAATTCTCGCGATTTGCATATTTGCGATTTTATATTGAAATACACATATTGACCACACGTGACCACAGCTGGCGCAACTCGGCTGAACCGTCGGAATTTAAGGTAAAAACAATGAAATTATATCGCGGTAGACCCGTTTGTGTTATTAATATGTAAAACTAACACAACAAAAATATTTAGAACAATTAGACTGTGGCAAACAATTTTACACTAGAATTGTAGAGGAAAGCTTAGGGGGAAAGTAGTAAAGTTGTGGGTGTCATTCTGAATCCCTAACAACGTTTGTCCTAAAGTCACTTGCCCTAACTGGTTTGTTCTAATGGGCACATGCCCTAAGGATCAATTGTCATAACGATTATTTTCCATAATGTAATGGTTAGCCTAAGACTCATTTGCCCTAAGCATTTGTACCATAACTATCAAGATCCCTAATGTTTTTTACCATATTCTTCGAAATCCCTAACAATGTTTGGCATAAAATAACATGTTCTAACTGTTTTGACCTAATGGCTATTACCCTAATGATCGCCCATTCGATAATAGGGAAACCAAAATTAGGGAATACGCGCATTAGGACATCTGATCATTATGACAAACAATATTAGGGAATGCAAAGATAGGAGAAAAGATTTTAGGGATTCAGATATAGATCCGTAAAGTTGTAGTGCATAATTAATTAATTATTTTCCTTCGTGTTTTCACGGAACCGTACGGACGTGTCTTGCTATTTCAGTTAGTCTCGGTACAAAAAGTACTGAGGTTGACTGAAGTGGCATGACAAATACGAACGCTTCCGAGAAAATATTTTTGGCACGTTGTTTCATGCGCTACTATGGTATGGTAATCCTTCGCGCCTACATTTTTTAAATTTACCGCACTTTTCTACTGACGGAAATAGGTTGACAGTCTATATTGTTGCTGATTGTACACAGTCAAGTGAAACCGCCCACACAGAACAGAATTGATTGCCTGTATTTGAATAACTGCTGCTTGATACACGCACGCAATAATAAATAAATGTACAGTTATAGTTACTAAGGATAGTTATGTATAGTTATAATAATACAGTAAAATTATACATTTTGCGTTTGCGCCAAATCCGGTAGTTCTGATTTTTTTGCAGGCTTGTTTATGATGTTGGCCCAATGAATAATCCAAGTTTGTGACCTCGAGCGCCGAACGCAACTTTGTCAAAAATCGAATAAACCGCATTTTTTTTTAGATTTGGGCGATTATAACCCTAAAGTACTAGTTTTTGATAGTAACTTCCTAGGGCGTTTTTAAAGTAGACTAAATTTGCTACTAAAAAAATGTATGAGTGCCTATTTTGAAAAAATATTTTTTTATGGAAAATAAATATTTTGTAGAACGTGGCGGTGATGAATTCCATATAAATTACCTACCTAACCCTTATATTATAGCTAAGACCTGATGTAAAATTATAAAACTTTGAAAGGCTTTATCTCGGAAAATATTAGATGTACAGAGACAATTCTCGTGTCTTATTGTAGCAAATTTAGTCTACTTTAAAAACGCCCTAGGAAGTTACTACCAAAAACTAGTACTTAGGGGTTAAATCGCCCAAATCTAAAAAAAAATTGCGGTTTATTCGATTTTTTGACAAAGTTGCGTCCGGCGGTCGAGGTCACAAACTTGGATTATTCATTGGGCCAACATCACAAACAAGTCTGCAAAAAATCAGAACTACCGGATTTGACGCAAAAGAGCCAGATGACAAAATTCGACAACGTTACTGGATTATAACACTTGATTAAGATTATTTATATTACTAACACAATGATCCTCGACGGCCTTAAATAAAGAATTTATTATTGATGTATAACCTAAAAAACTTTTTTTAAAGGTGAACGTGCCAACACCGGACTACGGCGGTCGCCGCGACATCCTCGACCTGTACCTGGGCCGCGTGACGGCCAACCCCGACGTGAACAGCGACGTGCTCGCTCGAGGGACCACGGGCTTCACCGGCGCCGACCTGGAGAACATGGTCAACCAGGCCGCGCTCAAGTAACTATCCTTCACATGTACACCGGACTACGGCGGAGACCCTCGAGCTGTACCTGGGCCGCGTGACGGCCAACCCCGACGTGAACAGCGACGTGCTCGCTCGAGGGACCACGGGCTTCACCGGCGCCGACCTGGAGAACATGGTCAACCAGGCCGCGCTCAAGTAACTATCCTTCACATGTACACCGGACTACGGCGGAGACCCTCGAGCTGTACCTGGGCCGCGTGACGGCCAACCCCGACGTGAACAGCGACGTGCTCGCTCGAGGGACCACGGGCTTCACCGGCGCCGACCTGGAGAACATGGTCAACCAGGCCGCGCTCAAGTAACTATCCTTCACATGTACACCGGACTACGGCGGAGACCCTCGAGCTGTACCTGGGCCGCGTGACGGCCAACCCCGACGTGAACAGCGACGTGCTCGCTCGAGGGACCACGGGCTTCACCGGCGCCGACCTGGAGAACATGGTCAACCAGGCCGCGCTCAAGTAACTATCCTTCACATGTACACCGGACTACGGCGGAGACCCTCGAGCTGTACCTGGGCCGCGTGACGGCCAACCCCGACGTGAACAGCGACGTGCTCGCTCGAGGGACCACGGGCTTCACCGGCGCCGACCTGGAGAACATGGTCAACCAGGCCGCGCTCAAGTAACTATCCTTCGCATGTACACCGGACTACGGCGGAGACCCTCGAGCTGTACCTGGGCCGCGTGACGGCCAACCCCGACGTGAACAGCGACGTGCTCGCTCGAGGGACCACGGGCTTCACCGGCGCCGACCTGGAGAACATGGTCAACCAGGCCGCGCTCAAGTAACTATCCTTCACATGTACACCGGACTACGGCGGAGACCCTCGAGCTGTACCTGGGCCGCGTGACGGCCAACCCCGACGTGAACAGCGACGTGCTCGCTCGAGGGACCACGGGCTTCACCGGCGCCGACCTGGAGAACATGGTCAACCAGGCCGCGCTCAAGTAACTATCCTTCACATGTACACCGGACTACGGCGGAGACCCTCGAGCTGTACCTGGGCCGCGTGACGGCCAACCCCGACGTGAACAGCGACGTGCTCGCTCGAGGGACCACGGGCTTCACCGGCGCCGACCTGGAGAACATTGTCAACCAGGCCGCGCTCAAGTAACTATCCTTCATTCTTAAGGTTCCGTACCCAAAGGGTGAAAACGGGACCCTATTACTAAGACTCCACTGTCCGTCTCTCTGTCACCAGGCTGTGGCCATGAACCGTAATAACAGTTGAAATATTCACAGATGATGTATTTCTGTTGCCGATATAATAACAAATACGAAAAAGTACGGAAACCTCGGTGGGTGAGTCTGACTCGCACTTGTCCGGTTTTTATACTATGTGTAGACCTTGCAAACACCCATAGCTCAGCCATTTTGAAAAAAATCCAAAAGCTGTATTGACAAAAAAACCGTATCATTATCAAACATGCTCACAAAATTTCACAACAATCGGTTAACAAATGCCCTTGGTGAGGTTAAAACTGTGGGTCCCCTTGTTAACATAATTATGTTTTGCTTGCAGGGCAGCGATCGACGGCGCAAAGACAGTCACAATGAAGTATCTAGAAGACGCCCGCGACAAGGTGCTGATGGGTCCGGAGAGACGTTCCCGGCTGCCTGATGAGGAGGCCAACACCATCACCGCGTACCACGAGGGCGGACACGCGCTGGTAGCTTATTACACCAAGGTCAGTTCATATTGTTGTGGGTCCAGAGATATTCCAGATCTGATCAAGGACACAAGGTCCTCATGGGTCCGGAGAGACGTTCCCGACTGCCTGATGAGGAGGCCAACACCATCACCGCGTACCACGAGGGCGGACACGCGCTGGTAGCTTATTACACCAAGGTCAGTTCATATTGTTGTGGGTCCAGAGATATTCCAGATCTGATCAAGGACACAAGGTCCTCATGGGTCCGGAGAGACGTTCCCGACTGCCTGATGAGGAGGCCAACACCATCACCGCGTACCACGAGGGCGGACACGCGCTGGTAGCTTATTACACCAAGGTCAGTTCATATTGTTGTGGGTCCAGAGATATTCCAGATCTGATCAAGGACACAAGGTCCTCATGGGTCCGGAGAGACGTTCCCGACTGCCTGATGAGGAGGCCAACACCATCACCGCGTACCACGAGGGCGGACACGCGCTGGTAGCTTATTACACCAAGGTCAGTTCATATTGTTGTGGGTCCAGAGATATTCCAGATCTGATCAAGGACACAAGGTCCTCATGGGTCCGGAAAGACGTTCCCGACTGCCTGATGAGGAGGCCAACACCATCACCGCGTACCACGAGGGCGGACACGCGCTGGTAGCTTATTACACCAAGGTCAGTTCATATTGTTGTGGGTCCAGAGATATTCCAGATCTGATCAAGGACACAAGGTCCTCATGGGTCCGGAGAGACGTTCCCGACTGCCTGATGAGGAGGCCAACACCATCACCGCGTACCACGAGGGCGGACACGCGCTGGTAGCTTATTACACCAAGGTCAGTTCATATTGTTGTGGGTCCAGAGATATTCCAGATCTGATCAAGGACACAAGGTCCTCATGGGTCCGGAGAGACGTTCCCGACTGCCTGATGAGGAGGCCAACACCATCACCGCGTACCACGAGGGCGGACACGCGCTGGTAGCTTATTACACCAAGGTCAGTTCATATTGTTGTGGGTCCAGAGATATTCCAGATCTGATCAAGGACACAAGGTCCTCATGGGTCCGGAGAGACGTTCCCGACTGCCTGATGAGGAGGCCAACACCATCACCGCGTACCACGAGGGCGGACACGCGCTGGTAGCTTATTACACCAAGGTCAGTTCATATTGTTGTGGGTCCAGAGATATTCCAGATCTGATCAAGGACACAAGGTCCTCATGGGTCCGGAGAGACGTTCCCGACTGCCTGATGAGGAGGCCAACACCATCACCGCGTGCCACGAGGGCGGACACGCGCTGGTAGCTTATTACACCAAGGTCTGTTCATATTGTTGTGGGTCCAGAGATATTCCAGGTCTGATCAAGGAGGAGACAAGGTCCTCATGGGTCCGGAGAGACGTTCCCGGCTGCCTGATGGCGAACGTTATTGTTAAGCGAATAAGAACGTGTCAAGGTCATTTTGAACACCTCGCCCGCGTAGCAACTTCTGCTGCTGACCGTACAAAACTTAAAGTCCCCGTTGATTGCAGGACGCGCACCCCCTGCACAAGGTGACCATCATCCCGCGCGGGCCGTCGCTGGGCCACACGGCCTACATCCCCGCCAAGGAGCGCTACCACGTCACCAAGCAGCAGCTGCTGGCCATGATGGACACCATGATGGGCGGCCGAGCTGCTGAGGAGCTGGTCTTCGGCCCTGACAAGATTACTTCAGGTTAGTTATACCAAAGAGAATTGAGTGCATAGAGACGGATTGTCAAAGTAAGTAAATTATGTAGCCACTGTAAATTTACTGACATCTTTCGACAGAACTTAAAACTGTTAGAACGCCATTTGACTTTAACCCTTATTCTTTCACTGATATGTGTTAACTTATTAAATATTAATATTAACGCCATCCAACGCCACGCGTTTACCCCATCCAAAGAGGTCTTACCTCCATCTAAGGACGCCTTAGTCTATCCAGAGGGCGCTTACCCCTCCCGAGTGCGCTCATTCCCTCCAAAAAATGACCATCATCTCGTGGACCCTCGTTTAGGCTTTTGAAAATTTGCATGCAATTCCTTTTTAGCTCCTAACTTTTATAAGTAATAACCAACAAATCAAAAACTAGAAGTTACTATACGACAATAAATTTTGTCAAAACATTTTCCATAATATCAATATCCAGGAAGGGAAATGGGAACTACGTTTGTATGAAGATTTGTCCAGTATCGTCTTAGGTAATAACCTTTGTATTATTTCCAGGGGCCTCATCGGACCTGAAGCAAGCCACCTCCATCGCCCAGCACATGGTGCGCGAGTGGGGCATGAGCGAGCGAGTAGGGCTCCGCAGTATGGAGACGTCGAGGGGGCAACAGTCACACACGCTGGGACCTCAGACCAATGAACTAGTAAGACATTGTTTCCTTAACCTTTTGACCGCCATTTATTGGTTAAACAACCAAATACAAAACCGCCTGGATCAGTCACTGAACGACCTGACTTTAACCTACATTATTTGATTACCTATGTAATGTTTTCATCTACCCTCAACTGGCTGAGGGTAAGAAGCCAGCCAGTTGAAGGTAGATTTTGTTTATTATATTATTATATTAGCCTTTTCATCCTGAATTGGTAGTTTGTGATTTTATTTTTGCATCAGAGCATGTCCCTCAATTCAGTGTGCCTCTTGGCAAAGGCCTCCTCCCTCTAGCTGCTTTCACTGTACTCTATCGCGGGCCACTCTCCTCCAGTTGAATCCCGTAGCAAGTTTTAGCCGATCCTCCCATCTTTTGAGTTGGTTTTCCCCTATTTTGTTTACTTTTATTAAAAAAACTAAAGATACAGAGTATAATTGTTGTTTGATTGTCAGGTGGACACGGAGATCAAGAAGTTGTTGACAGAGAGTTACGAGCGCGCGAAGAATATCCTTCGGACGCACGCCAAGGAACACAAGGCGCTCGCCGAGGCGCTGCTCAAGTATGTATATTTTTTATATTATATTATGGGGACATTCTTACAGATGTAATGTATAATTGAGTTGCTTAACTTCAAACTCGGGTAAATCCACATGGATTTACTCGAGTTTGAAGTTAAGCGGCTCAGTTACAATTATTAATGGGCAGTCATTGGCACGTTGAAATAAAACGTTTTTTCTCAAAAATGGACGGCAAAGTCGACTTTGCCCTTTAAAAAATAGGTCGCGAGTGCGGAGTTTATGGTCAGTCAAAAATTAAAAAGTTAAAAACATTGCAGTCTCGATTTTGGGACTGCAATGTTGCATACAAATTCCATTATTTGTCGAGTTCCAAACTTTTTAAAAGTTTAAATGGCCATATCAAATGAAGGCACAGGCCCATTAAACAGCCAAACAGATAATAAGTACTTATTATTATAATGTTGGTATCGCGACTATTTAGCTGTCTCAAATAGGTTGGCGTATTTTCGGCAGAAAAATACACTTCTATTTTAAAATTTAAAAAATAAAAAGGCGGCAAAGCAAACTTTTTCAATTGTTCCTATTATTTTCTGTGAAAATATATACAGAACGTTGCTTTTGTAAAATATTTCTATGATATTTATATTTCTTGCACCATTTTTGAGAAAAGCACTATATATGACTCGGCTGGAAGGCTACTTGCTGGCTTCGGATTCAATTAAACGGACTCCCAAGGTCGTCCGTTTAAAACGAATCCTCAGCCTGCAAGTAGCTACTTCCGAGCCTCGACAATAATGTACTATTTCTCAAAAATGGACGTCAAAGTCGACTTCGCCGTTTAAAAAATAGGTCGCGAAGTGCGGAGTTTATGGTCAGTCAAAAATTAAAAAGTTAAAAACATTGCAGTCTCGATTTTGGGACTGCAATTTTGCATACAATTTCCATTATTTGTAGTGTTCCAAACTTTCTAAAAGTTTAAATGGCCATATGAAATGAAGGCACAGGCTCATTAAACAGCCAAACAGATGACAAGTATTTATTATTATAATGTTGGTATCGCTGTCGTAGTCAGATCGTATAATCCGCCGTATTACATTACAGCTAGCCGTTTTCAAAAACAGGGGCGTTTTGAAATGCGGCGGTTGGACGATTAGCCAGATTGTCATTGCGATACGTTCTTCAATAACGCGGCCTACGTTTAGCCGCATCGTACTACTATTTAGATTGTAGAGTGACCAGTTCTTTCGATCGCCTACGTAACCGGAGTTTGACAATGTTTGCAATTTAATTTATTTTTACCATGGTCCCATGTCTGTCGCATGCACCCACAGAGGTGGGCCAAAATAACCACGGTATGGGTGCCGCCAGACGGGCGAGGAGCTGGCAGGCCCAGACGGAGATGGCGGGACGGCCTGGACGCATATCTTAACGACTGGCCGGAGATTGCTCAAAACCGAGACGAATGGAAATCGAGGGGGGAGGCCTTTGCCCAGCAGTGGGACACCGTATAGGCTTATATAATAATAATAATGGTCCCACCGCACTACATGTGTTTATTTTCCCAAATATTTCCTTCACAACTGAAATAGACGGAGCCCCGCTCTGCGGGGCTCCTATTTCTGGGCGGTTTGCCCTTCGGGCATCTGAAGCTACCTAACGAACCTAACCTACTTACCTACCTACGCTTTCTTCCCCAAAGTGTAATTTTTCACCGACGTCTCACTAAATCAATAGGTAGGTAGGTTAGGTTCGTTAGGTAGCTTCAGATGCCCGAAGGGCAAACCGTTCAGAAATAGGAGCCCCGCGTTCGCGGGGCTCCGTCTAAGTTGCGAAGGAAATGTTTTTTGAAAAGAAACAGTCCGATGAACTCCAGATTGATGGACACCCCAGAGTTTTTCATAGTTTGTTGTTGTTATGTCAGGCAGCGCCACGAGTGTTCAAAATGGGAACTAAAAACTGTCAAAGCGGCGGCTAAGGACTCGCTGTATTACATTACGGCTTGTTGAAGCCGTGTTGAAGAACGTATAGCGTCGAATACATTCCGGCGGATTCTCATTCAGCCGCATTCAATCCGGCTAATCGTTAAACCGCCGCATCTTAAAACGCCCCTGTTTTTGAAAACGGCTAGCCGTAATGTAATACGGTGGATTATACGATCCGACTGCGACATCGCGACTATTTAGCTGTCTCAAAATACACTTCTATTTTAAAATTTAAAAAATAAAAAGGCGGCAAAGCAAACTTTTTCAATTGTTTTTACTTTTTTCTGTGAAAATACGTAAGAACCGTTGCTTATGCAAAATATTTCTATTATATTTATATTTCTTGCACCATTTTTGAGAAAAGCACTATATAACACTTTAAACTCTCGCGTTTTGTACACATATTTAATTACACAAACGGGTCTACCGCGATATAATTTCATTGTTTTTACCTTTAATTCCGACGTTTCAGCTGAGTTGCACCAGCTGTGGTCACGGAAAGACTGACGTCCCAACAAAATTAAAATGAAATTATATCGCGGTAGACCCGTTTGTGTAATTAAATAAAGCACTATATATGACTCGGCTGGAAGGCTACTTGCTGGCTTCGGATTCAATTAAACGGACTCCCAAGGTCGTCCGTTTGAAACGAATCCTCAGCCTGCAAGTAGCTACTTCCGAGCCTCGATAATAATGTAGTATTTTTGTATTCCCAGATATGAAACTCTGGACTTGGAGGACATCAAAGCCATAGTGAACGGCGACAAGCCGGCTCCCGAGAAGAGCCGCTCCACCCGGGAGCCGGCGGGGGCGGCGGCGCCGGCGAGCCCGCAGCCCGCGCCCGCGCCCGCGCCGCTGCTGCCGCCGCGCCCGCCGCACGCGCAGCCCGCGTAACAGGTTACTAAAACTACTTTAACTACTAAAAATTATGGTGCGACTCTGTCCGTCTGTCACGTTGCTAAATATCTTACGAACTATTTATTTATCCTTAATTCGACATCAACATTAAAATTACTAGACACGATCAACAATAATCACGACGAGATACGACTATTGAAGGCCTGGAGTTTTCGACTCACGATCTTCCCTTTTTTGGGTCCTTTTAGAGTTCAAAACCAAATATACAGATAGCGATCACCGTAGCTTATAGCCTGACGGGTTGTTGGTAAATGTATTAAAAATGGAACTTCACCGACAAAACCCAGAACCCCGACTGATTCTATAAGTTTGTAATCTTTAGGTATTTAAAAAAAAGTAAACTAAATCTATCCTCAAATTGCTTCTAAAGCCAGTTAAGGGTAGATGATAACTACACATCGGTAACTCGTGGCATTTAGGTAGCACTTAAAAGATTAGTGATGAGCACACATCGGTAACTCGTGGCAAAGTGTATTATTCTATTAATGATTTCTTCGCAGATAGCTTTAATGTGTAATTTATTAGTTTTATTTATATAATTTAATACGATGCTACTTTTTCTGCTTTATTGCATGACATATGTAAATATTATAAATCTTAGTTTAAGGAAATGTTTGTCATACCCTTTTAGGGTCCATGAGGTACGTACTTGTATAAATGTTGTAACATCCCTTGTTGTAACCATGGTACAATAAATGATTGATTGATTGATTGCATTTAGGTAGCACTTAAAAGATTAGTGATGAGCACACATCGGTAACTCGTGGCACTTGACAGTTTCTAACAGACTAGTGATGTGACAATGTTCTTCCTATACGAGTCGAGAAAAAGAAACCACTAAAAAAAGGAATTAATTAAACTAATCTTTTAAGTGCTACCTAAATGCCACGAGTTACCGATGTGTAAATTGATAACATTTTCATTACATGATCAAATAATGAAAATTAAAGTCAGGTCGTTCAGTGACAGATCTAGGTGATTTTGTATTTGGTTAGTTAACCAATAAATATTGTAACTACCCGAAAATGTGCAAATTGTTTATTTACTGTTATTTAAGTACCTAAAGATACAGAGTATAGTCATATTTTACTCCATTTATCATAACTTCATTATTTGTTGCAGCCGGGCCACATCGCAGCTGGAGGGACGTTAGAAGTGTCTTTGAAAATTTTGCAGGCGCCATAAAATGCTTCCAAATCAATAAAAATAAGCAAAACTCAAAACTGACACCACGCTAGTGAAACAGGAGATGTAACCATTAATTATTAAGGACTGATATTACATATTCATATTATTTCATCTTGGTTTTTATTTAGACTAAAGAGAATTTAGTATAGACGCGGATTGTCAAAGCAAATTTTGGTCGCTCGCTCGACCAGATGGCGCCATACCTTTAGCCTATACTCGTGTAGATGGGCGACACTTTTTGATATTTATCTTATTTAATACATCAGTGAAAAAACAAGGATCCAAGTCAAATGGCGTTCTAAAAGTTTTAATCATGTGTCGAAAGATGGCAATAAATTTACTGTGACTACGAAATTTACTTTGACAATTCGTCTCTATACGAAATTCTGTTTGATTTAGACATAACTTCAATCGTTTCGGCTTTGTCGTGTTGGCATACAATATTTAACACCGCATACAATATTTTTTTCTATTGGGAAATAAAATATTAATAAATAAAACAAATATGAATAAATAGATTATTAGATAAATTGAGTTTCAGGATGTTTTTGAAAATACAGTAAGTATAAAGAGTCGTTGCCGTTTCTACGATATGTCATAGAAGCCTTAGACATTTGAAGTGTTAAGTATTATTTTTGAACTTAGATACACATTTTTACTTTAGGGTGGTATTCGACGTGTCCAATGTCAGTACGTCTCACTCTCTCATTAAAGCAAAATGTGAGAGGCAATACACATTTGACAAAGGAATAAGATAGATGGAATACCACCCTTTACCGTATGGGCCTTTACGGGCATTTCATAATTTGTCCGTTGAGTATAGTTTTCATTTTATTAAATTGTTTTATGTACCATTGACCGGGGTGACTTTCAAATGCAGGGGCGACTTTCAAATTCTAATTTTTAAGCCATAATATATATTTATGCGAGATTTTTTACAGTAGGTGAATATGAATATATAGTAATCTAACTAGTTACAGGAACATTTTCAGTAAATAATGGTAACTCTATGGCCGTTTTAAATCTATCAAAGTAACCCCAAATTTTCTAAAGTCACCCCGATCTACGGTACCTAATGGTAAAAGAAATTGTATAAGCTATTATTGTCATAGTTTCATCATATTTCTATAAATCATTAGGATCATATTTTTCAAATCTTCGACCATTATTAATACCATTTAATATGAATATGATAATGTAATATCAGCCTAAAGTTAGTAAACAATATGGGGAAAAAAGTACGAAATCGTTTTTTTGTAAGTAGTTGACATTATTTGAGATTAACGATTTTTATTTTTACATAAACATCTGTAAAATATCGACCTTACGGTCTAAGCGATAAATATCAGATTGCAACATTATTTTATGTAATTTTCGCTTGTCTCAAAAAAGTAGTAACAATCACTGGGTTTTAATCTGATTACTTTTCTGCGTAATATGAATTATTATGCTTGCATAAAAATATTGCAACTACCTACAATAATTAGACGAACTGTTACAAATATAACATTCCTTAGGCAAAATGTAACATGTATTTTCGAAAGACCGAGTGAAACTTTTTGTCTGAGAACTACACAAATGAAATTAAAATAGTAAAAAGGAAATTACTGTAAATCCATATAAACTATACACCAAGGGTGCAGAAGTCACTGTTCTGGCTTCCAAAATGTATACTCTGTATCTTTAGGTATTGAAATAAAAGTAAATAAAATCTACCCTCAAATTGCTCCTTAAGCCAGTTGAGGGTAGATGAAAACATTACATGATCAAATAATGTAGGTTAAAGTCAGGGCGTTCAGTGACTGATCCAGGCGGTTTTGTATCTGGTTGGTTAACCAATAAATGTTATAACTACCTACCCGAAAATGTACAATTTATCATGGTATAATAATATACTCCGCCTGGTACTCCATTCCCGTCTTTTCTAGGTCACCTAACTGACACAAGCCTACGTCATCATGCGACAGCGCTATATGATAATATGCGATAGCGCTATATATAGCGGCCATGTTGTTGTGACGTAGGCCTGTGTCACTCTGGGAATAGAAGACCATGTTTTATTAGACTATGCAATTTATTTGTTTACTTTTATTTAAATACCTAAAGATACAAACTATAGTCGTAGTACACTGCCAGTTTAACTAGTATAAAGAACGACCCGTGGCCGGGTGGTCTAGTGGTCGACGTTAGCCGCGTAAGCTGACGCGGGTTCGATTCCCGCCTCGGCCACCGGTGGACTTAGTCACTTTGTCTTTGTATGTGTATGATATCTAAATCAGTTTATAGTAAAAAGAAATTAATATACAGATTTAAAAGAAATCTATAGAACTTCTTACAAACTCAAATATAAAATATTGGCCTTAAATAAATACAGTACAATGACATATTTCATTTAACTCAAATTAACTACATAAGGTGTCTTGAAGCAAAACTATTCGTGGTGAAATAAAAATAATCTATGTATTTATGTTACTTGGTTTTGTAAACTTATTGACTGCTTGGTGTACTTCGATAGAGTCAGACCAAGAATATAACACTTGCACTGCGTGTGCTATCAAAATCGTTGCAGACTTGTCTCGGTCTGACTATTTTGTTTTCTTTAAAAATATATATAAAAATAAAGTTACACATCTGAAACACAATAATATGGACACGTGCTTAAAGAATATTTTGAGGTTTAAAAAATGAATTTATGGGCTACCTATAGCCAGGTTTTTGTTAAATAGTCTACTTTTTTTAGGTATTTTAACAAACCAACACCAAAATCTTCACTTCATTTTAGCCAATCACAACACAAGGTTTTCTTTGTTTACTTTATTTTAAATACCTAAAAGAATGTATTCACTTTAAAAGCGAAATAGATTTTCTAATCCTTCAAAAAAAACTCCACCTTAGGACCCATCTATCTCTTCCAAAGTTATATCTTCTTAGACTGTATATAATATATTATTTTAATAAGGTTATAGGATGCAATATTATACGGCGAAATATTATTTACTCCGAAATGTTTAATAAGTCAATATCAAATATTTAAAACTAGTACTAAAACGGACTGCAATCTGACTGCAATTTGTATGCAATTCAACATAAATATTGAAAATAAGACAAATTGAAACTTTTAGTATCACTAACACTTTATCCCCAACCCCCCAAAAGTCCCCCACCGCGTCTGTCTGTTTGTATGTTCGCGATAAACTACTGAACGGATTTTCATGCGGTTTACCTATCAATAGAGTGATTCTTGAGGAAGGTTTAGGTGTATAACTTGTTAACCCGTGCGAAGCCGGGGCGGGTCGCTAGTCTGAAATAAAAAAGTCATGTTGACATTTTGGAGTAAGTAAATAATATTTGGCCGCTTGACTGGTGAACTAGTGAAATGTTGAAATACAATAGTCGTTGGTTGGTTCCTATAGTCTCGGGACTGTTCACTGGTCGTTAATATACCGTTGACGAGTTATGTTGGTTTTATTTTTGTATCTAACCCAAATCTTGCTAGCTCAATTTGACCCACTTCCCAATTCGATTGAGGTGAAACTTCACATACAGTACCGGCCAATACTATATCACCTTTGTGTGTTAGTTTGTAGATTGCATATTTTATTAGTCATTTTATACAAATAGATATATATTGTAGCGAAACGCTACTGGCCGTTTGTAAAAAAATAAAATGCATATTTGCGATAATTTTGAATTCAAATTTTGATAGAATGTAGGAGAAAGAAACGATTGAATTTTTGTTTTTTGGCAGATGGTTTGTGGATTTCGTGTCAAAAGGTCGTTGGTGATCCGGGCTGTTTTTTTAGACTACATTTGCTACGTTTAACGTTTATCCAGTTTGATAATTAATACGAAGTGTCGAAAGTGCGCGTTAATCGACGAGGAAAGGCTCCTCGTAAACTGCTGGCCACCAAAGCCGTGCGTAGGTCGGCGCTGAGCACTGGTGGAGTGAAGAAGCCGCATCGTTATCGTCCGGTCTGCTGCCATACGCGCTCGCCAGGAAGCGAGTGGCTTACCTCGTCGGCCTGCTTGAAGACACCATCTTGTGCGCCATCTGTGCTGTACAAGTAAATTTCCTACCGGCTGCCGGCACCCTTGCGTGTGCCTCCCATCTTGTGCGCCATTTGTGCTGTACAAGTAAATTTCCAAGTAAAATGATAAATAGTATATGATGAATACCTGTTAATTACAATAGAAGACTCAGAATATTACTAAAAAAACTCTAAAAAAATGAGTTGACCATACAATAAAACAAAAAAACCTCTGAAAATTCACTACATGAGACCAATTTTTCTCATCGGTCGTACAAAGAAATACTACTAGACTACCTAAAGCAGTGGAAGTCACTCACAAATAAAAAAAAATTATACTGTAAAAACATGAATGTGACATATTATTGGCCTACTGTACTTAGGTGACAATGCAACTAACAATGGTACATGAAACCTACCACCTATCGCATGAACATCTATGTATCTAGTAATGTTTATCGCAAATAAAAGATTCTTAAGGCCAGGCCACACCGGCTGCGTAGACGTGCGCTAAAATGTCGGAGCCGTGCACGCACACGTCACGGAAGCGGTGTGCCGTCTCTCATAAGGATCTGTATATTATAATACAACGTGCACGTGCACGTCACGCACACGCAGCCAGTGTGCGCACAAGGCTTTATTTTTACCATTTGTTGCCCGTGGTCCTACTGCGTAGTCCTACTGGTAGTACCACGGGCAATTTTTTTTGTCCCTGGTTCTACCGGTAGAACTGTAACAAGAAAATCATAATTATGTATGGGCATTGGTCCTACTAATTGTATAGTACAGTCAATGTCAATATGGTGACATGTAGCTGGTTCTGCGGTCCCAGAGGCGTTACCGCGAACGATGTTTCCTGTCCTTTTCGCACTTACCATCGAGCTGATCTGATGATGGACACAGGTGGCCATACAAAATTACAAATGTTATGAACGCCTCGGCATGTCTATGGCACCTTGGTACACCTGAGTCGTTGAGGGATGCCTCGGCATTCCCAAGCACATTCGGCATGCATGAAAACGCTTTGGCATGATCCCTTGCAGAGCTATGCCGATAGTGGGCGCTGAGTCTAAGGCTCAGCGTTTTAACTGTTAGTAACGGTTGGTAACGGCTAGTCAAAAACCAAATCTTTTGGTGTTTTGTAACATCTCATATATACCTATATGGGTCATTATCTATGAAAAGGGACCTTACTGATGTCGATGGCGCTTACGCCGCACAGCTAGCGTCGCGCGGCATTGTGTTTCTATAGGGGCATCGTAATAATGGCGTAAATGCCATCGACAATAAGGTTCCTTGTCATAGATAACGTCACATATTCTAGGTTCCGAAGGTTTAACCCTTTTCCAGGCCGCACCAATCTACAAGGTTTTCCCGAAAAATCCAAATATATTCCAATTAATCCAGCTTTGATGATTCATTTGAAGACAAGTCAAATTTCTCGGAAGTCAATCTAATTTGAATCTTAAATCGGAATGTTAAAGTTGAAATTCTAGGGGCGCGTACGTGGTCGATAAATCGTACTGTGCCTGGAAAAGGGTTAAGGGGTAATTTTTAGAAACGTTTATATGGAACAAGGTCGGTGGTGTAAATAAAAATCTCAGTATAGTATAAATAAGCATTATAATTGTTCGTTGGTATGTTTCCTGGGCTGGCCGCAGTCCCGGCCGGTCACCGCCGCGAGCCTCGCCCCAGCCGCGCCGCAAGCCACGCAGCGCGGCGTCACCGCCGTGCCCGACGCCCAGCTGCAACCATACATATATTGCCTATACACATTTGTATGTATCATTGGCTATTGTCTGTTTTTTAACCATACTCGTGCACAAATTTAGAGAAACGCAATTATTATTATATACGATCAATATATAACACTTTAAACTCTCGCGTTTTGTACACATATTTAATTACACAAACGGGTCTACCGCGATATAATTTCATTGTTTTTACCTTTAATTCCGACGTTTCAGCTGAGTTTCAATCGTGAGGACGGGTACAAATTATCGTCTACTTGGGGACCAGTGATTCAAATGTTGAAACCAGCGGATATATCTTCGGACCAGTGTACGGATACTGTGAGTGTTGCGTGTCGTGCCGTGGACAATAAACATTAAACTTTAACGGGTAGCTGCAATTTCTTTGTCTACCCCGAACATTTTTATAAACTAATTTCGGGTAGTTTAGTGGTGTTTTATTAATATCTCCGTTGACATTTGTTGGGACGTCAGTCTTTCCGTGACCACAGCTGGTGCAACTCAGCTGAAACGTCGGAATTAAAGGTAAAAACAATGAAATTATATCGCGGTAGACCCGTTTGTGTAATTAAATATACGATCAATATGTCCAATTGGAGCTACCAATTTAAGGCAACATAACCTACGTGACCCATTTTTACCCCCCCCCCCCTCCCCTCGTTAACCCCCCGTAGTATATGTCAAGACCCTCCCCCTCCCTCCCACTACTAAAAATTCCTCAAAGAAATTAGGTGATAAAATAAAAGGTTTTAGATACGTGAACTGGTTGTTTGTGGAAAAGTGGATGGCACGAGGCCGAGAGGACGGTCACCCACCCGTTGGTCCGATCAAGTAAGGAACATTACAGGACTTACTGTCACTACTGCCCTTAGACAAGCCGAAGACAGGGTGAAATGGAAGCAACTCATCGAGGCCTCGGTGAAGGCATTTCAAGACAGGCACGACCTTCAGTAATGAAGAAGACGAAGAAGAAGAGAAGATACGTGAAAATATAAAGTTCATACCCGGTCCATACGCTGGGCCCCTGGTCCGGCGGCGGCGCGCTGGCGTGCAGCGCGGCGGCCGCGTGCGCGCTGCGGACCAGCTCCTCGGCGAAGCTCCGCAGCGCTGACAGGAGGACGGCGTGTACCGCGCTGAGAATAGAAACACAATGTTTACCACAAAAAATACCTAGTAGTCCATTTGGGTTCATAACTAAGCTGGCGGGCACTTTTATAAAACATATCCATATATGAACCGGATCTTGAGATTCGGTTGCCGACTGGGCCTTCTTAACAAACCGAGACCGCATTCCTTGTTTATTTGTTTATGACAGTGTTTTTCAATCTGTGAATTGCGAGGCCCCTGGCACTGGGGCTTACAAAGCCTAAATAAATGGCAAAAAAGGAAAAAAAAAACAATAAATGTTAAAAAAAGGGATTGGCGATCGCGATAACTTTTTCACGTCAAAACTTTTTCTCGTTACAAAAAAGATTGAACATCACTATTTTTTAAATACCCCGTTGGTGGCAAACAAGCATACGGCCCGCCGAATAGTAAACAAACACCGTAGTCTACGGATGCTCACAACTCCAGGGGTATTAAATGCGCATAGGCGACGCCTTAAAAACCTGTACCCTTTTTTGAAGAAACTCATTCTGTAGTTCTTCGAAAAAACCTTGGTAGGGAACTCTTTCCACAGCTGGAGCTCCCGAGTGAGGAATGTTCAAATTGACTGATATATGGGAAAAATGGCTAGACAATGACCAATTATGAACCATTCAACTCACCTATATGAGTATCCATTGCCGACGTCTTCGTTCCTCAACTCTACGCCTATGTCCGCGCACGTCCGCTCCAGAAAGAGGAACCGCAGTCTGTCCTCTTCCGTCTCCACCGGCATCACGGCGAGGCCCGACGGTTCCTCTTTCTTCACCCCCACACGAGACGGCACTTCCCCTACCACCTGGAAATAAGTAAATGAATCATACCAACATTTGAAAAACAAAAGTCCTCCCCCTACATTGTATTACTCTTTTCGATAGGGTAAATAACTCTATGACCGCCAAGTAAGTAAATATTCTTTTCTCAAAAATGGACGGCAAATTCGACTTTGCCGTCTAAAAAATAGGTCGCGAAGCGCTTAGTTTATGGTCAGTTAAAAATTAAAAAGTTAAAAACATTGCAGTCTCGATTTTGGGACTGCAATGTCGCATACAAATTCCATTATTTGTCGAGTTCCAAACTTTTAAAAAGTTGAAATGGCCATATCAATTGAAGGCACAGGCCCTTTGAACAGCCAAACAGATGATTAGTGCCGCGACTATTTAGTTGTCTCAAATAGGTTGGCGTATTTTCGGCAGAAAAATACACTTCTATTTTTTTATTAAAAAAATAAAAAGGCGGCAAGGGCTTTCTTCTGTGAAAATATATACGTAACAACGTTGCTTTTGTAAAATATTTCTATGATATTTATATTTCTTCCACCATTTTTGAGAAAAGCACTATATATGACTCGGCTGGAAGGCTACTTGCTGGCTTCGGATTCAATTAAACGGACTCCCAAGGTCGTCCGTTTAAAACGAATCCTCAGCCTGCAAGTAGCTACTTCCGAGCCTCGACAATAATGTACTATTATTGTGCACCATAAAGTAAAACAAAACACAGAAAGCGAAATACAAGCTTAAGACTAGGTAACAACTTATCTCTAAAAGCGATCTCTTCCGGACAACCTTTCCAAGCTGAGTGGGACTGGGCGGGACACGTTTGCCATATGACTTGTGGGCTAAATCAACCAATTGGGCTCCACAAAATCGAACCCAAAGAACGACTCTATTTGAGAAAACATGGTGCTTAGTTCCTCAATGGTAAGAACGGTTTCACCTATTATATGTCTTAATAGTAATTAGCCGGGTCCACACAGAGCGAGCATAGGCGCGAGGCAATCTGCTCGTGCACAAAACGGCCGGTGTAGACGTGCCTCGGCCGAGGCGGCGTGCGCGAGGCACGTCTACACTGGCCGTTTGTTTAAAATGACGATTCAACTGACCCGGCTATTTAAGAGAAATATTTCAAAGTAATACACACCTCAACATCTTCATCGTCCGAAACATCCACTGTATCCGTCAAACTCTTATTGAAATCCTCCGGGTTAAACACACTAATAGTGGCCGGGTCACTATTAATCTCCGTGTTGTCCCAGTAGTCGGTGGAGAAGCTGTCTTTCCGGACGGGCTGGTATCCGTGGAGACGGGAGAAGATGAGGATTTGCTTGGTGCGCCAGATCGGTTCGGTGGTGCGGAAGTGTTCCGTGAGGATTGTGTTGATTAGCTTTGCTCTTGACCACTGGAAAGGTACAATCATTATTTTATTAGAATTACATTCAATTACACTCTCTGAAACGAAACGGACACGGGCGCAGAGTAGTAGCAACCCCAGACGACACTTCCTATCTAACCGTGTAGTGAAAGTGTGGAACAGTTTACCCGAGTCAATGATAACCGAGTCGTGTAAAAACAAAACACAAGTGGACATAATAATTTTATTCGGACCACACAAGTTGGAAGTAACAATGCTAACATATTTCATATGGGCGCCATATTTGACTCACGTAGCACATGATAACTAGAGTAGTTAGACTCTAATGTTCTTTCCTTCTTTTTATACAATTTTCTTATATAAGAGCTGATAAATACGTAGCGTAGCGATCATCTAATTATCATGCGAGAACTTTCAACCAACTGTAACATTGATAACGGGGTTGTACAGTCAGCAGCAGAAGTTGCTGAGCCAGCCAGGTGTTCAAAATAAGATCATCTCTTTTGCGCGACTTTATAGTTAAGAGAATAAGAGCGTGTCAAGGTAATTTTGAACACCTCGTCTGCTTAGCAACTTCTGCTGCTGACTGTATCATTGCAATAAGTTATTCAAATTTTCAGTTAGTTTGTACTGTTTGTAGACGATCATGTCTCAGCTTACTCAAAATAGCAAAACAAACTCACCTCTTTATTTCTCCGCTTAGCAAAGTCCATCTTCCAAAACCTCTCATCGCTGTCCACTGCAAACGGGAAGCACTTCTTAAAGTCCGGGTCTCTCGCCAGCTCCGTCACTATCGGCACTTTGCGAAGCAGATAGTTCACCGCCACGCGCACACAGGTAAACCTACTCACACACGCACACAAACTATCGTATAGATTACTTTCTTTTTTCACTAACACTTCCTTGTCCGGAGCACTGAATGTTATACTCTTCGCCCACGTCACTCCTAAATAACAATGATCGTTTTGTATATGTGTAAAATTCTTCTTTAGCTTTTCCTTATTATTTATCAAGTTTTTAACTTCTGGCTTCAATAAAGAAACACCTTTTTTGACTTTTTTCACTCCGTTCTGCTTTACAGGACTTAATTTCGCCGTTTTCATGTTCCCTTTAGAGTTGATTACTATTTCTTGCACTTTGCTTAGATCTAAGTTCCTATCCATTTCTAGATAATATATTTTCCCTGTTTTCGGGTCTAGATATTTCATGATTCGTTTCTTGGGTGACGCGGGCTGGTTCAGTATTTCGTTTGGTATGGTTTCGGAAGGGTTTTCTATGGTTTTGTCGTTCGACCAGTCCACGTGGTCGTTTTCCATTTTGATGGAGTTTTCAAGGTCGAAAATGTCTGGTTTAATGTCCTTTGGTTCCAAGTCCATGTGTTGGTCTATGTGGTTGTCTAAGTCCAGGTGGGTTTCTGAAAGCAGAGGATAATGTTGTACAAACAAATCACAGCCTAAATTGTATGAAAAGCTCGCTCGTGGTGGCAGAAATATGAACTTATATGAGCCCCTTTTCATACTATTTCACATCAGACAGCTTTCAAGTGACTAGAGTCAGACCAAGAAAAGTCTGCAGCGGATTTGATAGCCCAAGCAGTGCACGTGTCATTTTAAACGTCAAATCACGTCAACGGCCAATCAGTGTAAGTGTTATTTATACGTCAATAATGACGTATAAATAACAGTTACACTGCGTGGGCTATCAAATCCGCTGCAGACTTTTCTTGGTCCGACTCTAGTATGTCCCACAGCCGACAGCTTTTAATCACGTGTTTGAAAGTATCAAAATATAAAGTTCATACGTCCACACAGCCGGTCAAAAATCTATGAATGGCCGAGTGGTCTAGGCACCTGCCGCAATAGCAGAGGACGCTGGTTCCATTCCAGCCCTGGGCACTGGAGGCCTTAGTAAATTTTTCTTTCGTATATGACATCTATTTTAGTCTATAAATTATCACTGTACGTAACCAGGTATTTCCGTGTAAAATTTATGAACAACTAGGCTGGCATTTGGAAAAACATAAATAAGTAAACATTTGGCTTTAGGTCGTGCCGTCAACAAGCTGTACTTCTCTTACCTATATGGTTGTCCTGCTTCTTCTCCGGTTTAATAATCATCTCATCGACATCCAGCTTAGTGTTCTCCGTGAAGAAGTCCAGCCAGCTGTCGGGTGCCGGTGGTTCGGGCTCTGGTTCCACGGGTTCCTGTTTGGGCACCGGGGCGGGTTCTGGCAGGGCCTCTTGCTCCTCCTTGTATTCACACTCCAGCATGTCCGGAGTACTGTATAACCAGACGTCTACTAGCGTTTCTGCACCTGGAACGAAAAAAAAAGGTATTATTCAATCGGTTTTCAAAAGTAGTTTCAAATTTAATCCATCATCATTTTTCGGCTTTTTGCCACGGTTCATGGGAGCCTGACGTCCGCTTGGCAAATAATACCAAGAAGTGACTTAAGCTCTCGTTTCCTAGGATAGCGGTGCCGTAATATAACGACCGTCTCCATACGAAATACGACATCCATATTTAGCTGTATTATTTTGTATGAAGACGGTCGCTATATGACGGCATCGCTATCCTAGGAAAACCGAGTTTTAAGCATGATAGGCACTACTATTTACGAAAATCGAATCTAACGTTCCAACCCTGACGGTCAACTAGATAGATAGATAGATAAATCATTAGATAGATAGATAACTAGGCCTTATATTAATTGGTATTTGTCCGGTTTTCTCACGATGACTTTCTTCACCGTATTTCGGTAGACGGGTAAATATTAACACATTCACTGCCCCCAACGCACATGTGCGTTCAGCGTCATATAAGTTTGTTCCTAGGCCACGCCCCCTGGCAGTGAATGCGTTAAATGATATTTGGTACATATGTACCCAAAAACACATCGCCCTCATCGGTATGGTCCGGGTTTAGACCCGCGACATCTGGAATGAAGCGCATGCTCTTAACGTTTAATTATAATTTTTACTACTATTTTTATTTTTGACGACCGGTCTGGCCTAGTGGGTAGTGACCCTGCCTGTGAAGCCGATGGTCCCGGGTTCGAATCGCGTTAAGGGCATTCATTTGTGTGATGAACACAGATATTTGTTCCTGAGTCATGGTTGTTTTCTACGTATTTAAGTATTTATATATTACATATATCGTTGTTTGAGTAACCACAACACAAGTCTTGATAGCTTACCGTGGGGCTTAGTCAATTTGTGTAAAAATGTCCTATAATATTTATTTAACTTACCTAGTGTCTGCAGTCCAGTATAGTGTCTGTCCAATTTTATAGTGTGTTCCACGGTGGCGGGTCGGTTCCGGTCGGGCAGCTTAAAGTGCAGCTCCACTCTGGCCGGGAATTCGCCCCAGCCGCGCCGCGATATGTGGTACGGTGGTTTACTGCAAGTAATAAGTTTAGTAACGTTACTTGGACGTAACGTGGACCTTAAGGGTAACAGAATGGTCAGGTCCAAGGGGAAAAAGAGGTCGAGGAAAACCTCAAAAACGATGGGCACACGACACCATACAACTAGCTGGAAAGAACTGGATGGAAACAGCAAAAAACAGAGAGAAATGAAAGGGTAAAGAGGATGCTTTCACCCAGCAGGGATCAGTGCAATCAAAAGTGAAACCAATCTAACATAAAATAATGTAAAGCACTGCGCAAATAAAGCTATAATAATAAGAAGTAAAAATAACAAATATTTATTATTAAGAACGGTAGCTGAATTTCATAGTTAATTCTTCTTCTTCCTCGCGTTACCGGCATTTTTGCCACGGCTCATGGGAGCCTGGGGTCCGCTTGACAACTAATCCCAAGAATTGACGTAGGCACTAGTTTTTTACGAAAGCGATTGCCATCTGACTTTACAACCCAGAGGAGAAACTAGGCCTTATTGGAATTCGTCCGGTTTCCTCACGATGTTTTCCTTCACCGAAAAGCAACTGGTAAATATCAAATGAGATTTCGCACATAAGTTCCGAAAAACTCAAGAATTTCATAGTAAATTGTGGGTAAAAAATTCACCAATTCTACGCATACGAAGTTAGTAGAATAATAAACATTTATGATTTTTAGGGTTCCGTACCCAAAGGGTAAAAACGGGACCCTATTACTAAGACTCCACTGTCCGTCCGTCTGTCTGTCTGTATGTATCTCATAAACCGTGAGAATTGAAATGGAGTTGAAATTTTCACAGATGAATGTATTTCTGTTGCCGCTATAACAACTAATACTAAAAAGTACGGAACCGTCGGTGGGCGAGTCCGACTCGCACTTGTCCGGTTTTCTAACTCACTCTATATGCACAATGTGGTGCGGCGCGTACGAGTGATGCAGCGTCACGACCACGGCGCGCAGCAGCCTGGACGCGTCACGGCCCGTGGGGCCGCGGACGTACAGCAACCACTTGTGGGTGGAGCGGTCCATGCTGGACGCCGCCGGGGCGTATTTTGATGTGTTTCCTGGACATAATAAGTCAGTTTTGAGTCGATGGTCTTACAATAGTATTTTATGCAAGTCACATAACAAGGATTCTTAAAGTCAAAGAGAATAGTGTATGTATTATTTAAATTTATTTCTGGCGATCACAATATAGATTCTTATAAATTGACATTAATGTAATTTGTACTGTAATCATATATTGTGAAATAAATAAATATAAATCTAAAATCTATAGAGGCGGATAGTCAAAGTAAATGATGTAATCACTGTAAATTTACTGCCATCTTTCGACAGAAGATTAAAACTGTTAGAACGCCATTTGACTTTGATCCTTATTCTTTCACTGATACGTGTTAACTTGTTAAATATTAATATTAACGCCATCTACTCGACTGTAGGCCAAAGGTATGGTGCAATCTATTCGAGCGATGGCGCCATAACCTTCAGCCTACTGTCGAGTAGAAGGCGTTAATATTAATATTTAACAAGTTAACACATATCAGTGAAAGAATAAGGAAAAAGAATAAAGATGGCAGTAAATGTACTGTAGCTACATAATTTACCATAACAGTAACTCTCTATTTCAAATTCTCTTTGTTAAAGGTAATCTATCAATTCTTTGTGGCAACTACGCCAAGTGGACAGAAACAGGCACCGTGAACTGACGCAATGACCCTATAAGTTTACATCATTCATATTACCTACAGCTGGACCAGCTATAGTTCATTTTTTTAGCATTAAAAATAAGGTAAACAATCTTGATGTGTCTTTTAATTGAAATACACATTTTAAAAATAAGTTACGGCAAATATGTAACAATTATGAATCTAATACGATCATTTATATTCTCCTGCTTTCATAAGTAATAGTTAGTAATAGTAATTTTTAAAAAGCGTTTTTCAATTAAAAGACATGTCAAGATCGCTTACCTTCTTTGAAGTTCTTTCTAATGCTAAAAAAACGAACTATAGGTACCAAAACAGAACCCAAAAAGTCCTTGCAAAAGAGGTACAGACATACAGACTTACCAATAATGATCCTATAGCGGTGTTTCATCTTGTTTCTCGTAACCTCGTCTAAAGTGAGAACGTTCTCGGGTCTCGGCTCGATGTGTCTTGGCGGCCTGGTGGGGCGGGGCTGCGGCGGAGCGGCGGGCTCCTCGCGCTCCTCGCGGGCATCCCCGCCCCCGGGTCGCAGCGAGCGCGCGCCCGACGCCGGGATCGTGTAGTTGCGGGCTTGTAACATTGCCTGGGGAAACACACATGTCTTATAACAATGTAAACTACGACCACTGTTAGAGGCGATTTAGCGACCACATTACGTTGACATGTTTGAACTGTCAGTTCCGATAGGGGAACCTCTCACACATTTCGAAGGTACGGTCCCCACACGAGATTATTATGCCGTTTAGGGTTCTTGCTAAATTTGAAATTCTATAGCGTAAGTATTGAACAACCAATATCTAACTATATTCTACCCCTGATAGGATCAGCATATAGCAGGGGGCCTATATTCTGACCCTAAATGACGCAACAATCGCGGAGCGTGATGGTACTTCTTTGTAAATGGTTTAAATTTAAATGGTTTAAGATAAAGGTAAAGGCCAGAAGTCAGCTATTAAATCTTACCGTCCCATATCTCTAGTCCCATGCCCAAGTAAGTGTCTCGAAGTAGGATTAAATAAAAGACTACTCGATTTCTGGTCCCCTAGGAATGTATTCACTGACAGTCAATATGCCTACCGCCAGGGTCGATCTACCACTGACCTGGTGCGAGACGTGGTGCGCTGCGTTATGCTGGATCGCGAAGCGGGACACAGCGTGGCGGTGATCTGCTGCGACCTGTCTCGCGCTTTCGACACGGCGGATCACGCCCTCGTTGCCGACAAACTCGCCCACTATGGCATACGAGGACCGGCTTCCCGACTATTACTGTCATTCATGAACGAGAGAGCCCAAATCGTTGTCGGTGATGGCGGGAAAGTCAAGTCCTCAGAAGTAAAAAACCTAATGGGTGTCCCGCAGGGGTCGTGCCTCTCCAACACATTGTTCAGTATTCTGCTAAACGACTTACCGAAAACCATAAAAGGCGCTCAAATTTTTATGTACGCCGACGACGTAACGGCGGTAGTAAGCACGACATCTGGACGGGAGTTGGAGAGAGCACTAAATAACGTAATGAATCAGCTGCACGAGTGGTTCCGAGCAAACGGCTTGGCACTTAATAAGGAAAAGACGTCCTTCATGACGATCAAACTGAACGGCCACGCCAGCTCACCCCTGAGAGTGTGTGCGGGCGGTGCCCCTATACAGCAGGTGACCTGCACACGTCTCCTCGGGTTTCAGCTGGACAACGCTTTAACATGGGAAGCGCATATCGACGAGCTGTGCGGCAAGCTGGGGCGCGCGTGCTTCGCGCTGCGGAGGCTTACGCTCACCGCCGGAAGACCTGCGGTACGAGAGTGCTACTTTGCCACAGTGCACTCGCTTCTGACATACGGCGTGGAACTGTGGGGCCGCGCAGCTGACTGGAAACGCGTGTTCGCCATGCAAAAAAGAGCTGTCCGCGCTATGGCCAGCAAGGCAGCGGATGCCCCCGCACGTGACCTCTTTCGGGACATTAAGATCCTTCCCCTCCCATGTCTGTTCATACATCAGATTGCGGTGTTCACGCGAGAAAATATTGCCAGGTTTAAATGTAAAGGTACTCCGCAGTAACATACATAAAAATAGGCTGGTAGTCGAAACACACCGACTCGCCAAATCAGCGAAATTGATCCATATTGTGGGACCTAGCGTGTATAATCGCTTGCCTGATAGTATAAGAAAAGCAGCTACCACCGCGGGCTTTAAGAATAAATTAAAAATGTGGCTCGAGACTCACGTATTTTATAGTTATGAAGAATTCTTTAACCTACCTATTCTAATATAAGCCAAAGTGTTGCGAACATGTATTGATGTATAAATTATGTATAATACCAAACATGGTAATATCTGACATGTAACTATTGTTATTAATAAATTATTTCATTTCATTTCATTTTCATTTCATTTATACTTAAGTTCCGGTGATATGCCACACTCGGGAATCGTAATAATTATTTATTATTTCTAACATCACTTTCCTTTTAAAAAAAAATCAGGAAGGCTGTATCAGGGACACAGCCGCTATGGTTGACGTGAAACGTGGTGTGGACAGCTAATGCGAAGGCCGAAGGCCGAGCTCCGCGTAGGGCCGAAGGCCCGAAGCGTCCAGGATGTCAGTGCTTTAGCACAGAACAATAGTACAAGTGTCTAAATGCGAAGGCCGAAGGCCGAGCTCCGCGTAGGGCCGAAGGCCCGAAGCGTCCAGGATGTTAGTGCTTAAACACAGAACAATAGTACAAGTGTCTAAATGCGAAGGCCGAAGGCCGAGCTCCGCATAGGGCCGAAGGCCCGTGGCGTCCAGGATGTTAGTGCTTAAACACAGAACAATAGTGTAAGTGTCTAAGTGCGTGGGCCGAAGGCCGAGCTCCGCGTAGGCCGTAGGCCCGAAGCGTCCAGGCTGTCAGTTCTGTGTTTAACCACTGACATCCTGGATGCTTTGGGCCTTCGGCCCTACGCGACTTCAGCCTTTGGATCATGCGATTTAGACACTTGTACTTTAAAATACTTGGAAAAGTTACGGGAGGCGCGCGTCTGTCGGACGCTTCGGACCTTCGAATCGGTCCTACGCAGAGCTCAGCCTTCGGCCTTTGCATTTAGTTAGACTCTTGTGCTTTGTGTTTCCATACCGAAATGTCGCGCATCTCGCGAATGCTTGATGTATTATAATTATTTTGAGTAATATCTTAAATTTTAGCTGTAAAGATTATTTGAGGTCATAATGATTCACTGTGTCTAAATGAACTTGAATACAGAATTTGATGGGTAATTTTAAAACAATTAATTACAGCGTCACACCTATTTAATTATATGATCATTTCATTTTGGAGTAATGAATGTAACGATTAGGTACTATTTTGTTGTAATTACACCCCAAAATTACGAGAATAGATATTTTATACGGGTAATACACGTTATAGCAAACTCGTTTGTGTCTTTCCTGTAGCCATCGCAAATTTAAGGGAATTTAAAAGCTATTTTTTACGCAGCACCTTTACAGGCGGAATAAATTTTTTCAGTATACTTGAGACTCAAATGAGAAAAACGGGATATATATTATGTACCAGAGTCGTTACCTTTTATAGTATTGTCCACAGAAGTGACCTTTTCTAAAATATGTTTTTTACCCATAGGTACATCAGAAAGTACCCAACTAAGATAGTAATTAGCAATAGGAACTCGAGATTGTCAAGCAGCCGTCATATGTTCTATGCGTTCTATCAAACTAACTCGCGCCGCCGCGCCGCCGTAGATTCTAATGCATTATTTGAGGAGATTAGCATGTTTTAATAGGGTAAAAGTGGTATGTAAAGAAC
Organism: Cydia splendana; assembly: GCF_910591565.1. Classification (NCBI taxonomy): domain Eukaryota; kingdom Metazoa; phylum Arthropoda; class Insecta; order Lepidoptera; family Tortricidae; genus Cydia; species Cydia splendana. Next base: position 10,665,762 of record NC_085984.1, on the reverse strand, counting down.
CGTTTTTGCTTTATCTTACTATTTCAGGTATTTTGCGTCAGTTTTGTGCCCTTTTTTTCGCACACGGTGGCCTCAAACAAGAGCAGTGATAAAAATTCTGTAAAAACTGTCACATTTCTATTTTTTAACAGCTTATTATAATTCCGCGTGCTTTATTTTACTCATATTTCATTAAAATAAAATAAGATCTATCAAATGACATCAATTTTACCGAAATCGGTTAATGGGCTGATGAGTCATTGCTAAATGAACACTGAAAATAGGGGTCATTTTTGCTCCGAATACGTCGTGTCTAGCGCAGAATCAGCGCCATCTATGTCAGCGGCATGGGCTGTTCCGAGTAATGGCTACTTTCTTCTATATATCTAGATCAAAACTATGTTTATAGGTATTATAGTTTCGGAGATATAAGCCGCCGCGCCATAACACTTTTTCGTTACATCGGTTTTTGATCCGGCACCTCTACTACGGGTTTTTAAAGACGTTTACCTACGTTTCACGTCAAAAAAATCTAAAACAAAAGATCGGGCAGCCAAAAGGGCCTACTTGGATCGATCAACGGACGCCGTCCTGTTGGTCATCCTAAATATCGTTAGGCGGATAGAATGGAGGCAGATCTCCTCGCCTTATCCCGGCATCTTGCCACGGCTCATGAGAGCCTGGGGTCCACTTGGCAACTAATCCCAAGACTTAAATGACTAAAGAGTAATTCTTCCTCACCTTGTCCCGGCATTTTGCCATGGCTCATGGAAGCCTGGGGTCCGCTTGACAGCTAATCCCAAAAATTAAATGACCAAAAGAGTAATTCTTCCTCGCCTTGTCCCGGCATTTTGCCACGGCTCATGGGAGCCTGGGGTCTGCTTGGCAACTAATCCCAAGAATTAAATGACTAAAGAGTAAACCAAATTTAACACACAACGAGAAGAAAACATCAACTTACAGAGTAATCTCTCCTCTTGTTCCTGGTGGCCAGCGGTCTGAAGATCTCCTCTATATCAGCCGTGGTTTTACCGAGGAGCTTCCTCACGGAGGGGTGAAGGCGTCGCTGCCCGCTGCGTAGTGATGATGACGACTGTGGAATAGAATAAGTTATTTTTCTTGTAAATATTATTTACATAATTTGAGATAAGTTTAGGTGCGAAATAACTGGCGTCAGCAGTAGGCGACAAAAGCTTAAAATTATGATTTAGATATTTTAGAATCAACAGATTATGAGTTTGTTAAGGAAATATTCGATATGTTGGAGATTCTTGCGTGGTACGGGCATGTGATGCGGAAGGATGAAAGCCATGTGACGAGAAAGGTATTACGAATGAATGTGGATCTCTCCGGTACGAGGAAAGGAAAACCGAGGAAAAGGTGGATGGATTTTGTGAGAGATGATATGTAACGAACGCAAGGTAATGATGAGATGACGGTCGACAGAGAGGTCTTCTTCTCTGTCGTATCGCTCTTGACAGAACGTCCGCATCGGTAGTAGAGGCGGACACAGCTCTTCGCACGATCTCCCGTCATCTCTCCCTGTTGGCAGACTGTCGTGCACAGTCAGATACGCGGTTTCCCACTGCGAATTTATTTGGTCAGTCCAGCGCATAGGTGACCGGCCGCGCGATCTGGTTCCCTCCACTCTTCCTTGTACGACCAGTCGCTCTATGGAGTTGTTATCTCGCCTAGAGACATGGCCAAAGTACTGTAGTATGACACAGAGTTATGGGAGAAAAAACATACTGCGCCGACCCCAAATGAATGGGACAAGGACAAGAGAATGATGATAATGTTCGAGATTCTTGCGTTTTAATCTGTAAGGGTGCAAATTGAACACATGCTCAAGCGGCGACCATTGGGGAGTCGGCGTGGCGTCCATGTTAAACAAATGCAAAATGCGAGTGGTCTCAGTGCACGCTGATCAAAGTCCCGACAACTTAAATGTTTACATTATACTCTCTTAAAAGTGGTTGTCTGGAAGAGATCGGTCTTAAGCGATAAGAGTGCCTGTTGCTACCTCTATTGTCTTTGTTTATGTTACTGTACATTTATTGTAAACTACGAGTATGTGAGGTGTGCAATAAAGAGTATTGTATTGTATTATACTGGTCACTATCTACCTCAGGCTCTTCAGGTAGCTGCAGTTTCTTGTCACGATAATACCGCGAGACCAGCACGCAGCGCAGCCGGTGCAGCATCCTGCGCGCCGTGGCCATGCTGCGAAACAAGTTTTAATTTTAACTTGACTGTGGCAAACCTAAACAATGAGGTGTATTTATGTAATGAATGATCAGTAACTTCAATTAATTTCAAACACATACATGAGAGCATATCATTTTGTATTAGTTTAGTTTCACATTTGACCGGTTCGAGTCCCGACTGAGGCAAGTGATTTTTCATAAATCCTTAAATGCAGAATTTATTGTTTAATAAAACAAAGGAAAGTCTCATTTACACAAAATGTGCTATTTACAATATTTAAGGTAGTTGCCATCCATGTGACACTCGATCTTTCCACCCTGTAGATATAAAACTGTTCAATTGGCCAATTTCTGGCCATGATTCATGATTGGGTTGAAACATATCAGTACAAATCCTAGCACATGCAGTTTAAAATAAAAAAAAAAGGAAAAGGCACATGCAGTTTTAGTTTGATTTAAAAATACTTCTTACACCAGAGATAGTGCATGACGTCTGTCTGAACTCTGAATGTGTTTTGAACAATGTTTTCTATGTATAGCAAACATTTTTGTCTTACTTTTATCAGCATTCTACGTTTTTCACTAAATAAGAGGTTGAAAGGTAACTAAAAATCCAATCATAATACAGATGGTTACAATCACATGCATCTCTTAAACTTGCAACCTGTTATTTACAAATACAAGTATAAGCACATATGCGCGTCAAAACAAACATAAGTGCATCAAGTGCATGTCAAAAGTTATCAACAAATCAGCAAACAACCCGCTTACCGCTGATCAGCCAGCATCACTTCATTCTCACGAACATCGATTTCGTTTTTAAACTCCCTCTCAATTATGCTTCTTATCTTCTCTTCTTTTTCCTCCTCTGACAAGCTGAGAGCCTCCACCTTCACCCGCACCGAGGCCTCCGGGTAATCCGGGTCGTGATATTCCTTGTTCTTTTCCATTTTTAACTCGTAATAAAGTAGAAAAATAACAAAACGCCCAAACGTTCACACTAACAATAATTTAAACTCTATTCATAACAGCACTTTATTCGTATTACTTATATCACAGTTGCTCACAGCTACGGCGGTTTAGTCACTTATTAATGTTAATATTAGACATTTCTGTAGAAAAATGTATTTACGATTTTACGGTGGAATTAACCAATTTCCGCATTTGACAGTTACGAAAGGTCAGCAGCCGATTCATTCAATCGTTTTTTTTTTTCACACACACAAACAGCCTATACGAGTACACGCTCCGCGGCACGTGTTTTTAAAACGGTACTACTGACAGTATGTTGGCGCTAGTTTACCGTGAATCTATGCGAGAGTGAAAGAGATAAAAGATAGTTTCAAAATAAATCCGCAGTGTTTTATAAATAAGCAAGCGCGTCAATCGTGTCGTGAGTGCGTTCCTTTATTGATTTTGATGATTCATAACTATAAAAATTCGACTTATCAAACAAAAATTGTTTCGTTGAGTTATTATTATTCATCTATTTTCAACTTGTAAAGTTGTAACAATGAAAATGTTTGGTATGTTATTTTAGTTATTTAAAATTTTAGAATAACTCGTACTTATTATATAAATAGCAACCCTAAAGTTCTTTTAGTACTGGCTACATTTCGACGTACTGTCAAACATTTTTGGCGCAAGTTTCGAAAAATATTTATATTTTTGGGTTGTGTATGATCTGTACAGTCAGCAACAATAATTGCTAATAGAGGAAACTAAACTAATTGTGTAGACGTCCAATTGTATCAACTTTGGCAACCTATTTCTGTTGAATTGTGACCATAATGGGCAACTTTCTAAATATTTGTCCTTTGATTGCCTATTTTTCACTGGCAAGGGTCACTTGTAAGATCTTGGATCGAAGGTCTCGTAACCAAGCCATAAAAAAAGAAGTTCAATATGGTTGAACCTTAAACAATACCTTCATAATCCGTACAGGTTGGCTATATGGCTGTGTCCAGACAACTCCCAGACAAGTATAAAGTTTCGCAATGACGGTAAACTATAGTCACAACTATAGTCTAGTCTAGTAACGTAAAATAGTTATTTACGATACAAGTGCGGAAAAGAGGAAATTCGTTACGAGTGGCGATAAATTAAAACACGACCGAAGGGAGTGTTTTAAATCGACACGAGTTGCGAATTACATATTCCCACGTGTATCGTACAACATTTTACAGTACATATGGCCCTTTTGACGTCGCACGAAAAGTGCTATTTTACGCACTAGCGCGGGAAAATAGAATACAATAGAAATAGAAAAACATTTATTTATGACAAACACAGATGACAAAAACATGTACTGTATGTTATGTACATAGGACCATATGTACTGTAAAAATATTTTTGAAGGGTATGAATTGACCCTTTTACGTATGAAGCTTAAGACTTTCATTGATAGCCTTCATGCAGAAACTATTAAGGGACGAAGAGGGATATTTACAAAGAAAATACTTACCATATATTGGACATCGTTTTATTTTTTATCAACTAACCCCCTTATCATAATCGTCTACTAAAGTTGACAAGCCGATAATAATCGTTTGTCCCTTTCCATCATACGAATACGTCGGAAAGGGACAAACGATTATCATCGGCTTGTCAACTTTAGTAGACGTTTATGAATAAGAGGGTAAATATATAAATCAACGGAAAGAACAAAAACGTAACTTCTAACCCCCTTATTCATAAACTTTACGGGCCTGATTTAGTTAAATTATGTTTTATCCCTTTCATGACAATCATGACAGATAAAGACAAACGATTCATAGGTAATTCAGGCCAGTAACGCGTTTATGAATAACGCCATAACACTTTTACTATTCTATACAACAATGCTATTTGGTATTTCGGCATTGATACAATAAAAATCCGTATTTATCTTAATTCCAAGCTATTTATATCTTTAAAATGTCAAAAACTTCGCTGTAATTTGAATAAAATGCCACATTATTTTATTATGTTCTAGTCATAAGTAGGCACCTACACTTATTTTATTTTCCCTGTGTATTTTGAAGATTCATAAAAAAAGTATCTACTGCAGATAATCAGCCTAAGAATGGAATATAAATATATATTTCGGGGATCTCGGCAACGGCTCTAACGATCTAGCTAGGTCTTATGTCTGAAAAAACGCGCAATTTTGAGGTCTCCCTGCAGATATTATGTATTACATAAACTATATTTATGTAAGGTAACAAATATATACCTACATAACAATACGGCACCAACTTACCTCATTCAAAATTTCAAGGGGCCATGGGCATCAGCCCATGAAAGGGCTGGGTCTATAATTTGACCATGGGACAAAAAATAAGTAGAATTTGTCCATGTGACCCCACTTCCCCCCTGAATATAAAGCTTAAAAAAAAAGTGCGCGACTCCACTTGTCCAATGTCATTGCGTCTCACTCTCTCATTAAGGAAAATCTGAGACGCAATACACATTGGACAAAGATATTGGACGGATGTTGAAGTTTGAAGATGGAATACCACCCTAATATACATTCAGCAGCAATAGGTGCTAAGCGGGCGAGGTGTTCAAAATGATATTGACGCGACTTTATTGTTAAGAAAAAAAGAGCGTGTTAAGGTAATTTTGAACACTTCGCCCGCTTAGCAACTTCTTCTGCTGACTGTACATAGATAGAGCGAAAGTCATGACCTTAAAAATTGGTGGTAAATACGAATTATGCAAATAGCACGGCGCCTTGCGCACACAATATACGACCAGCATACTCTGATGCCCTTTGTCAGTAGAAGAAGGCGCGAAATTCAAAATTTAACCTTTTGGACGCCAATGACCGATATATCCGCACCGCAGGTCCAACGCCAAAGACGTATTAATCGGTCACAGACCACAGAGCCACATAGACCTACGTGCATATGCATAAAGTTCAATTTCAGTTTTGACACTTCGGTGACGTGGCGTCTGAGTGACAGCTTTTGTGTTTGACACGGCGTCGTAAAGGTTAAAGAGAGGTGAATCATTCGCCTATATTTTTAAAATTTGCCGCCTTTTTCTACTGACAGAAATGACTTGGCAAACTATAGTACATCATTACACCATAATGTTCTTACAGCTTAAATATTCTAAACTTAAAATAAAAAAAACAACACACACATAATCAACAAATAACAGTCTGTCAGATTTTTCGCCCAAAATAACTAAACCTGTACATCGGTGGACCTTATGCCTGTTGTAATAGGTCCACCGATGTACAGTTTAGGAGTGTTGCTGCTTGTGTAGGGTAGACTTTGAATGTCTCTGTGCTGTGGGTCACAGTTAAATGCAAAGTATTGTCTTTATGAATAACTTTTGTATTTGTTCCCAAATAACACTATGAATGTCTTTATGTATAACTTTTGTATTTGCTCCCAAATAACACTATAGTCACACCAAACAAAGTCTGCAGCGGATTTGATAGCCCACGCAGTGTAAGTGTTATGTATACGTCATAATTTCATAGAAGTTTGACGTTTAAAATGACACTTGCACTGCGTGGGTTAGCAAAATCGCTGCAGACTTTTTACGGTCTGACTATAGTAAGAGTATTTTATCTATTAGATATACCTACAGACTACAACTGTTTAAGAATAAAATATATTCTTTACTTAACAATATGGCGAGGTAGTGTTAAACTTACATAAATCAGGTACATTGAGGTAATTTAAATAATACTAAATTGAGCTTTATCTATACCACAGTACAGAGAGAAATTTTCATCGGAAATATACTTGAAAGATTTCTCGTCCACGGTAACTATAAACAGTACGAAAGTATTAGAAGCCTGTTTGTATGAAACCTTCCAAAATTTTGTGTCTAACCCAACATTGTAAATTTCCAATTTACGTAAAATTTTCTTTGTATCCAACGGAATGTAACTGTTAATTTTGACAAGCAACTCTCGACTTTTCCTTAAACCAAAATCTTTATTAATTATTTTTAATTCTAAGTTGGCATCATTGATTACTTTATTTATCCAGGCAACATCCTCGTCGTCATGGCAACTGTATACCAGTCCGCCATTTTGAGCGCCATGACATTTCAGTAGCGGTAGAAACCCACCGGGTTTATCTAGTTCTTTAGCCATTACTGTTTGTACTTCTTTTATCATATCTTCCGTCATGATCTCGTCTGGTTTCTTTGGTTTGATTATCACTACATTTTCATCACTTTCTGTGTTGATTTTAGTTTTTTTCGGGTCAAGTTCTTGTGAGCAAATTGAATTACTGTGAGATCGTTTACCACTTATATTAGAGTCGTCGTTTTCTTGCTTTATTATAAAGCTGAGATCAGTCTCTGAAATAGCCATTTCTAAATCACTGGCACCATCATTAGAATCATTTTCTGTCTTCACATGACAGGCAACAGCTTCTGCATTTAAAATAGTCATCTCTAAATCCCGTATATCTTTATCTAAATCAGATAGTCCCGCTATATTAAGATTATCAGATTCAAAATCAGTCCTTTCCTTCTTAATTTCTTCAATATTCATCAAAATATAATTTCCCTTATCTTCATTACGTTCTACATTATCATCGGTTTCAATTTTAATCTCCAATCCTTCTATTTTAGTTTCGGTGGATTCAACCAAATTGTTATCGCATTCTACTTTAATGTCTTTTAAATTACCGTTCTCGATAGTTACATTACTCTTATGTTTATCAACTGTTTTATTTTCAACATTATTAGTCCCAGGACTTGTTCTTCCCAGAGCATTTTCATTACGTTCTTGAGTCAAATAATCATCTTTATTATTATTAACGTCCATATCTACCTCTTTTCCAGTTATGACTTTTGGTTTATTATCGATTGCCTGAATGTTATTTTCATCTAGCCCATCGCTTTTAGCAGATTTCTTATTTATTATATTTTCTTTAATGTTTACGTCAATAGCGCTAGCTGTATCTTTAAGGTCATCTCTCGCAATCCCATTAATTTTTGAATTATCAACATTTTCAATAACATTAGTGGTATTTAATTCTTTTGAAGTTTCCTTTTCATTGGGAGCCTTTTTAATATTATCAATCATATTTACATCTTGGTTGCTGTTTGATTTGACATTGCTATCGTTATTTTTGTCACTGACTTTGAGTTTAGCAAAATTATTAGGCAGGCTCTCTTCTTTAACAAATCGCGTCCTGCTAAGTATCAATTTTCTGTAACAATCAGAGTAGAAAGTTATTAATATACATTGTAGGAATTACAAAACACGTGACATTATCCAAATATAGATTATAGCTTTTGTATTTAGATTTGTGAGCTGTACACTTCTCGAATCTCATGGCACCAGAAATTAAAAAAATAACGAATAACTGACTCTACAAAGAAAATATATAAACATATATGTATATATGTCGTAGTCAGATCGTATAATCCGCCGTATTACATTACGGCTAGCCGTTTTCAAAAACAGGGGCGTTTTGAAATGCGGCGGTTCGACGATTAGCCGGATTGTCATTGCGATACGTTCTTCAATAAGGCGGCCTACGTTTAGCCGCATCGTACTACTGTTTTAGATTGTAGAGTGACCAGTTCTTTCGGTCGCCTACGTAACCGGAGTTTGACAATGTTTGCAATTTAATTTATTTTTACCATGGTTCCACCGCACTACATGTGTTTCTTTTCCAAAACATTTCCTTCATAACTTAAATAGACGGAGCCCCGCAAGCGGGGCTCCTATTTCTGGGCGGTTTGCCCTTCGGGCATCTGAAGTTACCTAACGAACCTAACCTACTTACCTACCTACGCTTTTTTCCCCAAAGTGTAATGTTTTCACGGACGTCTCACTAAATCAATAGGTAGGTAGGTTAGGTTCGTTAGGTAGCTTCAGATGCCCGAAGGGCAAACCGCTCAGAAATAGGAGCCCCGCGAAGCGGGACTCCGTCTAGTTAGGTTGCGAAGGAAATGTTTTTTGAAAAGAAACAGTCCGATGTATTTGATGGATACCCCAGCGTTTGTCAGGCAGCGCCACGGGTGTTAAAAATGGGAACTAAAAACTGTCAAAGCGACGGCTAATGACTCGCTGTATTACATTACGGCTAGCCGTGTTGAAGAACGTATGGCACCGAATACATTCCGGCGGATTCTCATTCAGCCGCATTCAATTCGGCTAATCGTTAAACCGCCGCATTTCGAAACGCCACTGTTTTTGAAAACGGCTAGCCGTAATGTAATACGGCGGATTATACGATCCGACTGCGACATATATATGGAAACGACCTGTACAGGAGAAAAGACGGACAGACATACGAAAATTAAGAAACCATTATGCCCAAGCTGAAACAGAGACCTTAGCAATCGCTCATGTATTCTTATTAGGGTAATTCGCCAAATGAATTCTAATCACCTATAAACAGAGTTCATTTTAGTATAAATAAAAAAAATAAAATAAAAAATAAAAATAAGTTTATTGCGCACAAAACAGGCAGTACAGTACATAAATTGTTGTGACATCGGGTGGGTGCATAGCATGGTTAAATATAGTACCGAATTTCCAGGGGTCCCCGCACTAGGCTAGGCCTGTACCGCGGGAGACCAAGTATGCATTTGTATGTCATGAGTGACAGTTGGAATAGTAGAGAAAATAAATAAATTATAAACTAAAAGTACATTGTTTGATTTGTTTGTTAGTGAAATAAATAACATTATTACAGTTTTACAGAAACTACCTTCCTAGAGAACACAAAATTAGATAGACTACAGCGTTATTATATATAGAGTTGTATAGAGTTAACCTTAAACTACCCTTAAAAGTAGATTTTCAGTCTCCTGGTAGTCCAGTGATAATAACCATTTAAAAAGGAACCGTTTAGCCTCCGATACCGTGCAACGTATCAACCCACTTTGTAACTTTACAGCAGAATTGTAAATCCTAGAGCTAAGAACATCACCGAAACGCCTACCAAATGCAGTGTTGACTGTTGGAATAGGTAATTTAAAAATGCGTTTAGAGAGCAATTCAGAGTAATTTTCCAGGTTAGACGCGTATCTGTGCATTGAGAGGCAAACCTTGTGTATGTAGAGCTGACGGACCGTTAGGACTTCGGCTTCGGCATAAAGGCTTTTTGTTGCATATCTGTAGGGCTTCTTGAGCATAACTTTTAGGACAGAGCGCTGAGCTCTTTCGACAATTAACATAGAGGTTTTGGCAGCACTGCCCCACGCTGATATAGCGTAAGTAGTTATTGACTGGCACAGCGATATGTATATATTTTTTAAAAGAGTCAGATCCGCGGAGTGCCGTAGCTTTTTTAATATGTACATTGTTTTCCTAATAATATAAATAATAAGGTTTCAATAACTGGCCAGCCTTCAATAACTAGCCGCCTTATACTAAAATGAATTCTGTTTATAGGTGAATAGAATTCATTTTTAGTTTAGGGTGGCCAGTAACAAAAACCGGCCAGTTACTGGCGGATTACCCTACTTCCCAAACAAACATCTCTTAACGTCAAATGTGAAGATATCTATTTTTTCTTTTGTACCACGTCGGTGGCAAACAAGCATACGGCCTGCCTAGCGGTCACTGTAGCCTATGGACGCCTACAATAGGGTATTTTCCTACTAGTCAAATCAGTTACTTTTCTAGAACTGTCAAAACGATTTGCTAATATGGAATTTATATGAAACATTACATCGTGACGTCACGGTCAACTCACCTACTTTTTATATTTCTATCTGATTTATTAAATAGAACTTGTGTTTAAAAATAACGCCTATCTGTGTTTTTCTAATAATTATCTGGTGCTTTATTTCATGCATGGTGTAAAATAATTTATTTTAAATACAGTATAATACCCTATTCTACGGGTGCTAAATGCGCGTTGCTTACCCTTTAAAAATTTGTACACTCCTCTTTTTAGCCCATACTATAGCCCCTCGAGAAAACCTCGGTTCAAGAGAAAGAGAGAGAGAGAGAGAGAAAGAGCTCGACATTCCACAGTTAAACAATAAGTAAAAATAAAAATAGCAATTTGAATCTACGAATATAACGAGGGCTTCCGGAGGTCGCGGGTTCCAACCCCGGCTCGTACCAATGAGTTTTTCGGAACTTATGTATGTACGAAATATCATTTGATATTTACCAGTTGCTTTTCGGTGAAGGAAAACATCGTGAGGAAACCGGGCTAATCCCAATAAGGCCTAGTTTCCCCTCTGGGTTGGAAGGTCAGATGGCAGTCGCTTTCGTAAAAACTAGTGACTACGTCAAATCATGTTATTAGTTGTCATGAAGAAGAAGAATACTTACGAGGGCGGCTTAAATTCCACAGCGAGCCCCCGTGCCCCCTTAGCCTCCAACAAGGCCCCCAACATGGCCTCGAACACCGGGGCCTCGGCGCCGTACAGGTTGAGGCACCGGTCCCTGTTGTTGAGGTGCACCACCACACTGAGGAAGAAAGTTCTTATGGGCATTGCGATGCCGCCTTCCTCATATCTGGGAAATATAGAAAGAAAGAAAAGTAAATTCCACCAGCCAAAATGAGGAAACAAGAAAAAAATTGCATCTAATTATTTTGGAACTTTATTTAAAACCAACATAAACATTAATTAATATCAAACTTACAATAAAAAGTTACCTAAAATTAAAACTACCTACAAAACTACAACTAATACCTAAAAAAGTATTATTATTATTTTGCCACTCTTGTGAATAAAATGTCACTTTCTCATTAGTTTTTGAAGTATCAAGAGAGCCTTTAGACAGGTGTAGTGAAACAAAATATTAATAACCAGATTGTGAGGGACCGTGCGCGTTGGAGGGTCTGCCATCTTGCGGTCTTATCCGGAAACATATGTGTATATGTACATTGCCAAAGCGAGTGCTACCATCTACCGCTCTCGTCGGTATCACCATGCAATAAGTAATTGCTTATGTATTATTTTACGTTAACTATGAACATTGTATGTAACTAAACTTTTAATGGCACTATTTTTAAATAGTGCATTACTTACTTGAATGTAATCTGATCCCACCAGTCCCAGCTCAGTGCTTCTGCCAGTTTCGTCAGAAACACCAACCGAAGCGCTCTCTTCCTGATTGCCTGCAATATTAATTATCTATCGATCTTTTTCAGGTTTTAATAATACGAGTATTAACACAAATTCATCATCCTCATCATCTCAGCCGACGTCCACTGCTGGACAAAAGCCTCCCCAAGGATCTCCACAACGAACGGTCATTCGCTGCCCTCAACCAACAGTTTCCCGCGACTTTTACCAGATCCTCGGTCCATCTAGTCTAGCGCCTTCCCACGCTGCGTCTTCCGGTACGTGGTCGCCACTCGAGAACCATTCTGCCCCATCGGTTCTGCGAGCAATGTGGCCCGCCCACTGCCACTTAAGTCTGGCTATAGGGTATTTTCCTACTAGTCAAATCAGTTACTTTTTTAGAACTATTAAAACAATTTGCTAACATGGAATTTATATGAAACATTACATCGTGACCTCACGGTCAACTCACCTACTTTTTATTAACCGGTCAGCTAGTTAATTGAATTTGGGTAGTTTAAAAAAAATTGAAATGGGTACTAAAATTAATAGTTTGGCAACAAAAACGGAGCCTCAAAATATATCAATATGAGTTGTATTTTAATGCCGTTACAGCTTTTGATTATTTTTAGGCAGGTACCAAGTATTTATTTGGCAACTGAATTATTATATTGGAGACCATTTATGAAGCACATTTTAAAAAGAAAACGGCTATCTATATTAATTCAGAAATGAAGTTCTTTTAAAATATTTTGTTTGGTCATTACACGGTCAACCTAACACGCTCCTCCTCGCTTCGCTCGTCGTCGCACCTATCTGTTGACTCTAGCAGAACACGGTGGTAACTATTGAAATTAGTAATTAAAAATTAAAAGATCTAATGGTATAATGGCCATTAGGCGTTTCATGATTAGAAATTTCGACTATAAGTATACTGACCATTACGTATTGGTAAATTAATTTGAGGTGTTTTGTGTAAAAAGTGACCAATATTCATTAAATTTAACTGCTTTCGTGTTAAATACTACCTAGCTGAAACGACGTGCTCAGTTATGACTATAGTTGATTACTTAGGTGTGAACAACTAGATGACAACTAAATTTTATGATCGCTTTACAATATTAGTTGCCAACCTATCAATTCAAGTTCCCTTTAACCTTTTGGCCGCCGGACCTAGTCCGCAAAGACGCTCACTCACACGCCAGAGCAAATTTTAAGTAAACAACTAATAAAAAGTTTAGGGATTGCAAATAGTAATATCGATATTTACAATTTATGGTAAAAATCTTCTCAATTTGGCTTTGTTCTTAACCAACTTTAATTTATTTCGAAAATGCCAAAAATTAACATATTTTTTACACACGACAATGTTAAAAATAAAGGTCTTTATCATTAAAAACAACCACTAAACAATATCGATTCATGACGTAATATCACCGCACTAGGCAGTAAGAGAAGTCTTTTATACAAGACAACGGCGCGCATGGACTGTCCGCAGTGCACACCGACAAGGACTGTTTCCGCGCGGATTAAGTAATAATAGTCTCTAGGTCAACGGCGTAAGCGTTTGTCGGTACGTAAACTTTATAAGCGTAACGTTAGAGCCGCGCATCGTGTGTCGATAATATAAATGTAAGTACCGGAACTGCATTGGGGAAAATTACACGTGGGTTAATTGAATTGTCAATGAGTGAAGAACAATAATATTGGAAAAGGGTGGGGATCGGAAATGTTCGGGAATGCATGTTTCACATTCGACATGTTCCTTAGCTTCTCAGTTCGCGTATTACATCCTCCCTACCATGTCAATCTTTCGTCAATTTCAAATATATAACATTCTCATAGTTGGGCGACACTGACTAGTCCTAGCGTCCGCCTGTACCATTCTTGTGCGAAGCGGTCACTGCAGGGTATCACTCCCCGCTACACTATCATCTTAAAATGAATCTTTTGTTCTGCAAATAAACCACAAGGACAGATTTACTTGTCTGACTCTACTATCAACAGCTGAAGAAGCTCCCTGAACTTCAGCTATAGTTATGCCTGTCTCTCTCGTCTCGTTTTACGTATTCTAGTTACGAGCCCCGATGCACATGTTTTCGTCTAGTGAGACCATTTTTTGAGGTTCTCGCGTTTGTTCAAAAATAATGTTTTAGTTTTAAAATTACTAATATTTAATGCTTATACTAATGTAATTTAATTTTATATGGTAATACTCTGCAATAACTAAATCCAAATACAAGAAATACCGTTTGTACTGAAAGAAAACATAACGAGTTTTATTTTTTTTATTGACGGGTAGGATTGCAACATATGTGAAAAGGGCTATTACTAGTACCAATGTATTGACAATTTTGTTTCGAGCCCATGCATGCAGCAGTGCTGTAGGAGGACAATACGATTTGGACAACGTTTTTGAAAAGTACGTTTTTTCAGCAATAAAAGTCTCATACAATTTTATTATACGATCAAAATAAACTACATTAAACATTACTATTATGGTTCCCATTACTGGGTTATTTTATGTTCATGTGTAAAATATATTAGAATTAAACAAAATTGTTGCGTGGAACTTGACGATAGGCTTGAGTCGGTCCTGAACTAAGAACTATTAAGAATGAAATCCCATCAAGGACCGAAAGGAACTAAATCTTTTTGCACGCTCTTAATCGGTCTTTAGGTCCTTTAGTTCAGTGGGATTCGAGAGCGCTTGACTGAGTGAAACGTAAAATGGACGGAACGAAACGGTTGTCAATGTCGCTGGCACGAGTGTGAACGAGATGAAAGAACGACGTGACACTCCTAAGCCCGTAAAATATGAAGGAAAATCAAATATTTTTCGACATATTTGATATTTTTTAATTATGTTATGATGTTTTAATTTTTAATATCGACATATCGTATCGTACAAGTTAAATTGTATTCAGTTACCAAAGATTGGAAAGAAACCAATGAAAAATCGACTCCTATTCATTCCCGGCTCTCAACGACCGAACTGAACTAAAGGAACTAAAAGACCGAACTAGTTCGTTTGACCGATTGACCGAGAGCGGAGCGCTCTCTGTAGTGACCGAGCAGGCACAAGCCTACTTGACGAAATAATTTGCATCGGGGCTCGTACTAGTTACCACCAATTGGCATATAACAAGTGTTCAAATGCTTAAATAAAACCAGATTTGCTATTTCATATTTATTTTGAATATTCTCATATCGAGTTAACATTCCCATCCCTAGCTGTCTTGTATACAAGACAACGGCGACGAGGAACATGAAAAAAGTTGAAATCTGGAGCGATTATTTTGATAGCCTTATTATAAAAGAATGGATTTATATAGCAGCTTTAAATGCATTTTTTTTTAAACAAAGACCTAAATCATTAACATTAGTGTAAAAAAATGTATAATTGACATTTGTTGAATTTTTTTTTGTCTTACAAGACAACGGCGCCAGTGTATCGTTCTATCGTTGTCTTGTATACATGCCAACGGCGGTCAAAGGGTTAATTTTTTTGGGTGGCATGATTTTGCTGCCGGTTTTTTAATAATTATGATGCTTATATTTGAGGCTAATATATATTTATTGGCGCTAAAATATTAATGCACAGCCAACTTATATTATTATATGCCCAATGAAATTTCCTGTTTAATATTTTAGTTGCCCGGTTAATAATAAGCCCTTTTTATATTTCTATCCGATTTATTAAATAGAACTTGTGTTTAAAAATAACTCCTATCTGTGTTTTTCTAATAATTATCTGGTGCTTTATTTCGTGCATGGTGTAAAATAAATTACTTTAAATATAGTATAATACTAATACTCTATTATCTGAGCTATGTCGACAACTTTGGTTCTCCTGCGGATCTTCTCATTTCTGATTCGATCACGCAGAAGGAATACCACCACATGATTTTGAACTTAGTTTCAAAGTGATAGGGTTCAACTTTGCGTAATTTCTGATACCCCTTATAAATGGTTAAACGTTTTAAATAGGTACCTGCGGAGTAGCCGCGACTTCCATCTGAGTGATATCTATGAGCGGTATGACCCTCGACACGTCAGCTTTAGTGATGACAACGTCTACGGCAGCCTTAGCTTTGGGGGCAGTAGGGCTTGGTTGGGGCTGAGGCTGGCTCTGAAGGGGCTTCGGTTTTGGTATTTTGATGTTGAGCGCCCGCAGCGGCCGGTCGAGGAGCTTCTGTAGGGTCACTGTTCTGTGAAATAAAATTCAGCTTTTATATAGATAGTATAGTGTCACGATTTAAACATTTCTGATGAGCAGACATAGAAGTTTTTGTGGCAAAATAAAGTGATTGACAAAATGAAATATCGACATGTCTGTTATCGATGTTACCTTAACGTTATGTATGTACTTAGATATTTATTACAAATTATGTACCGCTTTGTACTTGATTTAGGAATTGAAATTTCTCGGTAAGTTACCTACAGCAAGTAGAAGTTGCATATTTTAAATATTAATCTATGACTTAATTGACTTATCGATAACAGATTTATCGATGTTTCATTTTCTCAAACACTCGTTTTTGCCACACAAACTTCTATGTCTGAACATTAGTATTTAAGTCCTGTTACTAACACTTATATAGGTCTTGCCTGAATTAAATTATTATTTAATTTTTTTTTAATATTTATATCACAACGGTTACACTCGCTTGTATTTTTAGTACTAGAGCCTGAGGAAGGACCCCCGACGGGTCCGAAACATCCATTAACGACTAAAAATACAAGTGAGTGTAACCGCGTAAGTGAGAGTGATATAAATATTTTATCTTAGAGCTCTATAGCTCACAGAGCCACTAGTAAAATACTTACTTGAGATCTTTAGAGATGTCTCCTCTAAGCTCCATAGTAGGGTAGTCCGCTAGCCTGGTGTATATCCTCGCTATGTACTCGTTTTCCTTCTCAGTTAGTTGTATGTTGTGGCGGCCGTTCACTGACGTCAGGAGGCAGTGGAGGAACTTGCGCTCTCTCTCTACGAGGGGCTCCTGGAGAAATATCAAGAAATTAATTTATAACAAGCAGAAACGTGTCTTTAACCTTTTGAACGCCACAGACGGCAATTGACGTCGATCGTTTTTTGATTAAAATCTACTGAAAAACATCCCACTTTTAGGTTGGCATTATTTATTCACAAAACTAAATTTTACCCCCGTGGCGTCAGTGGCACGGCAAATGGATGGCGCGTTTGGCGTTCAAAAGGTTAAGAAGTATAACAGTCTTACGGTAGATGTCGCTAGGGTCCCCTAGACCCATATGGTGGAAAGATTCGCTGGCTATGGATAGTATGTGTTGTTATAGCGGCAACAGAAATACATCATCTGTGAAAATTTCAACTGTCACTGTCACGGTCCATGAGATACAGCCTGGTGATAGACAGACAGGCAGACGAACAGACAGGCCAGACGAACAGACAGACGAACAGACAGACGAACAGATAAGTCTTAGTAATAGGGTCCCGTTATTACCCTTCGGGTACGGAACGGAACCCTAAAGAAAACAAAACTAAACTTGGCGAAAATATTAGGTAGAACTCTTATAAAACTTTGAATGACCGTACATATCGCCGCTATACTTACTCAACCTCGTATCTGCAACACTCATTTGAAGACAAAAACACCCTTATTCCGAATGAAAGAAAAGCGACATTTCCATCAAATGATTTTTGCAGATATGAGGTTGAGTAAGTATAGCGACGATATGTCAGTAACAAAAACTATCTATGTAATTTGTATTTATTTTTTAAAACCTTCAATCATTTGGCGGTACGGTATGGTATGAGGTAAATTTGACATCACGCAACCGGTGACAACGCAATATCATGCTAATATCGAGCTGGTCTGAGTATGCGCTGGTGGCCTAGCGGTAAGAGCTTTCAGTCCGGAGATCGCCAGTTCAAACCCCGGCTCGTACCAATGAGTTTTTCGGAACTTATGTACGAAATATCATTTGACATTTATCAGGTGCCGTTCGGTGAAGGAAAACATCAATAAGATCTAGTTTACCCTCTGAGTTGGAAGGCCAGATGGCAGTCGCTTTCGTAAAAACTAGTGCCTACGCCAGTTTTTGGGATTCGTTGTCAAGCGGACCCCAGTCTCCCATTAGCCTTGCCACGGCTGAGCTTGCCAAGGGTCTCCATTGTTTCCTATAAAGTTTTAAGTCATAATGTATTGTTTGTCCGTATTTTCGTTAGTCATAATTTGGTTTTTCTCAGAAACGCGTAACTTTTCAGGATTGCCATAAATCAAACCTAACCTAACCTATCTATAGGATAACCTTACGAAAATCCTGAAAAGTTATCGGTTTCAGAATTATGACTAATGATTGTCTGACAATCATTACATTATGACTTGCAATAATTATATCAAACAAAGGGATCCGGCTTGGCCAAAGATCTGCTGGTCTCTCATTCTCAGTCTAGAATGTACCTTGAACACGATCTCCTTCTTCCACTCGTCATGTAACAGGAAGTCGAGCAAGTTATGGAGCAGCATCAGTCTGAAGTCGATCGGCTTCCGAGGCACTAGTTTAGGAGGCGGCACGTGACCTAGCCCGCCTCGTTTAGGCTGCGAACAAGATATATTGAGCACTATAAATATCTGGGAGACCGAGCGTTGCTCGGAAAATATATAAAAACTCAAAAATGCCCGTTTTCCCAGAGATAAGACCTAGCTAGATCGATTTTTCACCCCCAAAAACCCCCATATAAATTTCATCGAAAATCGTTAGAGCCGTTTCCGAGATCCCCGAAATATATATATAAATAAAAATACAAGAATTGCTCGTTTAAAGATATTAGATTAGATTTACAATAATTTACTTTATGTTTGCCCTTAGTTGAGCAGGGTAGTTGACTGACTAGTCAAATCCATTTATTTTTAAGAACTGTCAAAACGATTAGCCACTATGGAATCTACATGAAATACAGAACAATGACGTCACGGTCAAGTCACCTACTCTTTATAATTTAATGGGATTTATAAAATAAAAATTGTGTCTGGAAATAACTGCGGTCTAGGTTTCTCTAATATTTTTGGTGCTTTATTTCGTGCAGTGTCTCATTATTTACATATTTTAAATAGAGGCAACCTCCTTATTAGTGAAAAAACTTTCAAGTACCTGTTGATATATCAGCCATGTACCATATTGGGTTCCTCCAATTGAGGACGGATTTAAATCTTCTCGGGCAGAGGTGTGAAGCTCGAAGGTGACCAAGTTTATAGTACAAGGGTAAATAAAATAAGTGCTTTCACCCGAGTTAAGCTTCATTAATTCCTCTGTTGTAATTAATTACATACACACCTGGTCAATGTTCGGCATGACGGGCTCCATGATGCCGTCGCCTCGAGCTCCTAGCGCTCCGCCTCGCCACCCCATCATCATCATCATCCTGCCACAAACAACTGTGTTACCATCAACAAACACACTGTATTTACATATAAAAAGGAGGGGTCTACATTCCAAGATAATCTCAACTTACTCAATAGGGTTTATTGAGTATTTGACTACTAGTCAAATCAGTTATTTTATTCGAACTGTGAAAACGATTTGCTACTATGGAATTTATATTTATTTATCGTATGGCATTACAATTACTGGATTCAATTTAATTATTAATCTAGAGATTGAGGTTTGCACTCTTCAGACACTCGATGGCCCTTTCACTGAGGTTCGCGAGGTCTTCAATCCGTTCCTTGAATTTGGTGAGAGGGCATTCCAGAACAATGTGTTCGACCGTCTGCTCAGGGTCACCACACACGCGCTGAGGGGAGTCACACCAGCCCCATTTATGCCAATGGTAGGCACAGTTTCCAACGCCTGTTCGAATGCGGTTTAGTTGACTCCATTTAATTACCCGGCGCGGTTTGTCGAAGCCAGGTGGACGTCTATTTGGGTTAAGTGTGAAAAGTTGTTCACCCTTGAATGGGGTTGGCCGGTGGTAGTTTTTAACAGATGGCGCCATCATAGCTTGCCCTGTCAATCCCTAGAAATGTGTCAAATTTTTGTTTTTTTAAAACCTTGGATGCCAGCCCTTTAAGCCAAATCTCATAGAATAAGGGGCAACCTATGATGGTGTCTAAAAATAACTTCTGTCTACGTTTCCTTATTAATCTTCTGGTGCTTATTTCATGCATGATGTAAGATAATTTATTTTAAATACAATCAAATACCCTTTAGTGTTTCTTTTAAATAACGTACCTCATCCCGATATCATCTCTCTACAGGTGTGAACAAGTTTTCAAGTAACTTCGCCGTTCGCCTGCTCATGCTGCGGCCGCGCTCTTGCTTTGGTTCCTTGTCTGTGGTCAGGTCTATGTCTGTGGTAAGGAGCTGATGTACTAACCTCATCCCGATATCGCTCTCGACAGGTGTGGACAAGTCTTCAAGCAGCTTCGCCGTTCGCCTGCTCATGCTGCGGCCGCGCTCTTGCATTGATTCTTTATCTGTGGTCAAGTCTATGATGTCTGTGGTAGGCTTCCCGCCTTTTTCGAATTGTATTCTGCGGGAATAGGATACGCTGTCGAAAATCTTTGTTTTAAAGAAAAAACGATAAATTAGATACTACAGCCTGGCAAACTGTTTTTGTCAGTAGAAAAAGCACTAAGTTTTTAAAACGTAGGCGCAAAGACACAGAATAAATAATAGTACTAACGTACAGAAAGGACACTTCCTACGAAAATGAAGTTTGACAGCGATTCAGGGTCGAATCATGTTGTCCCTTTCTAATGTATGGCACTATCCCTTTTGGCTATTTAGGGTTGACAAAATTCAAGTCATTATCTTAGTGTCTCCCCACTGGTAAAGGGTCGAAAAGTACAAATCTTTTCTTTTTCGCCCCTTTTATTCCCCCAAACGGACCATAATGTAAACTGAGAGTAAGTGAAAGAGGTAGATAGTTAAATAATGAACTCACAATCTGTCTCTACTCAAAGATCGCTCTCTCGTTTTCATCGGCACCATCGATTTGCTTCTGGCTCCCGTTGCGACGCTAAAATTACAAAAAAACCATGAACTCAAAAAGGTTAATGCCGATCGAAAAGTAAATCTAATTCGAATTTGGATTATGTACAGTTGTACACTTAAAATGTGACGTTTTCAACCAAAAGGTACCACATTGTCGGCTATAAAGTAGAGATGCAACGGATAGTTGTTTGGCCGGATATTCGGCCGGCGGAACTATACCTACATTTCGGTTTTTTAGGTGCGAATTGTGCAGGTTTTGAGCTGTTTCCTAGTGACTGTTCGTACGGACTCATTTCTAGGTTCGAAATGAGTGCGCGTGCAAGTCAGTGGAATGTTTAATTGTTTTAAAATAATAAACGAGTACGATTATGACCGTCACTGTTTCTTAGATCCAATTTGTTTACTCCGAAATCAAGCAATGTTACTATCTGGTATCCGGCCGGATAGTAGGTCACTATCCAGTATCCGGCCGGATAGTAGGTCACTATCCGGTATCCGACCGGATAGTAAAATATTGGCCGGATAGGGCGGATACAGGACAGTAACCGAATATCCGGTGCATCTCTACTATAAAGCTTGATTTCAAACTAGGGATTGCAATCCGGTCCGGCGGATCCGGTAATCCGGCCGGATCCGGCACTTTTTAGGAGCTACCGGATCCGGTTGAAATCACCGGATCCGGGAAAATAGAAAAAAAGACCGCACGCAGCACCCACTGCGGGTTTTAAGTGAGATAAAGGCGACGGACAGAAGAAAGAAGTTAAACAGAATAAAGAACGAATGAAAAAATCCAAATTTAGTAAAATAAGAAGATATTTAATATGACGATGATTGAGAACAGAAGAGGATTTCCTCTTCTTTCATGTTAGTGGCACGAATCGGCACGATACGACGATTACTTAAATAATTAGAAGTAAACATTAAAGGATGGAGATGCCATGGAAGGCACTTGTAACGACCGGTCTGGCCTAGTGAGTAGTAACCATTCAGTGACCCTGCCTATGAAGCCGATGGTCCTGGGTTTGAATACCGGTAAGGGCATTTATTTGTGTGATGAACACAGGTATTTGTTCCTGAGTTATGAGTGTTTTCTACGTATATAAGCATGTATTTATCAATATACTATACGTATATATATCGTCGCCTAGTAGTAGTAAACTAGAGCTAGCTAGTACCCATATTACAAGCTTTGCTTGGTTTGGGGCTACGAGTAGGTCGATCTGTATAAAATTGTCCCCAAATATTTATTCATGAATGATTTATTTATTTATAAAACTATTTTCACGGATAAAAAATGAATGCAAGATAATATTGGAACGCATTTCATACAATTTTGGTTAAAAGTAAAATATCTTGTTACTAGAATGGATGTCAGCGTTACAAATAATTCCATCAAAGAACAGTTAGGAAAACTTTTCCTTTCAAGGAGTTCCATTTCCCATCCCATAATTATCCCATTAACAGGCTTTGGAATCTAATCAAATTTATATTTTTATTGTAAACGTATAAATTTGAGCAGAATGTGAATGATTAAATATAATTAAATTAATAAATGACTTAGATTTCATATTTTATTTTTAAATTGAGATTGACTATGTGACACTTAGTTGTATTTTATTGTTAAAAAGTTATTTCTTATTTTCTTCAAATTGTTGTTTTATGATTACATTTGTAAAAATACCCTTTGTTTCTCATATAACGCATCCTTATACCTAACCGGATCCGGTCCGGCCGGATCCGGCCGGATTGGGTCCAAAATCCGGCCGGATCCGGCCGGATTGAAAATCAATCCGGTTTGCAATCCCTATTTCAAACTGAAGCTATATGGAAATAGTGCCTTATTGACAACTGACAATAAGTACCCTGTTGACTGAAAATGGCACAAACAATGAATAAATATTTAAAAGCCGAAGGGTTATTTATTTATTTACTTACTTTGGCTGGACTTTTGGTGGCACTGGAGCGGGTGTAGCAAATTTTGGCGTTTTCTTTAATGTTATGCTTCTGAAATCAAAATACCAACTGTTAATATTAATTCTCATACAACAATTATTATTTATCAATATTTTCTTTGATTTTTAAGAGAGGTATGGACAACGTAATGTCTTCAGGTTCAAGTCAGGAGCAGGCTAACTGGGGAGTTACCTTCACATAGAGAAGACGAAAAAGGTTTACGTCACACAAATGGTGCCAATTTTATAAAAAACTGCTGAAGTGCGATTCGGACTCGCGCACGAAGGGTTCCGTACCATTACGCAAACCCTAAAAACCGGCCAAGTGCGAGTCGGACTCGCGCACGAAGGGTTCCGTACCATTACGCAAAAAAAGGCAAAAAAATCACGTTTGTTGTATGGGAGCCCCACTTAAATATTTATTTTATTCTGTTTTTAGTATTTGTTGTTATAGCGGCAAAAGAAATACATCATCTGTGAAAATTTCAACTGTCTAGCTGTCACGGTTCATGAGATACAGCCTGGTGAGTGGTGACAGCCAGACGGACAGACAGACAGTGGAATCCTTCTTAGTAATAGGGTCCCGTTTCCCTTTGGGTACGGAACCCTAAAATCGAACGGATTATTCGGTACATCTATACAACATTTATGACATTTTAAGTAAATGGTACCTACCACATTGCCGATCGGTGAGAAATACGACTTATTACTTACGGGTGTGTAATGCTTAATATAATTATAAAAAAAAATCGGGCAAGTGCGAGTCGGACTCGGACACGAAGGGTTCCATGCCATTATCTATAAAAACGGTTACCCATCAGAGTACTGACCCCACCCGACGTTGCTTAACTTCGGTCAAAAATCACGTTTGTTGTATGGGAGCCCCACTTAAATCTTTATTATATTCTGTTTTTAGTATTTGTTGTTTATATAGCGGCAACAGAAATACATCATCTGTGAAAATTTCAACTGTCTAGCTATCACGGTTCGTGAGATACAGCCTGGTGACAGACGGACGGACGGACGGACGGACAGCGAAGTCTTAGTAATAGGGTCCCGTTTTACCCTTTGGGTACGGAACCCTAAAAACTATCATACATTTGTTATAACGCCATTTTATATATTATTTTATGTTATAATGTAATTTTTATTATACGTTTCCTGTGTTATATTGTGATTTCATCTAAACTGTCATTGCTATAATGCCTATTGTAATATAATTTATAAATAGTATATAGACATATTTTATAATGACATTTGTTATATTATATTTTTGTCTAACGTAATACTTCATACAATTCTATCAAGCATAAATACATATATTGTATAACATTTATTGCCATATTTCATTCAATAATAAGACAATAACGTAAAGTTTTACATATTTTTTATAAGTAGTACACAGGCCTACTTCTTTTGCTAGCTATTTTATTCTAGGGAGGTCGCAGTTCTAACCTAACCTAACCATTTCTTTCATGGTTTTCGATTCTGCGGGGCCCGCAGTTCAAACCTAACCTAAACCACTTTGTTGATAGGTATTTTATTCTACGGAGAGTCAAAGTTCTAACCTAACCCTGCTTTTGCTAGGTAGTTATTCGTTTGTGCGGAGTCGCAGTTCCAACGTAACCTAACCCATTTATGTCATTCAACTATTATGCCACACAAACAATTTATGATGTCACTTGTTATAATATATAATATGCTTTAGAGTATGTAATAATTATGGCAATGTATATTAAACCAAGTGTAAATGTACCTTATGAGCATTATACCAATTATAACATTATGTATACCGTTAATTAGGTATTACGGTACTATGCCATTTATTACGTTATTCAAAATAACGATATAACAAACTATAATATATGTAATTATAACAAATGTAATGCACCCATTACTTACCTCTCCTTATCGTTGACGCTCGTAGTTATCTTACAGATGTTGGCGGCTTCGTTGATACTGTAGTTGAGCCTCCAGAGCAGGTCCCGGTAGTGCGGGTCGAACAATTCGCGTACCTTGGTGGAGCCTGTGCGAAACCATACCGGTATTCAAACTGGGCCAATACAATAAATGCAGATAAATGTTACCTAATAGACTAGCCTAAAATATAATAGAACTATACACTGTGGCCAAAAAATCAGTGCATTCCCGTTGCCAGGGAGGTTTTGGGATAATAGCAAGTTTTTTCTCTCTCTCTTTCTTCCTTGCCGTATCCGGCAATGGCGACTCCATCAACAATTCTTATCCGGATTATGAAATGCCCTTATGTGGCTCGCAAAACCAAACTTTCGTCTTGAAGATGCGGTCACACGATGCAAGCAACGATGCACGATGATAGCAAGTTTTACAATGGGACCAACCCCGAAATCGCAAAACGGAACGCTTATACACAATA
This sequence comes from Cydia splendana, assembly GCF_910591565.1. Taxonomy (NCBI): domain Eukaryota; kingdom Metazoa; phylum Arthropoda; class Insecta; order Lepidoptera; family Tortricidae; genus Cydia; species Cydia splendana. The sequence continues at coordinate 10,640,251 of NC_085984.1, read as the reverse complement.
GTTATACCAAACGGAAGTTCCAACTTAACGGAAACGGAGCTCCGTAACATCCCTGGTCCAAGGACAGGGTCTCTATTGTTTCCCAAATAGTTTTAAGTCATAATGTATTGTTTGTCCGCATTTTCGTTAGTCATAATTTGTTTGGTTCAGAAACTCGTAACTTTTCAGGATTGCCATATAACTTACCTAACCTATAGAATAACCTTACGAAAATACTGAAAACTTAACTTAGGACTAATGATAATACGACAACATACATTAATGATAATATACTTACATTATGACTTAAAACTTTATGTCAAACAACGGGACCCCGTCCTTACAAGGTATATACATGACATACAATATTGGATAAATGAAATGAAAACATTAATTTAGGAAAAATATTCGTGGTAAACATAGGAATAAATAGAGCTAAAATCTGGTAAAATATTTAGTATGACAAATACCGGTAATTTACCGGTTTACTAGTATATTCTACAAGTTTTTACCGGTTTGCATATTCCCTAAGAATGAACTGACCTGCCAACTGTCTAATATTCTTAATAAAGAATATTTCTTCTTCCTTCAGTTGCCTGAAAGTGCGACTCACGAACCTCGCATCGTCCGCAAACTCCGTTAAACGAATAATTGTTTGTTTGAAGAATGGCTCCGTTATATTTGTGAGAAGCTCTAGTGGTGGAAGGGCCGAAGATTCGTTGTCTCTGAAAGTTATAATATGATTAAATACCGGTATTACATTATATCGTTCAAAAACCGGTATCATTTTTTTGCAATGCATTCGGTAAACGATTTGTACTTGGTAGGGTACCGGAACTTAAGGTCATTACCGGTAACTCACCAAGTACCGGTACCTCATTGGCGCAACAATCGCGGAGCGTGATGGTAAAGTACTTATACTTACGGGGATGTTGAAAGTGCTCCAGCAGATTTTTGCATTTTAATCCATGTTATACTTCTGAAAAATAATAAGAGAAGTAGTACCACTGTATATATATTGTATGTAAATAAATGCTTTGTAAAATAATAAAAAAAAAATAAAAAAAGTTACATCGAAGTTTGCTATTACAACAGAACCCTTAAGAATTATAAGAATACAAAAAATAAGTGTTCTCATTTATTTTTTCTGTTCCCGAAAGTTGAAATCATTAGTATTAACTATAAATGCCCTAAATTTTAATATACTTATCTAAAAACTATATCGGTACGGGACAGATTACGATTAGTCACAACCAGAAATTTTACTCCACTTACTTATTTGACATATATTTTAACAGTATACATTATTATGAAGACCTTTGGCCTAGTGGGTAGCGAGTTTTTTACCCTGCCTATGAAGCCGATGGTCACGGGTTCAAATCCCGGTAAGGGCAGTTATTTGTGCGATGAGCAAGGACACTCGTATTTATTCCTGCGTCATGGGTGTTTTCTATGTATTTATATATTATATATATCGTTGTCTGAGTACCCACAACACAAGCCTTATTGAGCTTACCGTGGGACTTAGTCAATTTGTGTAATAATGTCCTATAATATTAGGACTAGATCGATTTATCGCCCCCGAAAACCCCCATATAGCAAATTTCATCGAAATCGTTAGAGCCGTTTCCGAGATCGCCGAATATATATGTATATATTATATGTATATTTATATATATGTATATAAATAAATAAACAAGAATTGCTCGTTTAAAGGTATTAGATTTATTTATATTACAACTGACCTGTCTTTCTCAATAACGGTATAAGTCAATTCGTAAGCTTTTCGCGCCTCCTTTACGACACGATCCAGTTTCCACAGCAAAATGCGGTATTTCGGCATGAACATGTCTCGCACCGATATGGTTTCTGGAATAACAAAACATATGTGCCATTTTCAACCAAAATGGTACTTATTATCGGTTATCATTAAGTCGCTATTTCCATGTAGTCTCAATTTGAAATCAACCTTATCGACAACCGACAAAGTGGTGCCTTTTTGGTTGAAAACGTCACATATTCAGGGAGACTTAGGACCCAGGGGTATGTCCTTCAACTACGTACAAAAGAGAGGTATTGGCACTGTGAATGTCATCTCGTGGTAGGGCACAGCACAGCGGATGTCAGTCCAGATCTAGAGCACAGACCAACTGGGGAAGTACCTCCACCTTACAGAAAACCGTAGCGAAATAACACTAGACCCTACTTATAGTGTTTTGTTCCTGCCGGTGCTCAACGAGGGTGCGGAGTGTTAGGGTCGGTGTGCCCAGGAACACAACACTATGAGTAGGATCTAGGGTGTTATAATAAAATTATAGTAATCGAACTAATAATATAAAGGGGTGCGATCCCCGTTCTGGCTCCTACCTAGATTTAGATTTATTTAAATATTTCATAATATGAAATTACAATATAAATTATTTTACACTAATCTATACGAATTCATATTATGATCGTCAGGTAGGAAAATAACAATTGATTATAGTTATACAAATGTCAAGCAATACATAATTTAAAACAATTATAAGCAATCAATTAATTAACTATTTTTTTTTTAAGAATATGAATGTCAAATAATATAAAATGAAAAAACAATGTCAATACGACTAAGCATGGATATCTCATAATGATCTTCAAATTAAAATAAAATGAAATACAGGTCAATTGAAAAAATAATTATGTTCAATTTATTGTATTAAATGTCATTTCCATATATGTACATATTCATTTACAGAATATAATGGATTATAATAAAAAGAGTCTCAATTGGCGTTCAAATGTTTCGTCAGATGGTTCGGTTCGCAATTTTGCAGGTAGACGTTCATAATACGTTGGTCCAATCACCCTCGGATTTTTGACTGAAACTGCCATGCGACGCGGCACTGTGCGTAGTCGCCCCGTGGATTGGAGCTGTTTACCTAGTCCAACAGATATCGCTTGCCATCCAGCGCGGTAATGCCGCTAGTATTTTTGGCACTTTTGGACTGGGTGGGGGTCGGAATGGGACTGATAGTATAAGTGGAATGGTATATTAGTAATGTGTTTAGATTTTAAGTTAGGACATTTATTTTAGGGTAAATGTAAACTGTTAAGTAGATTTTAAGATTGACTTTGAATGTACCTGCCAATAATGTTTATGAATAAATGAATGAGTATAAAACTATAGAAATCGAATAAAAACAACCGGTCAAGTGCGAGTAGGAATCGCGCACGAAGGGTTCCGTACCATTACGCAAAAAACGACAAAAAAAGACAACTTTGTTGTATAGGAGCCCCACTTAAATATTTATTATATTTTGTTTTTAGTATTTGTTGTTATACCGGCAACAGAAATACATCATCTGTAAAAATTTCAACTGCCTAGCTATCACGGTTCATGAGATACAGCCTGGTGACAGACAGACAGACGGACAGCGGAGTATTAGTAATAGGGTCCCGTTTTTACCCTTTGGGTACGGAACCCTAAAAAGCACTTATCAAGTTACCAACCGACCTGCTAATGATAAAACCTCCTTCACGAACTCGACCTCTCCCTCTGAAAGCTGACTGAACGTCTTCATCTTGCTGTTCTCATTGTCCGCAAACTCTGTGCAAAATAACAAAAAAAAATATATTTTCTGTTAAAAATAATATTTTTTTGTTAAAAATTTTTTTGGATACAAGCTTTTATCGTCGACTGTACTTTTCTTTCAACAGGCGATAAATACTCATCGAGACAATCATAACAAACCTAAAACAATTAGTGTGCATAGTTTTATCACAGAGTTGCATGCAGTCCATCATCAGATCAGCTCGATGGGTACCAGTTACCATAGAAATGAGCATTTATTTATATAACACAGCCAACACAGGTGAATAAAACCGGCCAACTGCGAGTCGGACTCGCGCACGAAGGGTTCCGTACCATAAAGCATAAAACGGCAAAAAAAATCGCGTTTGCTATATGGGAGCCCCCCCACTTAAATATTTATTTTATTATGTTTTTAGTATTTGTTGTTATAGCGGCAACAGAAATACATCATCTGTGAAAATGTCAACTGTCTAACTATCACGGGTCATGAGATACAGCCTGGTGTCCTGACAGACAGACGGACAGCGGAGTCTTAGTAATAGGGTCCCGTTTTTACCCTTTGAGTACGGAACCCTAAAAAACTGTTAAGATTACAGGGCCGAATTTTATAACAAAATACAAGTTAATACCATTAGTGATTTTACATTCAAAATCACTAATAGCATTGGCTTGTATTTTATTATGCTATAAGCCCCTGGTTGCATTGTACAAAAGTTAAGATACTTAGGATGTTATACTCTGTACCTTTAGGTTCTAAAATAAAAGTAAACAAATAATTTGTAGATTTTCGGGTAGTTGTAACATTTATTGATTAACCAACCAAATACAAAACCACCTGGACCTGTCACTGAACGACCTGACTTTAACCTACATTATTTGATCATGTAATGTCTTCATCTACCCTCAACTGGCTTAAGACGCCATTTGAGGGTAGATTTTGTTTACTCTTTTTTAAACACCTATTATACCTAAAGATACAGACTATAAATAGTAGGTATAGAAATTACCTGTGAGAGCGACCACCGTTTTGGTGAAGAATTTCTCAGTAATGTTTGAGAGGAGACGGAGCGAAGGGATAGTGGTAGCGGCGTCAGGGTAATATGGATCAAGAAAACTGTGGGCTCTGAAAAGAAAACAATATTATCATCATTTCATATGTCTAAAGATGAACTTTTATTTAGAATTAGTAGACGAATGTGTCTGATACTTGATAATGTACAGTCACCAGCGATAATATGTTACACAACGAAGGCCGCAAAAATATCTGACACGATCTTGTTTGTAGAGCCATAAGAGCGTGTCACATATTTTTGCGGCCTTCGAAGAGGCACATATTATTGCAGGTGACTGTACTCGAGTACCCTGTTACGGAAAAAAAACGTATCTAATTACATATTTAATACTTCCTATCTAGTATACGTTGTTTTTTTTTATGATATAGGAGGCAAACGAGCAGACGGATCACCTGATGGTAAGCGATTACCGCCGCCCATGGACACCCGCAACACCAGAAGGGTTGCAAGCGCGTTGCCGGCCTTTGAGATGGAAGAGAGAAGAGAGAATTTTTTGAGAATTAAATCTGTTTATTTCAAAAAAATATTAATAGCATTACAATTTCTTAAACCTAGTTACAATCTTTAATATTTAAGATGGGAGTACGCTCTTTTCTTGAAGGTTTGAAGGTCGTATCGGTCCGGAAATACCGCAGGCGACAGTTCATTCCACAGTTTGGCTGTGCGAGGCAGGAAGTTTCTGGAGAAACGCACAGTTGAGGACTGCCAACCATCCAAGTGGTGAAGATGGTAATGTTGTCGCGTAGGGCGATGGCGGAAAGAAGCGGCAGGGATTAATCCCCACAATTCCTTGGAGCACTCCCCCTTATACATGCGATAGAAAACGCAGAGCTAGGCCACATCTCGATGCAGCAGTTTTGCCGTAACAGGGCAGATCAGGGGCATGTCAGTGATGGTCATGTGCTTGTGGTCACACGATATCGGTTTTGAATTCTGAGATAGCGCCCATATGGATACTTTTTCATAAGTCATCATAGGGATCGTTTTCAAAGTTTTCAGGGGTGCGGATTTCAATAATGATGACTTGATGACCTTTTTGGAATCTGAGATGTAGAATACGTAGGTTTACGTAAAATATGTTATGGATGTCGTTTTTTGTCTGAATATAACAACAAAACAAAACAGTTTTCCTAACAAAACTTCCGTGAGACACAGACAAATTAAATATATTAAAAACGGGTCACTCACGTATTTTAAGTCGAAAAACGCTCGACATGTTTCACTCCGTACCGAGGAGTGTCATCAGGAGCTTGCGTTTACGGTGACGGACCGGCGCAGACTGCGGGCCGCAGCTCTCCGCACCCGATGACTCGGCGCGGGCGCCGGTGGCGGCAAGGGGGGCGAGAAACTACCCTCATTTATGGGGTTGTCTATTGTTTGTCCGAAAATTATATAAAATAATACTCATATGCCCGAATTTTATTTGCCCGAATTGTTTGTTTACCATAAAAATTATGTGACATACTCTTTGTTTACCCGATTATTAGATTCCAGAACGTACGAGTGCCATACGTGTTGTTGTCCATATTATTAATTGTAATAATATTATTTAATAGAATATTTAAACCTCACTAACCCACTTTTCCAGTAGTATTTCTTTTCTGTAAGGGTCGCAGTTCAAACCTAACGTAACCCATTTTTCTAGTAGCATTTGGTTTCTGTAAGGGTCGCAATTCAAACCTAACCTAACCCACTTTTCTGATAGCATTTCTTTTCTGTAAGGGTCGCAGTTCAAACCTAACCTAACCTACTTTACTAGTAGCATTTATTTTCTGTGTGGGGTGCAGTTCAAACCTAACCTAACCCACTTTTCCAATAGCATTTCTTTTCTGTAAGGGTCGCAGTTCAAACCTAACCTAACCCACTTTTTTAGTAGCATTACTTTTCTGTAAGGGTCGCAGTTCAAACCTAACCTAACCCATTTTTCTAGTAGCATTTGGTTTCTGTAAAAAAAAATATTATGGCTAGTGATAATTATGGCTTACAATGATGATGACAAATGATATTATTGAAATTGATTTTATGGGAAACAAAGTTTCTGGCACGTGACTAATATAGTAAACAATAAGTATTGCATATGTAATTATGGGAAACAATATAATGGCTGTTGACTATTATGGCAAATGAAATTATGGCAAATGAAATTCTGGCAAGTGGGTGTATACCCATTTATGGCATTATTGTCAAATGATGGGTTGCACACAACACCCACTACGTTATTCGCTAATGGTTCATCCACACTGACAATAATGCCATAAATGAGGGTAGTCTCTCGCCCCCCGGCCGCCACCGGCGCCTGCGCCGAGTCATCGGGCGCGGAGGGCTGCGGCCCGCAGTCTGCGCCGGTCCGTCACCGTAAACGCAAGCTCCTGATGACACTCCTCGAAACATGTCGAGCGTTTATCGACTTCAAATACGTGAGCGACCCGTTTTTAATATATTTTATAAAACAAAACAGTCATATCATAAGGTAACATTTTTAGATAGGTACTTACAGAGACTGATCAGTCTGAATATTAGAATCTTTGTTTTCTTTATGCGGACTATTGGACACATTTTTGGTCTTGTGTGTTTCATCTTTATTCTTTTTCTCACTAACTTTATTGTTAGGTTTTTCTTTATCTTTTTTAGATTTGTTGCCATTCTTTGGTACTTTTTCAAGCAGTAAAGCCCTGAAATTGGAAAAATATGCTACAGGTCAAACTATTATTTTGCAGGTACCATACCATTACATATACCACTTAGGGATTGCAATCCGGTCCGGCGGATCCGGTAATCCGGCCGGATCCGACACTTTTTAGGAGCTACCGGATCCGGTTAAAATCACCGGATCCGGACCGGATCCGGGAAATAAGAAAAAAAGACCGCACACAGCACCCACTGAGCGTTTTAGGTGAGATAAAGGCGACGGATGGAAGAAAGAAGTTAAACAGAATAAAGAATGAATGAAAAATTCAAAATTTAGTAAAATAAAAAGATATTTAATATGACGATGATTGAGAACAGAGGAGGATTTCCTCTTCTTTCATGTTGGTGGCACAAATCGGCACGATACGACGATTACTTATATACTTAGAAGTAAAAATTAAAAAATGGAGATGTTATGGAAGGCATTTGTAACGACCGGTCTGGCCTAGTGGGTAGTGACCATTCAGTGACACTGTCTATGAAGCCGATGGTCCTGGGTTTGAATCCCGGTAAGGTCATTTATTTGGGTGATGAACACAGATATTTGTTCCTGAGTCATGGGTGTTTTCAATATAAATAAGCATGTATTTATCAATATACTATATGTATATATATCGTCGCCTAGTAGTACTACCTAGCTAGCTAGTACCCATAGTGCAAGCTTTGCTTGGTTTGGGGCTACGAGTAGGTCGATCTGTATAAGATTGTCCCCAAATATTTATTCATGAATTATTTACTTATTTGTGATTTAGACTATAAAACTATTTTCACGGAAAAAAAAAGAAAGCAAGATAATATTGGAGCGCATTTCATATACTTTTGGTTAAAAATAAATATCTTGATATTAGAATGGATTGATATCCATTCTAATATACGCTGATGCGTTACAAATAATTCCATCTAAGAACAGTTGCGAAAACTTGTCCTTTCAAGGAGTTCTCCAATTCCCATCCCATAATTATCCCATTAACAGGCTTTGGGCTCTAATCAAATTTATAATTTTATTGTAAACGTAAATTTGAGCAGAAATTAATAAATGACTTAGATTTCAAGTTTTATTTTTAATTTGAGATTGACATTGTGACACTTTTTAATAAAATAAAATAAAATAAAATAGCCTTTTATTTCGACCTTAAATTTTTTTAAATGGTACAGTTTTGTCATGTTATTGAATATTTGTCAAATTTGTCATGCTAGTCAAACATATTACACTATTATTATTATAATTTGATTTAGAATAAGGTTGGTTGTCATTTTTGTTAGAGTTGACATCGGTCGACTTGCCTCCCGGCATAGGCCTCCCCTAAGACCTTCCATTCCTCTCTGTTAGTTGCTCTTCTTGTCCATGTCCATGTTGGTCCAGCGATAGCTCTAATGTCGTCTTCCCATCTGCGGTAAGGTCTGCCTCTTTTCCTTTTCCCGTCTTTGGGGTACCAGGTTGTAACAATTTTTGACCATTTTTGTCCTGGCTCTCTGAGCATGTGTCCAGTCCATTTCCATTTTAGGCTATCTGTTACATAGGATACATCTCTTAATTTTGTGTTTTTTCTTATGGTGCTTAGTCTTATTTTGTCTTTCTTTTTGATGTTGAGAATACTTCTCTCTATGTTGTGTTGACATACTTCTAGGGATTTCCTATTTTTTTGTGTTAAGGCCCACGTTTGGCAACCATATGTCATGCTAGGGAGGATGCAAGAGTTGAACAATTTACTTTTGCATTTTAGTGGGATTTCCGGGTTTTAATACTTACTTTTATTTTATTGTTAAAAAGTTTGTTCTTATTAACTTTAAATTGTTGTTTTATGAATACATTTTTTAAAATACCCTTTGTTTCTCATATAACGTATAAAACTTGAAAAATATGTCATTTAATTAACTTTAATATCCTTATACCTAACCGGATCCGGTTCGGCCGGATCTGGCCGGATTGTGGCCAAAATTCGGCCGGATCCGGCCAGATTGAAAATCAATCCGGTTTGCAATCCCTAATACCACTGTCTCATACCGGTAGATCTACATAATATGCGCTCACCAAATCTTATATGTGCAGGATTTTTATCAAATGAATTAATACCTTGTGTTCTGTTGCTAGGTAGCTGTTCCGCTGGCCCAATATTACAGAGTTCTATGTTACATATTCAAGATAGTTGAAATTCGACTTAATGTCACTATGATAATGTTCAAATTTCAGTTAGATAAAAGTGAAATACAGAACCCTGTAATATTGGGCCAATTTTTTTTGGGGTCATTTTTGCAGGCAAACATAATCATGTTCACTAGATTCTTCTTCTTCACTAGATTAGTTATTAAATGCAGCTCATAATTTCTACCGAACTACAACATAACCAAAACAAAGAAAAACTTACGCCGTCTCTCTCCCACTAGTTTCCTTAAGTGTCACCTCAAACTTACAATCCCCACAACCCTCCATGGCCTCCCAAAGTGGTGCGTAAAGCGACTTATACCCGAACCCGACATCCTTGTCTCGATACTTCAACAGATTGTATATATACTCCGCTTGACTTAAATGCATTTCTTCATAGGACAATTTGGTTTGAGTGCTTTTGATGAAGCGTAAAGTTTTGTCTAGGAACCGGACTTTAAAGGTGCCAATCGGTTCTTCAGGTACGTTGGGAGGGCGGAGCGGGCTCGCATGTGAGTGTGGTTGCATGGTGGCAGGTTCATGAGGCAGGGGAGCGCGTGTGTGAGGTTGTCGGAGGTCATGAGGTAGGGGAGCGCGTGGGTGTGCTGTGTGACGTTGGAGAGCTGAAGCTCGTGCTTGGATTAAGCGGTCGGCTATGGTGCTGTGAAACGTTAAATGGATTGAAGAAAAGCTTGTTATGTGGTAAGCAGACAACAGAAAAGTTTTGTAATATTGAAGTTAATTTATTTGCAAGGAATGAAGTGATGACGAGTGTTGCTTATAGTGAATGCACTGCACAATGCTACATATTTGGGAAATTTTATCTTATTTCTGCTCAGAAAGAGTTTTTTAAGTCATATATTTTTCAATCAAAAAAGTTATAGTATGGGAAAAAATTCTCAAATTTCTTCTTGTAAGGTCTAAAGATGAAAAAAGCTTGTAATTCTGAGTAGAAATAATATAAAATATGGTACATTATTATTAATTTGTTTCAATATAAAAAAATAAACAAACTAATTTGTTAGTCAGACGGTGAATTGAACTAAACAAAAAGAAAAACCGTAATAAAAATAAGCCTTACCTCAGCTTGACTGGCTTTTTCTTAATCTTATTAGAAAACATTTTTTTGTACACTAAGAGGCTGTAAGAAAAAAAATACAAAAATAATCTTACATAAATTAGATACAGGCCACATCAGTTGTCATAACTGCCTGCCTCCTTATTTAATAAATAAATTGACCCTGTTTCAAGCAAATTATAACTTTATATATTCTTGTCATGGGGCTATTCATAAATTACGTCATCGTTTAATTACGTACGTCAAATTAGGGGGGGAAGTCTGGACGTAGGAGGAAATGGGGTCATTCGAAGCATGATTTTTGGATGATTTTAGAGGGGGTCAAAAATCGATGACGTAATTTATGGACAGCCCCCATGCTCAAATAAAAAAGTACACAGAATTTATTAAATAACCTGCCCTCACAATAATTATCATTCTCTATACTACTATGAAAATTAAGGGCAAGTTACATTTAATTTAACTAACATTAGGTACTCATTTAAAAAATTGTATAGACTGTTTTCTAAAGGACATTATATCTATCTAATTAGGCATTATTTTGAATTCGTAAACTTACTTCCCATTCTCATAAGCATGTGTCCACCTAAACACCTCCCGGGACATCTCCAGGACTTTGATTATCTCCTCGGCAAGCACTCTGTCCTGATACTTGAAGGCCTTGCTCTTCAAATTCCTTGTATCAGTGACCAAATTCACCAAAAACCCCTCGACGTAAGGCGAAATGGAGGGAAAGTATACTTCACTGTTGTTTCTTTTCAAAAAGTCCAGTGTTTTTTGAAGATAATCGTTTACTTCCATGGGTTCCATGTATTTCATGGCTTGCTCAAACTCCATTAAGTTTTTTGAAGCCATGTTGACAGTGTTTTGGCAAGTGCGCAAAAGCTTCTTGATGATTTAAATTCTTTACTATATTTCAAGGATGCCTAAAGTTCCGCGTGAATATATGAATCGTGCATGATTGTAGACATTTTTACTATTCATAACACCGAAGAGAAGTAGTGATAGTTGTCATGAACATATTGTAAATGCAAATTCTTACTTGTGGGTACCCACACTTCTGGAAAATTGATGAAACCGGGTCGTCAGCGAAATATGCAAAAAAAAAGTAATTAAGATATTTTTAAATAACTCTAGTCAAGTAAGTTTAAGTTATTACCGACAATATTATTGCTGAATAGAATGAGATTTTTCTTAAAAACTGCAGGATTTTCGCTAAACAACAAACAGAAAACTGAGAAGATGTCAAGAAGAAAATTTCAAAAAACAGGAAGACAACGTTTTGTTTCTTCAAATTCTTCAAGAAATAATATTGACCCATCATCCAAACATACCTTAAATTCAAACAAAATTTATTTATTTGAGTAGCATATTATTCAAATTTTACAAAATATACTAAATATTTGCCTTATACGATAGTTACGATATACAGTGAATCAACTCATTCTAAAATAGATAATGGAATAACAAAACGCAGTCAAAGCTGTTCGAAACATGGTTTTTACTGCCTAATTTATAATTATTTCATATGGCAACATCCTTATGAATGTCAATTTGTGTTTTTACAAAATGTACACATATTATTTCTGGAATTATCGTTTAATTCTAAATTAAAGTGCTATAATTAAATAACCAATTCATTAATAATGTCTTTCGACGTCAATTGGGACGTCGAAAGTCAGAGAGAAGACCACGAATGCGAAGAACATTGGCAGTTAAGAAAGGCGTTCATAGAACGATGGAAGAACGAATATCCTAAAGACAGGCTGGTTTGCCTAGCTAGGGTCTTCGCTAACATGGAGTTCATGGGTTGCCGGTACCCCACAGAAGTCATGCAAGAAGTTGGAAGGCTCTCTCAAGAAGTAAGCTCACTTTTCCCTCTGACTTTAATGTTTGTCTAACTGCAGCATCATTTGAATTGGTTTTAGTGAAAGGCACATTCAATATAATTTTTCGCATAGTACTCAACTTTCCGTTTGTCCCATGAGGCTTGTTATCATTAAATTTATCCCCTGTTTTAGGCTCTTTTTTGCTGTGTCCCAACACCTTTTAAAACAACACACAAAAAAGAGTTTTAAAACATGATACTTTAACTATATGCGGCATTCCATGCCTAAACCCCTTACCCTTTTTAAACCCTTTAGCCATGGAAAGTCACAGATTTATATTTCACAGTGTATAGTAACTATAACATAATGATTTCATAGGTAGCAAGCACCTACAGAAAGTCCAAGAAAGGTAAACTCCAAAGGACGTTTGTATCAGCCTCCGATGCTGCCGAGGACCGAGCGAGAGGTGTAAAGCGCGAAGGTGGCATTATCAAAGACGGCCCAGCACCGAAGTCTTCCAAAATCCAGTTTGTGAAACAGGGCCAGGGCAATGAAGAGGAAAGTGAGGATAAGGATGTGGATAGTAGAATAAGGAATTTGATTAGTTCAAGGTAAATCATTGTAGGGTTATTGCATCAGTTTACCGTCCAGTGCCTGTTTCTGTCCACTTGGCATAGTTGCTTCAGAATTGCGTATGATGATGATCTATGTAGCAACTACGCCAAGTGGACGGAAACAGGCACTGGACGGTAAATTGACGTAATGACCCTATTTTTTTAATGCTTGTCTCAATAAGTCTTAATAATTTTATTATTTGAATTTTTATACTTTTTGAATAAAAGACAATTTTTATACTTTTTGAATAAAAATCAAAACAGTACCATGTTCTTTATTCTTTATTTCATTGTAGTCATGTTCATAAACATTATGTTCTCTTAAATTAATTATAAAAAACCTAATAAAGATTACTGCATGAAATTTTTTGAAACTTTATTTGGTTAATTGTTCAGTTTGTTCATAATAATTCTTAAAACTTAAATTCACCCTAGTTTCAGGTTGTCAAATTTGCTGATTGATTCAAAACTTAGCATACTGTTAAAACCTTGGTGGTAATGCAAAGTTAGCAATCTTCTTCTTCCTCGGTCCCTCATTGCTGAGGATCGCAACCATGTATGCTACGTCTCCACAGTGTGCGATCATAGGCCATATGGGTCACGCACTGCATGTTGCCGCCAATCACCCTCTTCACAACATCAGACCATCTCGTGGGTGCTTTTCCTCGCGCTCGCTTGCCCTCTATTTGGCCCAAGATAATCTGCCTTTCTAGGTTGTGCTTTTTAGACCGCATGATATGACCAAAGAAGCTGAGCGCGCGTTCTTGACATTTTGTAGAGAGCCGTGTGGTGATCTTCAGCTCCTCTAGGATAGACTTATTGGTTCTCATAGCCGTCCAGGGTATGCGTAGGAGCTTTCGCCAACACCACATCTCTCTCTAAAGTTAGCAATAGAAACATTCTATTAAACACGAAACCTCTTCAAATAAGGTCTTGATAAGTTATTGATTTTCAAAGACTGAGCCATTCTTTACTTATTTATTATATAATATGGAATCATCAGGGATCAGAAACATCTTTAACCATGTAAGGCCCACCAAACCTAATTTTCCTATTTTTAATTTGAACCTTGTTGTAAAAGTGACAATACAAAAGAAATGCTACTTTATTTGGTTCATGAAAGATTGTTGTTCGAATTGGATTGCAACAAATACATTGTAGGTAATGTACCATCACGTTCGGCGATTGTTGCGCCATTTAGGGTCCTAGCTAAATTGGTTGTTCAATACTTACGCTATAGAATTTCCAATTTAGCAAGAACCCTAAATGGCATATCAATCCTGTCCTGTGTGATGACTGTACATTGAGCCTACAAGGTTGTGACAAATATTCTAATACTAATAAAGCCAAAAATCAAAGCTATTGTTTGTTCATTCCAGCATATCTAAAACCGACAAACCGACTGAGGAAGCTCGGAAGCCCCTCGGGGACCTCAACGAGTACCTGAAAGACCTGAGCAGCGTGCGGTGCCTGGATGCCCGGGTGTTCGACGAGAGCATGTTCTTCAGCAGCTTCGGACAGCTGGTGCTGCTCGTCAGGCCCTGGGCGGGGAAATGGTGGAATATACAGAGTGAGTAGAGCATATTTAATACCTTTAAACAAGCAATTCTTGTTTATTTATATATATATTTCGGGGATCTCGGAAACGGCTCTAACGATTTCGATGAAATTTGCTATATGGGGGTTTTCGGGGGCAATAAATCGATCTAGCTAGGTCTTATCTCTCTGGGAAAACGCGCATTTTTGAGTTTTTATATATGTTTTCCGAGCAAAGCACGGTCTCCCAGATATTAAGCAAAATGTGAGACGCAATATACACTGGACAAAGAAATTGGACAAGTGGAATACCACCCTGAGGCTGATGGTACAAAGGCAATAATTAGTACATACTAATATGTATGTATGTATGTCTGCTCTTATGCTAACTAAACTAACCGATGTAACTAAAGTAAAACTAAATCTGTATATTCCAGCAAGCTGTCAAGTATGCAACATCCCGTTCAGCTCAACTTTTGAAGACGGTGCCATGTCCATGCTGGTCAACGGGCTCCTGGTGGCGCGCGCCGGGGGGATTTCTAAAGCGGACGCCAAGTGCAACGTCGAAATTATGGCTTGGAATGTAAGATTTTATTTCCTCTTATACCAAGTGAAGAGTTTTTTCTGCTTGCACACATTTTTATCATTTATTTCAACGTTTTATTTATAAGCTGACTACCAGTCTGGCCTAGTGGGTAGTGACCCTGCCTGTGAAGCCGATGGAGTCGGGTTCAAATCATGGTAAGGGCATTTATTCGTGTGATGAGCATGGCTATTTGGTTTTTTTATTTCTATGTAAATTGATCAGTAAATAAAAACAATAGAACTATACTCATCCTTTTCTTTTGGGTGCTTAGTTAGTGTAAGACAAAGATAGTATGATTCTAATGTTTGAAATGAGACAGTCCGTTGATAAACTATATTTAAGTATTTATATATTATATAAGTATATGAAGTATATCGTTGTCTAAGTTAAGTACCCACAACACAAGGTTTATTGAGCTTACCGTGGGACTTAACCAATTTGTGTAATAATGTCCTGTAATATTTATTTATTATTTATAAGCAGCTAAGGACATTTAAGTACACACTTAAATGCCCTTATAAAATTTATGACGGATATTTGTTCCTGAGTTATGGATCTGCTATGTACATCGTCATCTACAATCCCACAAACCAGGGATATTGCGAATATTCGTATCCGCATCCGCGGAACATCCGCATTATTTTCAACATCCGCATCCGCATAAAACCGATGCGGAGCAACTGCATGATGCGGATGTCGACCAAGTCGGTAACAGGAACGTATTAGCGGCGGCGTAAGTGCTAGGTAATTTCGTCATTATATATAACGAAATCGTCTAGATCCCGAAAAGTCGGCCAAGTTACTGTTTATTAAATAAAACGCACCTATATTCTTGCTCAAATACTAAACGTTTCGTTTTTTTTAAATAAAAAATGCTATAAATGTAATTTTTGACGTTTTTTAAGTACCAAATCTTGACATCCGCATCCGCGGATGTGAGGCTTTAAATATCCTCATCCGCATCCGCGGATGTCTAAAAATCTGCATCCGCAACATCCCTGTCACAAACAATTCTTATTGAACTGATTGTTGGCCTAGGTCGATTTGTGTCATGATATTTATGTATTCTACTGATTGTTACAGCGACTACGCGAGGAAGTGATAACAGTGGTAGTGAAAGAGCAATTCAGAGCAGACGGTGGCGCCATCTCCGTCAGCGAGGTGGCGGGGCGGCGCGACGACGAGTTCGGAGCGCCCGTGGAGAACAGCGTCGCCACCAAGTAACACCATCTGTTTCTGCTACCCCCCTTTTTACCTTCGACAATATGCTCATTTGTAGAGATGCTACGAATATTCGGCAACTACTTGGTATTCGGCCACTTTGCCGAATAATCGGTATTCGGCCGAATACATAATATCTGTTGCAACTACAGAAAAAGAAAAATTACACAATAATAATAACCAAAAACTAGGTATACATATAATTAATATTTAAAATGTATTCTTGGAAAGTTGATAAAAATGAAGACCCTTTTTTGAGCATTTGTTGATTACAAAATATTTTATTTTTATCATGGGTCTGATTTGATTGACTCTATTTATATCTTTAATTTTGTTACACAAAAAATATGTTCTAGCAAACGTTGTTCTGTGTTGGCGAACATTTTCATAATAATTGTGACTCAAATGTCATGCCAAATATTCGGCAGAGAGAGGGGCCGAATATTCGGTGTTCGGCCAAAACCAGTACCTGTTCGGGCATCTCTACTTATTTGGCCCATTTTATTAACCTTTTGAACGCCAAACGGCGCATCCATTTGCCGTGCCACTGACGCCACGGGGGTAAAATTTAGTTTTGTGAATAAATAATGCCAACCTAAAAGTGGGATGTTTTTCAGTAGATTTTCATCAAAAAACGATCGACGTCAAATGCCGTCTTTGGCGTCGTTGTCACGATTTTGCGTTGACGTCAATTGCCGTCTGTGGCGTTCAAAAGGTTAAAAGTAGTTTTTGTGTTATTTTTACTCAGGATCACGAACTCTTTTGATCTTGATAGGGGAAATAAGTGTCCCAAAATTGTCAGTGTGATTGTATTTGTTGTTGTTGTGTAGGATGATGAAGCTGATGGGGTGGGCGGGCGGCGGGCTGGGCGCCGACGCGCAGGGCATCGAGGAGCCCATCAAGCCCCATCTACAAATGGTGAGTCACACTAGTTTTTGTACTCTAGGCCTATGATAAAAGTAAACACAATTTTTCAAATATAACCTTTTAACAAAAAAAAACAACGGGTTGCACTCCGGGAGTGCCGGCAGAAGTGAAAACTCGATGACATTGTAACAGTTTTTCGATCATGTCACGTGACCGTCTTACGAAGCGTCTTACGTCTTACGCTGTCGCGAGTTTAACATTTTTTCCCCATCACAAAAAGTGTACAGCGCCGCTAAAGAAGTTTTCACTTCAAAAATGAAGAATTGACATAACAGTCTGAAAGTTCTGAAAGAGAATGCATGAGTAACTATAGAAACGTATAAGAACAACCTATATCCATCATCTTCCTCGCGTTATCCCGGCATTTTGCCACGGCTCATGGGAGCCTGGGGTCCGCTTTACAGCTAATCCCAAGAATCGTAGGCACTAGTTTTTACGAAAGCGATTGCCATCTGACCTTTCAACTCAGAGGGGATTCTCTCTCTCACGATGTTTCCCTTCACCGAAAAGCGACTGATAATCAAATGATATTTCGTACATAAGTTCCGAAAAACTCATTGGTACGAGCCGGGGTGTGAACCTGCGACTTTCGGATTGAAAGTCGCTCGCTCTTACCGCTAGACCACCAGTGCTTCAAGAAAAACCTGTGACTAAAATAGTATTTTATATAATCGTGAGTGTTGAGCTCTCTATTATAGCTTTTCAGTCGAGTACCGTGTTTAGGCTACGAAGCTTGCTGAGTGGCCTAAGTAAGGTGCGAGACACCTCTTTTACTCTGCAATTAGAATTGAATACATTTGTTGTCCAGGTGAACCGCCAAGGCCTCGGCAGCACCTGCTCCGACGCCCAGAGCCTCCGTCGAGCCGCCTTCACCCTCATGAGGCGGTACTTAGCCTCAGACTGTCTCGACGTGGACCTCATATTCAGTAAAGACTTCTCTAAGGAAGAGCGGGCTTCCTTACATCAGGTAAACTTCGTCATACGTCAGGTAAACCTTGTCAACAGGCGATACTTAGCCTCAGACTGTCTCGACGTGGACCTTATCTTCAGCAGAGACTTCTCTAAGGAAGAGCGGGCTTCCTTACATCAGGTAAACTTTGTCATACGTCAGGTAAACCATGTCAACAGGCGATACTTAGCTTAAGACTGTCTCGACGTGGATCTTATCTTCAGCAGAGACTTCTCTAAGGAAGAGCGGGCTTCCTTACATCAGGTAAACTTTGTCACACGTCAGATAAACTTCGTCACACGTCAGGTAAACCTTGGCATGAAGCGGTACTTTTTTTTTTATTAGTTCTATATAATAACGAACCTACTCACAAAATTTTACCAGAATCGGTTAAGAAATGCGACAGGGACATATGGAAGCATGTTTGTCCGCTGAAACGGAGACGCTTTGCACTCGCTCTGTCAACTAGCTTATAAATGCAGTCATGGTCAACAATTTTAGATGTTTTTTATTGTACTCATTCTTTTCTATATTGTTTCCAGGTTGCGCAGAAGGTCGGCTTGGCCAGCAGGAGCTACGGGGCTGGAGAAGAAAGGTAAGAACGCCACAGACATCTAGTTACATGTACAAACAGCAACACTCTTAACTGTCCATTGCTGGACCTTATGCATTTTGTTATAAGGTTTACAAAATGTCAGCTAACAGTGTGTGCGATGGTATACAAAAACAGAACAAACCCAGTTTTTAATAACAGTTATAGTTTGTCAAAGGACTGTCTCATTTCAATCATAGACAGAGAGAATCATACATACTTTGTCTTACACTAGTACTAGCACCCAAAAGAAAAGGATGAGTATAGTTTTCCTGGTTCTTACTGACAAATTGGTTTGACCAACTATATCATGTAAATTACCTTTGATTTGTGATATATGAGGCAAACGAGCAGACGAAATACGAATCGCCTGATGGTAAACAATTACTCACCCCTCAAGATCTCAAATGTTGCCATGATGATGACGTTAGCTGGAAATCGTATACAGGCTGGCTGAAAAATAACTGCATTCCCGTTGCCAGGAAAGTTTTGGGATTATACTGAGCAACTTTTACTATTGAACCAACCACGAAAATCCTCCCATAGAAAATGGACCAGCCAAAATGTATGAAACAACCAAATTTTTTTCGGGATTCGGGGTTGGTCTCATAGTAAAAGTTGCTCAGTATACTTCCAAAACCTCCCTGGCAACGGGAATGCAGTTATTTTTTAGCCACCCTGTATAGTAGATCAGCGGTTCTCAAATTTTTTCACCACTTTTCGAAAGCGACATTTGACAGAGCCCCAAATTAAACATTTTCGTTCATCACTGTGGACCCGACACAGAAGAGCTGGTTCTTGATTTTTTTACTTATTTTACACCACAGATGTTTTACGCCGCGGAGCACACTTTGGGAATAGCTGTAGTAGACCATAGACTGCTAAAGCATGAATGAGTAGCATAACTTCAAACACGGGTAAATCCATCTGTCAGATTATGCCATTCTGGTATTAAGAAAAGGAAATAGGGTAGATATTTGCTGAGAGGGTCGAATTTACCCGAGTTTGAAGTTAAGCGACACAAATAGAACCAAAAAATGAAGGGTGAATCTACTTTTTCTTGTCACTAGTTGCCATGGTTATACGGTCTCCTGGGTCACTCTAAAAATACTGGTTATTTCGTATTTAAATGAACCAAACTTGAATTTTTTGGTAGTTATAACGCCTTTCCATAATGGGACATCTACTAAGCACGTTTGTAGAACATGGTACAGCAGCTCTTCTAAGAAACTATGCTAATATTGTCTCCTGGCTGATGGGACAGAATAACAACAAGAAATAGTTAATCGACCCATTTAATAGAAATCATTTGGAATCTCAGTTCGTGTGACCACTCCTCAATCATTGCTAGTGTGCAAAGTTACCTACAACTAACTTATCAATTAATTTCAGATTCCTGGTGGTAAAGAAGAAGCTGGACCCCTTCTCGCTCGCACGCGCCGTGTTAGAGAAGGGCGGCAACACCCCCAAATACCAGGTGTTCATACCGTGCGGCGCCAGTAAAAGAACACAAAGAAATAGAAGATAATAATAATTTTTTACACCGGGCAAAGTAAAACTTTAGGGCAAAGATTAAAAAAATAGGGCAAAGTTGTCATCTTGTGTTTTAAGGATTCGATATCTCAACCTCAACAAGACAATGTATTTTCTTCAATTCCCGCGATAAGTATTTCTTTCAAGCTACATATATTAAATAATATACAAATAAAATTGTTGTGACATACGGACAGACAGACGCACGAATGAACAGACGGATATGATAAAATTTTAAGGGTCCCGTTTTTGCTATTTTGGCTATGGAAGCCTACAAATGTACGAAATCGTATTTGTAATAATTATACTGAATGGGACCTTATCGTGCTAATATTTTGTATTCACGTAGCCGTTTCGAACGTGAGTCTTCATGTGACAGAGTTTGATTTAATAAAGTATTTTTAGTGTATTTTGGTGTTTGATTTGAATACTCTTTAATTTAAGCTGAACAAGCTTTTAGCAAACCACAATAAATATATTTGTGTGACTTCGCCAAGTCGCAACATTTGTACTCCGCATTGGACTAAATCCCTTTATTTTATTTTATTTATTCAGGTAATTACAACACAATATCTAAACTTAATTACAAAAGTATCGTTAAACCAGTAAGGTTTGTCTCCATACTCCATCTGCGGGCGATTATATGCAACAATAGTTATCAACAAACTTACTAGTTTTGAGGGTTTGTGATTAGAAGAAAAAAACTGTTTAAACACGTATTCTTTTATTAAAACGTTAACAGATACATACTCTTAGATTCAAAATTTCTAATAAGTATACAGTCCACCATATCAAAAAAATACAACTTTCATTTTATTACAACTTTGCCCGGATCATTCAGACTGGGCAAAGTTGTAAAACAAAGTATCTCATGACAGTTTACGTGGGTTCTAAACACTTGCATTATTTTGCATTTTATAAATGTACAGTCAAGGTTATTTAATCATTAGGAGCAAGAAATGTTTCACATCATTGTTAATGAGATAACTGGTAATTTTTTAACCCTTTACCAGGCTAAGGGATATATATTTCCCACATACGGCACTTCAAACATGTGTTCTATTTTCGATGAGTAAGACTGACATTCGATTGTCATTTTTTAAATGTTAGCCTGGTAAAGAGTTAATTTCCTTGAACGCGCCTTTTGGTTACGTTTGACAATTGTGGGATTCTTATATAATAAAACTACAGACATTTAACTTGTGGTAGCTATCCGCCCATTTCGTAAAATAGGCGCAGGAAACTAACCACAAAAGTTCACACAAAATACAGTTGTAGTGGATAATTGTTTCCATCGTATTTTCTCGGAAACGTTCGTATTTGTCACGCTACTTCAGTCAACCTCAGTACTTTTTGTACCGAGACTTACTGAAATAGCAAGACACGTTCGTACGTTTCCGTGAAACTACGAAGGAAAATAATCATGCACTATATCTGTAAGAACAGAGTGGTAATTGGGAATAAATACACAAATAATAGTAAATATATTTTGACATGTTCACTGTATAGATACTAGGAATTACAGTCTAAAGCTAGGCCTATAAGAACTTTAAGGATCTCATAATGATATAATCTTTACATCACTCAATGCGTCTTAATCGTACTTAAATATACTCTGCCGTTATAATTATAAGCCAATTAGCTAAATCTCAAATAAACAAAATTAATACTTTAAATGATTTATTTTAACCTTTTGAACGCCACAGATGGCAATTGACGTCAACGCAAAATCGTGACAACGACGCCAAAGACGGCATTTGTCAATCGTTTTCTGATGAAAAACTGACTGGTAGAGAATGCCTTATGGCATTAAGTTCGCCTTTTGTACAGTGTATTTCCTTATGTGCAATAAAGATTAAATAAAATAAATAAAATTTACTGAAAAACACCCAACTTTTAGGTTGGCATTATTTATTCACAAAACTAAATTTTACCCCCGTGGCGTCAGTGGCACGGCAAATGGATGCGACGTTTGGCGTTCAAAACGTTAAAATACAATTTTGTTTTTGAGATACCACTATTAAGCTTATGAGGGTAGTACAAACAGCAAGACTCTTAACCATTGGTGGACCTTATGCCTTTTATAATAAGGTTTACTGTCAGTTAACAGTGTGGGCGATGGTGCTGGTGCGAACGAAATGGACTGAGTGATGTCAATATGAGATCAAATAATATAGTTCGAATAGGTTTCCTAGGGTGCATCAGATATACTAGAGCGTCTTGCGTCGGGCAGAAGACAGTTATTACATATATTTATCATACAATAATGTTACAGTATTTTGCTTTTCTTGTCCTCAATGCTTTCTTGTCCTGAATTCCTAGATTCAATTGAATTAGGAAGTTATATAAATATACTCATGGACAAAAGAGGAACAAAAAAGAAGGTTTAATTACCTAAAGTAATTTGATAATTAGTAACTAAACTTTTTTCTTTGCGTTGCTATAAATTTGTCCATGAGTGTATTTTTATGAAGCAGATCAGAGCCCCTACCGCGAAAAAGAAAAATTAAAATTTGCATTACAAAAATTTAAGATAGAGTCAGACCAAGAAAAGTCTGCAGCGGATTTGATAGCCCACGCAGTGCAAGTGTTATTTTAAACGTCAAACTTCTATGAAATTATGACGTATAAATAACACTTGCACTGCATGGGCTATCAAATCCGCTGCAGACTTTTCTTGGTCCGACTTTAACGTAATTTTGATTTTATCACATTACGGCCTGGCCACAACATTGCGCGACTGGCTTCGGCTAAGGCGACAACCATAGGTTGGAGCGAGGCACAGCGATCGGACCTTTCGTTCCCACCTATAGTTTTCGCCTTTGCCGAAGCCAGACGCGCAATGTCGTGGCCAGGCCGTTAGGGTGGTATTCCAACTATCCAATTTCTTTGTCCAATGTGTATGGCTTCTTACATTTTTGCTTAATGAGAGAGTGAGACGCACGAAGCGCTGGGGGCCTAGCGGTAAGAGAGTGCGACTTTCAATCCGGAGGTCGCGGGTTCAAACCCCGGCTCGTACCAATGAGTTTTTCAGAACTTTATGTACGAAATATAATTTGATATTTACCAGTTGCTTTTCGGTGAAGGAAAACATCGTGAGGAAACCGGACTAATCCCAATAAGGCCTAGTTTTCCCTCTGGGTTGGAAGGTCAGATGGCAGTCGCTTTCGTAAAAACTAGTGCCTACGTCAATTCTTGGGTTTAGTTGTCAAGCGGACCCCAGGCTCCCATGAGCCGTGGCAAAATGCCGGGATAACGCGAGGAAGAAGAAGAGAGAGTGAAACGCAATGAGATATATTGGACAGGTGGAATACCACCTTTAGGCCCTAAGGTCTTTTTTGAACAGTCTAAATTAGCAGACAAGAAAGAAAACACTGTAATGTTTACCACTTCCCACCCATAACTATGTACACACATACATAAGCGGACTGTACAAACGACGCTTCGTACATCTGACGGCACAGTCAGCAGCAAAATTAGCTAAGCGGACTAGGTGTTCAAAATTATCTGAACACAACTTTGGTTGCCTTATTCCCACTAGTTACCACCAAGTTGTTACCAGTAGTAAAAACTGAGATTTTTACCACTGGGAATAACTAAAAAAACCTTACTAGTTACCATTGCCACAAAGAAAAGTAGTTAGAGTTAGACCAAGAAAAGTCAAAACAACGATTTTGACGGCACACGCAGTGCAAGTGCAAGTGCAAGTGTTATTTATACGTCATAATTTCATAGAAGTTTGACGTTTAAAATAACACTTGCACTAACTCTATCACCAAAGCTAGTTGATCAAAAATAATGGGAATGATTTTTTTCAGTTGTTACCACTGGTAACAACTTGATGGTAACTTAGTGGGAATAAATAACCCACTTTGTTTAGTGAATGTACATAATTTTGGACACCTCACCCGTTCAGGGAGTTCTGCGGCTGACTGTACATGGTTACATAATAAATACATACAACTATACATCCTTACGAGTAGTTTAGTTACTTATACTAGGTTTTAAATAAACTGGACATTATAAAAATATACTGGTATAAGCTTAGACAAGTAGTTCCTATCTCTATCGCACACGTATATATTGTTGTCTCGCTCGCACAGTGGCATTGACCGCAGCCATAAAGAGCGGGACAGCTATATCCTCGTAAGGCCCCGCCATACAAATGAAAAATCCAGAATATGTTGATTTTGGTTTTGTTTGAAAATTGAACGAAACAAAACAAACGCGACTCTGTTCCAATTGAATATGATTTAAATTTCATCAAACTGAATAAGTGCTATACGTAGGACCTTGGGCCGTAGGAGGATAAAATTACGCGCGTGCGATAGAAATAGTAACAGGCAGGTCAATGTACGAAATTCTTCATGCTTAGCGTCCGTCTAAGCTAACTGTGCACCGATTTAGGAGAGACAAAGTGTGGCTGTACCACTTGTTCCAAGGAATGGAACGTTATGACGGTTTCACACTCTGTCGCTAGCCCAGTAAGTGCAGAGTAAGCTTAAGTGCTCCACACGCCTTACTTAATTCATTTAACTGAAGACAGGGACGCGGCAATGTGTCGAAGTGAGATGCAGATATCTGTACCGTGTCTAACGTATAGCTGCGTCACTGTCGTCAGTTACTGAATTACTAGTGTGTGAAGCGCTTTAGAGACTACAATGATAAAATATACGAACATAAGGAAATTTGCAGGAAGTTATGTTTATTTACCCCAAATCCGCTTACCTTACAGAAATGCGTGGAAATATTTTTATGTTTACTATTGGCAGTGAAAGGGTTAGAATATAAAAATATTTTCTTATTGATGAGTGAAAATTACAGTCGAGCGTAGTGAGGTTTTATAATGTCCTATTTAGAGAAATATAGCTCTCTCCTACATATAGTACAAACGTGATTCAGACACTGAATTGACATTGAAATGTCAAATTGACACACCAACCTTTCCAAATCGCATTTCATTTCAACTTTGCCCAAAAGTTAGAAGGTTATTGTGTACAGTCAACTGTAAAAATATGGGTGCAGCCAACTTATTCAAAAATATGTCCCATTATAGTTCTTAATTCGCTAGCATAAGAGTTATGAGACATATTTTTGAGATGATTTGTGCACCCATATTTTTACAGTTGACTGTACAACAGCGAAATGAGCTAAGCCAAGTGGGCAAAGTTGCAATAGAAGGCAATGTTGGACTGGGTACCTACTTAAACAAACAGGTTATATGTCTTAAGTGTGCTTAAAATAACGTTTGTACGAAGATTCGAGCAGTAATGATTAAAAATTAACATAAATATAGCTATCTGTACATTTACCCAGAGAGTTAATGAAAAAAAATGCTAAAGTAATAAAAAGTGTCGTCTGAGATGACTAGATGGCGTTTATAAAGAGCTTCTTGTTTCGTTTTTTATGTTTCTTCACCCGAAAATTTAAATAACGTTACAAACGCCGTCTAGTCGAACATTATATTTTTTTTACGTTAGCATTTTTACTATTTACTCTCTGCATTTACCTAACATTACCTACACTTACGTTATAGTAAAAAAGTGTCAATTATAAGACTCTTAAAAATGTGTTGATATAGTCTGTTCGGAAATAGAAGAGTCGTTGAATGTATTGGGCCCCATACATTCTACGACTCTTCTCTTTCTGCACAGACTCTATACTTCATTAATTCAAATACCGTGTGTAAATCCAATTCGAGCGATAAATTAAACCAGATAATTTATCCGTGTAATTATTAATTAAGAAGTTTTTTAAGTTACACTTAATTATGATCCCGTAATTAACCGAGCAGTAATGTACTGTAAACATTACGAGAAATACGATCGAGCAAAGTTCAAAGTCAAGTCAAATCAAAGTTCGAGCCAAGTTGGAATGTCGACACAATGCGAATTTTAATTAGTTTGTGGTGAGCGTTCCGACTGAACATCTAGCGACCTTCACCAAGGAGGAGTTTTGGCCGAAGGGTGTCAAGTTCCGGCGGTTCCGCGGCCGGCTCCATGACATTGCGGGGTTGCGTAATGCATCGAAACCACAATGTGATGTGTAGTGTGTAGTTTTAGAATATATTATATATGGGCCACTAGTTGCCTGAAATAAAAATTTTCGTTTCATTTCATTTATAACATATCTCTGGCCCAATATTACAGGGTTCTATGTTTCACTTTTATCGACCTGAAATTTGAACATTGTCATAGTGACATTAAGTCGAATTTCAACTATCTTGAAAATGTAACATAGAACCCTGTAACTGTAATATTGGGCCAGCGATATTATGACATGACATTCCGAGATTGGAGCTTTTTATAGTAACTGTCAAGAATGGCGTTGACAGTTACTTTAAAAAGCCCGTATCCCGTAACTTTTGTGTTGCTTTACATTGCGGGCCAAATTATTTGGTATGGTTAATATTTTCATTGTATTTCTAAACAAAATTAATCTCAATATACTTCTTAAAAGTCCTATGCTACCCACCGTTTAAATATTAGCCCGTATTGAATTTACACACTGTATAGTAAGTATTTATATATCAAATAAATAAACAAATATAAGGAGTAAAACGTTTTAATAATCAAAACGATTTCTGATGGGTGATTTTTTTGATTTCATACATTCAAGATTTAATTTTAACCTTAGTGTATGAAAGGATACCTAGATTTGTATTTAAATTATAGAAATTACTGAGACCGCGCATTTGCGTGTTAGAATACATATCCTAAAGTAAATTAACAATCAAACGCGCGATACCACCTTTTGAACGCCAGACGGCGAAGGAATATGTAGTGCCTCGGACGCCAGGCGATCGCGAGTATTTAAGCGAAATTGAACCTTACGTAGTCCCGCGTAAGTACCTATTGCATTAGCGAAGCTGACGGCTGTAGCCGTCGTTGGCGTCCTTGGCAAGACTTTCCGATGACGGCCACAGCCGTCTGTGGCGGTCAAAAGGTTAATGTTTTCACTTCGTATACGCCTGTTAAATAAATTACTGCTAATTATTTAAAGCTATGAAGAGTTACGAGTAGCAGCACGAGCACCTAAGCGAACGAAGCGTTCAAAATGATCTACACTTGCTTCTGTTATCAAAAGAATAAAATTCGAGGAGCATTCTACTAGAATGTCGCTTACGAACGTTAAAATCTAACTAGAGTTATACTCTGTATCTTTAGGTATTTAAATAAAAGTAAACAAAATCTACCCTCAAATGGCTCCTTAAGCCAGTTGAGGGTAGATGGAAACATTACATGATCAAATAATGTAGGTTAAAACCTGACTTTACCAGTGACAGATCCAGGTGGTTTTGTATTTGGTTGGTTAACCAATAAATGTTATAACTACCCGAAAATGTACAAATTGTTTGTTTACTTTTATTTAAATACCTAAAGATACAGACTATAGACCAAGCTAAGTTGTCAGCGATTTTGAAAGCCCAGACTATGCAAGTGTTATTTAAACGTCATAATTTCATAGAAGTTAATATTCAAATCATTCAAATCTATTATTCATAGTCTAATAAAACATGGTCTTCTCTTCCCAGAGTGACACAAGCCTACGTCACAATAACATTGCCACTTTGTAAAGCGCTATCGCATATTATCATATAGCGCTGTCGCATGATGACGTAGGCTTGTGTCAGTCACGTGGTCGGAAGAGAGTACCAGGCGGAGTATATTATTATACCATGCTATTATTGATTCCTCAGTTATTTTCAGATGTATTGAAAGAGTTGGATCTATAGGTGAACTTAGTGGAATTCTTTTATTGCAGATTATTTTGTGTTATTCTGCGTATGCATAGGTACTTTTGCTGCTAACTGCATGATTCAACTAAACAGGGACGTTTTGGCGTTTTTATATTTGATATAAAATTCATTCACCTAATTGTAAAGCTATTTTTTGCAATAAAACACGTCTGAATTTAAGGGAACGTGCATGAACTGTAGAGGGCAGCACAGGAGCCCCCTGTTTATTGGCGGGAAATAAAATATGGCCTAACTGAGCATTTTCCAAAAAACTGTACATTTCATTCATGTCTTCAACATATTGACTTCTTGGGCTCATTTTACTCAGAATCTTTTTTACATTCACGCCTCATACATGAAAAAATGTGTCCCAAAATTTTGTATGGAAAATTTTTTTTAATGCGTAACGTATCATAGAAATAAAAAAAACCGGGCAAGTGCGAGTCGGACTCGCGCACGAAGGGTTCCGTACCATAATGCAAAAAAAAAAAACAAAAAAAAAAGCAAAAAAAAAAAACGGTCACCCATCCAAATAATGACCACTCCCGACGTTGCTTAACTTTGGTCAAAAATCACGTTTGTTGTATGGGAGCCCCATTTAAATCTTTATTTTATTCTGTTTTTAGTATTTGTTGTTATAGCGGCAACAGAAATACATCATCTGTGAAAATTTCAACTGTCTAGCTATCACGGTTCGTGAGATACAGCCTGGTGACAGACGGACGGACGGACGGACGGACGGACGGACGGACGGACGGACGGACAGCGAAGTCTTAGTAATAGGGTCCCGTTTTACCCTTTGGGTACGGAACCCTAAAAATCATACCAAAATGTGACGATCTGGAAAGGAAATCTTGGGATACATTTTTTCATGTATAAGGCGTGAATGTACAAATGATTCTGAGTAAAATGAGCCCAAGAAGTCAATATTTTGAAGACACGAATGAAATGAAAATTTTTTTTGGAAAACGCTCAAATGTCAATTTTAAACTTATTCCAATGTAGCCCACAAGATGGTAGACCCTCCAACACGCGTCCCTATAGCTCAGACCACATTCAAAGTTTACTGTTATACTGATCTATAGGTACGACAGATGTAGTGCATAATTATTTTCCATCGTATTTTTACGGAAACGTACGAACGTGTCTTGCTATTTCAGTCAGTCTCGGCAGGCGTGGCTCACTCCGCGATTTCGTCGCTTTGCTACAGGTAGCTAAAAGTACATCCGTTCCACACCAATTTTGGTGGCTATTAGCCATAAGCCGCGCGTGGCGCTGTCGCCACCTAGCGGCCATATCTGTCCTGATCGTAACAGACGCGTTTTGTTAGAGAGTGAGTCTTCTGTACCTAGTACTATTATTTATTCTGTGGTCTCGGTACAAAAAGTACTGAGTTTGACTGAAGTAGCATGACAAATACGAACGTTTCCGAGAAAATACGATGGAAAACAATTATGCACTACTTCTGTAAACATGTATTTAGTAATAGGTCAACAAATATTTTATCAAATGCCGAACGCTATAAACGAAGCATATGGGGCATTATCTATGAAGAGGGACCTTATTGTCGATGGCGCTTACGCCGCACAGCGTCGCGTGGCATTGTATTTATATCGGAGCATAGTTAATGATGGCGTAAGCGCCATCGACAATAAGGTCCCTTTTATAGATTACGTCACATATATCTAAAACTAATAAAATATTGCATAAACTCCCCAACGAATTGTCTAAGAATTAGTACAGCACCGTATTTAAACGTCTATATTATTTGTAAATCATCTCTTTTTGTACCCCTGGGGCGCGTTTTTCAAAAGCTTGTAACTTGTAATACAAGCGGATGTCACTTTTGACAGCGTTTGTTAGAAAGGGACTTCCACTTGTATTACAAGTTACAAACTTTCGAGAAAAGGGCCACTGGTGTAAATTTCATTCGATGGCGTGACGTGACGTACGCGTTTGCGTTAAGTGTCATTTTGTATGAGATTTCGAGTTTCCAGAACGTCCCGCTTGGCGCGCTGTTCTAAATCCCATACAAAATAGACACAACGCAAACGCGAACGCTCGTCACGGTATCGAATGAAATGTACACCAGGGGTTCTGACAAGCGTGAGAGAGACAGATGCTTTGCGTGACGATTAACGCAACAAATGCTCACAATATTGGAAGTTAATAAATAAAATTGTATATAAAAACCGACCGGTAAACTATTTTGAAAAAATATTTTATATACAACTTTTTATTACTCCCCCATTTACCGACCGGTTAATATATATTTATATTCAGATATTTCAAATACTAAGACTATATTAATCATAAAACTAAAACAATATTTTTTAGTTAATAATATTAAAGGCCTTAAAAATGAAGAGCATTTTCACCATGTTTATATCTATGAACCACCCTTAATATTAGTTATATGGGTCCACACATTAGGAGCCGCCTCGCGAGTAAATTGCCGCGCGGGGCAACTTGGTCTGTGTAGATGTGCCTCGCATTGCCTCGGGCGCTGCGCGCGGCAATTTCCTTGCGAGGCGGCTCGTTCTGTGTGCGACTAATCAACTATTTCTTAATATAATAAGTAAGTAAATAAAAGAAGACTTTTAACGTTTCAAGACCCAAAAAAGTGGGAAACGTTTAGTTCTAAAATAAATAGGTAAATACAACAATATGGTACAGTCAAAGAATTTTCCTATTTATTTTCCTACTCATTTTGTACTTTCTCACAGTGACAATAGTATGAGGTCTCCAGCTACTTTCATATTGATTGTCACTGTGACAAGGTACGAAATGAGTCGTAAATTTTATTCTGTGACAGTACCTATACGATGCTTGATTTCATACTTCTTATACCGAAATGTGTCGCTTAACTTCAAACTCGGGTAAATCCATTCGACCCTCTCAGCAAGTATCTACCCTATTACCTTTTCTTAATACCAAAATCGCATAATATGATGATGGATTCATCCGAGTTTGAAGTTAAACGACTCAAATGTAAAGAGATATAATTTATTTGTCAATAAGCGTTCGATTGTGAGCCATTCTATTTAAAGCTGTACTACAATACTTTTTCAAACATTTTCAATTTTTTGTTATTTCTACTCAGAATCACGAGCTGTTTCGACACTGATAGGAGAAAAAAAGCGCTGGTGGCCTAGCGGTAAGAGGTCAATCCGGAGGTCGCGGGTTCAAACCCTCGCTTGTACAAATAAGTTTTTCGGAACTTATGTACGAAATATCATTTGTAATTTGCCAGTCGCTTTTCGTTGAAGGAAAACATCGTGAGGAAACCGGACTAATCCCAATAAGGCCTAGTTTCCCTTCTGGGTTGGAACGTCAGATGGTAGTCGCTTTCGTAAAAAATAGTGCCTACGTCAAATCATGGGTTTAGTTGTCAAGCGGACCCCAGGCTCCCATGAGCCGTGCCAAAATGCCGGGACAACGCGAGGAAGAAGAAGGAGAAAAAAGTGTCCCAAAATTTCCTTACATTTTTAATGCCTTCCATTCCGTTACTGACATACAAAGCCTATGAGAAATGGCAACGGATTGGAAATAAAAATCTTGGGACACCTTGTTCTCCCACAAGGATCGAAAGAGCTCGTGATTCCGAGTATAAATAGCATAAAATGACCCAAGTTTCAAAAAAAGGATAGAGCACTACTTTAAGCCTTTATAAGTTAGAGGGAATATATTTCCCACATGATTTTGAACGGTGTTTCAAAGGGATAAGGTTCAATTTATAAAGGGTTAAATGAAATAGCCCAGGTATTTGTATCCACTGTACCTTTTTTGGACGCCAGTGTCGTCTATACATGACAAATCTTATAAAAGAGCGTTTTCCATAAAAAAAATTTACATTTCATTCATGTCTTGAAATTATTGACTTCTTGGGCTCATTTTACTCAGAATCATTTGTACCTACATTCACGCCTCATACATGAAGAAACGTGTCCCAAAATTTTGTATAAAAAAATATTTTTCCAGTGCAGCACGTTCATACAAATAAAAAAACTTTTCATACAAAAAAGTGACGATCTGGAAAGGAAATCTTGGGAAACATTTTTCCATGTATGAGGCGTGAATGTACAAATGATTCTGCGTAAAATGAGCCCAAGAAGTCAATATTTTGAAGACATGAATGAAATGTACATTTTTTTTGGAAAACGCTCTTATATAAGATTTGTCATGTATAGACGACACTGGCGTCCAAAAAAGGTACAGTGGATACAAATACCTGGGCTAGTAGTGGGCTAGTAGTTTGTAAGCAGGGACATAAGATGTCTCTATCCTTACCACGAGTTTGACACTGACATATTCGCTAGCGACTGCGTAAACCAACTCACAATGCATTTCCCTCGCAACGACATTGGTTCAAGCGAGATGCACTGCGTTTGAGTTGACGTAGTCGCTAGCGTTTAAGGCCGCGTGAAACTCATGGTGAGGGTACTGAACAGCTAACTGTATCTATTCCTTTTGGCCGTTGCTTATACAGGACAATGGGTATATTTTAAATTGAGAAAAATCTTGACTATTGCGTGGTAGTCTAAATGTTACATATTTAGGGTAAATCGTCAATAACTAGTCACCTGGCCTGTGCCCAGCAGTGGGACGTATATAGACTGAATTAATAATAATAACTGGTCACCGGTTAATAACTGGCCACCTAATACTAAAAATGAATTCTATTCACCTATAAACAGAATTCATTATAGTATAAGGTTTCAATAACTGGCCGCCTTTCAATAACAATTTTTAGTATAAGGTGGCCAGTTATTAAAAAGACGCCAGTAAGTGACGAATTACCCTATTAAGAATGATATATTTATACAAAAAGCTGCCTTGTTACTTTTATATATTAAAATACCTATAAGAACCAAACTCTTAGGTTAGGAAGCCATTAAATTAAGTATATTACATTAATTACATTTACTATATGTTAAAATTATCTGTTAACACACCTAAATATTCATACTAATCGTACATTTAATTAGATATTTATATCGTTATAGAACCTTCTCACAGTTATATTATAATATTAAGGCGGTGGATTTCACGTGTCCATTTCGACACATTGCTGTGAGAAGGTACTATAATGTTTATTTTTTATCATATATCTACTAAATTACAGGAGTTTAACCATTTCCCATACAGGCGCGTAAACTACTGCAATATATTGGAGCCGTATGTTTGACAGCTGAAATAGATGGCGCTGTATTGCCCTGGACATTATGCGATAGGTAACTAGGTTAACACATTCAGGACTAAGAACCCGACTGTCGGGTACACTGTTCGTAGCTCGGAGTAATTAACAATGGAGCCGCCATTAACAGGCGTTCCCCTCTGTCGAAAATAGGCGGCCAATGGTCAACCACATGTCAACCATATGTATGGACTGACGTTTATCTGACATGACGTACCTATACATTTGATGTGCCCCTCCCCCGCAAAAAACGGCAGACTATTTTGTACCGAAAATTTTAGACATGGCGTCTCCGTTGGTTATATCCTCTAAGGTTCGTAGCGACTACGCGCTCCATACGGCGAAACCGTGGCTACGCGCTACGAGCGTAACCCGTAGCACTTAGTGGCAATGAATGTGTTAAGTGATAAATATTTCACAAACACAAAACTGATGGCGTCGTTCAGCGCCATTTATAGAAAGGACGGTTCATCGAGTAATCTCGTAGATTCGCCTGTTGCTATCTCTATTGCAGGCGCATAATTATATAGCTGTCCTGCTCGCAGTGTCATTTACCGCCGGCATCATGGGCGAGAAAGCAATATAATTACGCGCGTGCAATAGAGATAGGAACAGGCGGGTAAATGTACGAAATTCCTAGTGCTGACAGGCGTGGCTCACTCCGCGATTTCGTCGCTTTGCAACAGGTAGCTAAAAGTACATCCGTTCCACACCAATTTTGGTAGCTAGCCATAAGCCGCGCGTGGCGCTGTCGCCACCTAGCGGCCATATCTGTCCTGATCGTAACAGACGCGTGTTGTTAGAGAGTGAGTCTTCTGTACCTAGTACTATTATTTATTCTGTGGTGCTGAGCGTCCTTTCTTTACGTCAATTATCAAAACTATTCGCACTACTCTACGCGTCGTAGTATTACTTTATCTATGCTCTAGAGCAGTGGTTCCCAAAGTTGATTGGGCTCCGACCCACCTGACAAAGACTGCCATATAACACTTTAACTCTCGCGTTTTGTACACATATTTAATTACACAAACAGGTCTACCGCGATATAATGTCATTGTTGGTGCAACTCAGATGAAACGTCGGAATTTAAGGTAAAAACAATGAAATTATATCGCGAGAGACCCGTTTGTGTAATTAAATAAAGACTGTCATTTTAAGGGGCCCACTGATTAACAGTCCGCCGGACGGTATCGGCCTGTCGGTTAGAACTAAATTTTGATAGTTCCGAACAACTGACAGGCCGATACCGTCCGGCGGACTGTCAGTCAGTGGGCCCCTTTAGGGACCCAGCTCTTGGCCGTTTTAAAAGGGGGCATGAATAGGGAGTATTACTGCAATGTTCTGCCGCCAGAGTGCAGCACTAATTTGTTTAGTAAACCATAGAGTAACTTATACATACTAGGCCTTAAACAGTTTTTTGACAAGTTTTCACTATGACATTAATGCATCAAGGCGGTTTGTTTACAGGAGTCCTACCGCGAAACGCGAAAATCGAAATTTCTTTATCTGCCTCTTTATCGATCGAATAAGCAAGAGTGATAGAGAGGCAAAAACCGAACTTTCGATTGTCGTGTTTCACGGTAGGCCATGTGATTGACCTAGTGACGCATGATGTGTCATTGATGATGTCAATGAGGTTTGTTTACTGTATGTGCTAGTGGTGCCACCTACGCAGAGCTTTGCCTAATATTCCCTGTTATCTCGCTCACGCTCATATTAGTTTCAGGGCCCACTCTATATTCGCTCGCGACCCACCAATGGGTCACAACCCATAGTTTGGGAAATGCCGCTCTAGAATAGTTTTTTACACTATGGACACTAAAAAACGTCATGTTTTTCACCCCCTTCGTTTTTTTCCATATCATATTATATTATAACGTACAACTTAATTATATTATTAATTGTAAACAAAGGAATACTAGAATGCATAAAGCAGTTTAAGTTACGGATGTAGTGCATAATTGTTTCCATAGTAGGGTAATTCGCCAATAACTGGTCACCCTAAACTAAAAATGAATTCTATTCACCTATAAACAGAATTAATTTTAGTAAGTATAAGGTTTCAATAACTGGCCAGCCTTCAATAACTAGCCACCTTATACTACAATGAATTCTGTTTATAGGTGAATATAATTAATTTTTAGTTTTGAGTGACCAAGGGCGAATTACCCTATATTCTCGGAAACGTTCGTATTTGTCATGTTACTTCAGTCAACCTCAGTACTTTTTGTACCGAGACCGACTGAAATAGCAAGACAGAACAGACATAGCAGACACGTTCGTACGTTTCCGTGAAACCACGATGGAAAATAATTATGCACTATTTCTGTATCGTATAATCAAACGTTGGTACAGTCAGCGGCAGAAGTTGCTAAGCGGGCGAGGTGTTCAAAATTACCTTGACGCGCGCTTATTCTCTTAACAATAAGTCGCGTCAAGATCATTTTGAACACCTCGCCCGCTTAGCAACTATTGCTGCTGACCGTACGACCTATACCGCATCATAAACTAATAACTAACTGTGTGATAAAAAAAAAAGATATATGATTTAAAAATGTGACATATTAGTTATAATATATTTTTATGCCTGACATGTAAAATTCTGTGACTTTTACCGATAAATTTCTGATTCTGATTCTGATGAGATTATTATTGTTTAATAATATTTTGCACTAATTTACGCGTCTTTGCATCCCATTGTCTAGACCAGCCATTCTCTAAGTGTGTTCCGCGGAACCCTAGGGTTCCGCGACACCCCTGCAGGGGTTCCGCAAGAATTTAGAACACTATGGTTTAGTCGCCTCGAAAAAAATTACTATGCAAAAAACACACTTCTAAAAACTATTGTTTTATTGTAGGGTTCCATCAAGTATTTCGCTTTCCAAAAGGGTGCCGTCAAAAAAAAGATTGAGAACCGCTGGTCTAGACATTCAGTTAAATACCGAATTAAACAGAGTAGGTATAATTAAGGTGTATTCTGGTAATTTCCAAAATCGGGTAATCCCGAAGATCATTTAAAAATTACTCGTAAGTATTCCGTTGTAATAAAAGTCGCTTTTCGGAATACCAGAATACACCTTACTATTTTATTTACAAGATTATATTTACTTAAATATGAATATTTGTCAAATTGAATGAATTTTGTGAGTTACAATACGCTTGGTTACCTTTAAAATATCAAAATATACAGGTCATATTTATATTTATTTGTGAGCTATCAAAATAGCTCTTTGAATAATGATATTTGGTATTATTGTATTTCTTTTAAATGCCTTTTAAAAAAGTCCACAAAACTCATTCTGTCTTATCTTTAGCGACAAAACATATACGTCTTGGCGTACAGTCGGAGATAATAAAAATGGCCGAGCATGTAAAACGCGTCACTTTTAAAGATCTTAGAAATATTTTCTCAGAGGACTCTCAACTTTAATTTTTTTTATTACTTTAAATAAAGTCTATTCGGTTATAATTTGAGTAAGCTTTATATCTATTAACTCACATTTATAGACGGGTCTATCGCGAATTTATTTTATTACCTTTATATACCGACGTTTCGACACAGGGTAGTTGCAAAAATCTCTGTTTTGACATTTTGCTGGGACGTCAGTCAGCCGCGACCACGAGCAGTGAAACCTGTGTCGAAACGTTGGTAAATAAAGGTAATAACATAAATTCGCGAATTAGGGTTTCTGGTTTGTCGGCCTTTTTTATTTCTCGAGGCACGGGAATTCTCGACCAGAATTCCTCGAGTTTCTCGAGTATCTCGAGAAGCTTTTGAAAGTTTCAAAAAACACCTTGTGATTTTCAATTTTTTGCTTTACTACAAATCAGACTCATAGGTGTCGTAGGTGAGATCAATAATCAAACAAATGGGAAGTTTTTAGTTACCATAAATTACACTTAATAATCGAAATTCAACAACAAAAAAACTAAAGGTGCATGCGTGCCGGCGATGTGATATGCTATAGTGTATTTCTTTAGATATTTCACAAAATGTAAACAAACCACAATAATAAGGTATTTTATCATCAAGTTTTTCTAAGTAATATGAATACTTACATAGGTACTCAAAGTTACAATGAAGCTATTAATATTGTGCTATTTATTTTGCTAATAAGAATATATCGGGATGATTTGATTTATCAATAGTAATTTAGTTTTGCAATATTTGTTATTACAAGGCCCTATAATTCGTTTTTTTTAGTATTAGAAAAAAGATAAGCGATCTTGACGTGTCTTTTTAATGAAAAACACTTTTGATACCTATAATAAGTCACGGCAAATATGTAACATTAGCATATACGATAATTTATGTTGTTTTGCTTTCATAAGTAACAGTTACTATTTTTTTTAAGCGTTTTTCAATAAAAAGACTCGTCAAGATTGTTGACCTTTTTTCTAATACTAAAAAAACGAATTATAGTAATTAACCTAAAACGAGACGAATTATTTAGACATTTGAGAGTAGTAATTTAAAAGTTTCAAAACATGAAAATCTGTTGAAGCCAGATTGATAGGGGACGGATCAAGGCAGTTTTTTATTTAGTTGGTTGACTAATAAATGTTTTAAGTTTATTTAACTACATTTATTTAACTGCTTAAAGAAATACACTATAGTATAGACACATCACGTCTTTATACGCGTGTTTTCTGGTTACTTATCACAAGTGATTTATTTCTCGAGTTCTCGAGGCATTGAGATTTTTTTTCCCGTCTCGACGAAGGATAAATTTCTCGAGATTTCTCGCCTCGAGAATTCTCGAGCAGAAACCCTATTCGCGATAGACCCGTCTATAAATTGAGTTAATATGTGTTCAAAACGCGAAAGTTTTAAATATTATTAGCTTACATCGTCGACCATTTTTAACGAGATCGATTAATAGATAAGTAGATCAATTGATTTTTGAAAGAGATTATCGTCTAAGAATAAATCGTACGGTGACTGTAGGGAAGTATAGCTACTGACAAAATGTACTTTTTTCATACAATTTCCATTTCGGGAGAAAACGTTTTCCACTAACTAAAATGTTAACATATCACTTTGATTTTGATGTCGATCGCTTCAGCATATATTCTAAAATTCTAAGATTATAAACTTCGCTTTAAAAATATTTTTTTTTGTAATGCAAGTTTTGAAAAAAGGAAGACCAATAAACCTAGAATTTCATTGTGTTAATAACATAACATACTAAAAAATCATGGAGAATGGAAAATATTAAGTAGAAAAACGTTTTCTCTTTTTGTATGGACGATCACGTGCTATACTTCTAACAGCCCAAATAGATGGCCGTACAGCGACATCTACTTTAGCAGTCAAATTCGAGGCACGATCAGTGGGGAGACACTCCTGACTTCGGGCAAACTCGGCTCCGTTCGGCTCATTCCTCCGAGCAATTATTAGGGTTGGCACCACTTGACATCCCTTTGCGTGCACGACCACAGATAAGATAATCACTTGAATTTTGACAACCATATAGTGCCATACATTAGAAAGGGATATCATGATTCGACCCTGAATCGCTGTCAAACTTCGGTTTTGTGGGCAGTGTCCTTTCTGTACGGTAGTACTATTATGTATTCTGTGGCACGATTTTTTCTTAGACTTTACAAGTCTTCTGCTATTAATAACTCTGAGATTTACTAAGACCTACTTGAAGGGTTCTTTTCGCTTTTCCTAAGTAGTTAGTATAGTATTGGCCCACCTTATATGAACAATATCTAGGTTTTCCCCAGATTTCGGCCCGGGCTGGCTGGCACCTTGTGGATCCTGTAAGAAAAGGAAAAATTATGAACTGAAATATGTCACTAGCGACCCGCCCCGGCTGCGCACGCGTAAACTTTAACAAATTACACCTAAACCTTCCTCAAGAATCACTCTATTGACAGGTGGAAACCGCATGAAAATCCGTTCAGTAGTTTCTGTGTTTCTCGCGAACATACAGACCATAGATATACCAAAGAAAAACCGGGCAAGTGCGAGTCGGACTCGCGCACGAAGGGTTCCGTACCATAAAAAAAAAAAAAAAAAAAAAAAACAAAAAAAAAGCAAAAAAAAAAAAACGGGCACCCAACCAAATACTGACCACTCCCGACGTTGCTTAACTTTGGTCAAAAATCACGTTTGTTGTATGGGAGCGCCATTTAAATCTTTATTTTATTCTGTTTTTAGTATTTGTTGTTATAGCGGCAACAGAAATACATCATCTGTGAAAATTTCAACTGTCTAGCTATCACGGTTCGTGAGATACAGCCTGGTGACAGACGGACGGACGGACGGACGGATGGACGGACGGACGGACAGCGAAGTCTTAGTAATAGGGTCCCGTTTTACCCTATGGGTACGGAACCCTAAAAAGTGACCAAGACCTCCGGTGCCGGAGGCCGGATTATTTAATAAAATAATTTGTGTCTCTCTATCACTCTTCCTTATTAGTGTGACAGTGACATTTGCTTTTCGTTCGCTACGTAGTGTTAGGGATTGGCATGTTGGCTACGCGGCCTGGATTCGATACTCTGTAAATGAATTTATTTTGACTAGACTTATATCGACCGGGATATGAACCGTGATTA
This sequence comes from Cydia splendana, assembly GCF_910591565.1. Lineage (NCBI taxonomy): Eukaryota > Metazoa > Arthropoda > Insecta > Lepidoptera > Tortricidae > Cydia > Cydia splendana. Next base: position 10,600,427 of record NC_085984.1, on the reverse strand, counting down.
CCTTTTGCAAACAAAAAAAAACAATACAAAAGGTAATCTAACGCTTCATATCCCGGTCGATATAAGTCTAGTGAAACTAAGTGTGAATCATTTAAAACTATTGAATTTATTTTTGTGTGAATTTATTTTTGTGTTTATCATAAATATTTGTTTATCAAGTGAACGAGTTGGTAATCGAATCGATTTGTTTTTTTTTACGAAAAATAATCGTAAGGTGCAACGGGGTAATTTAAAGTAATTTAAACTAATCGAAGTATCTTCCATGTTTTACATTATTAACTAGAGTGCCATATATGTCCAGATAGCGAGATATATGTGTTGTGTGTGACTCTAGTTAATAATGTAAAACATGGACGATATTTCGATTAGTTGAAATTATCCCGCAGTCGAAATTGCCCCGCTGCATCGTAGTTGGTTTTTTAGGGTTCCGTACGAACCGTGATACCTAGACAATTGAAATTTTCACAGATGATGTATTTCTGTTGCCGCTATAACAACAAATACTAAAAAGTACGGAACCCTCGGTGGGCGAGTCCGACTCGCACTTGTGCGGTTTTTTACTTTTACTTTGTTGCCATTGTCTTGGTATCTTTACGGTGTCAGGTGACATACGCAAAATTATAAGCTATTAGATAAGATATATTTATTTTTAAAGCAAAAGATACAGTAAGGTAATTCGTCAGTCGTCGGCCACTGTTAGTAATTGGCCACCCTAAATTAAAAATGAATTCTATTCACCTATAAACAGAATTCATTTTAGTATAAGGTTTCAATAACTAGCCGCCTTATACTCTAATGAATTCTGTTTATAGGTGAATAGAATTCATTTGTAGTTTAGGGTGGCCATTTACTAACAGTGGCCAGTTACTGGGGAATTACCCTTTTTTACACAAAATGATAAAACAAAGGCTTTCACTAATAGTATTTTATACAATCGTGATATAATAGAGAGTTTTTCAGTCGAGTACCGTGTTTAGGCAACGAAGCTTGCTGAGTTGCCTAAGTAAGGTACGAGATTGAAAAGCTTGATTATATCACTATTGTATACAATACTTTTTCTACTAGTCAACAAAAATAATACTTTAAACTAGTAGAATCATACAAACAAACCAAACCAAAAGTATACAGCTAAGATTCGCGAGCAGCCGCGATACCTTCATACTGGTACGCGACCCGGCCGCCGTGCCCTACGGCGGGCTGGTCAACGACACCTTCTCGTAACTCATGAGGCCCTGGTACTTGCTCCGCGCTAAATTCAATTTTTAGACAGTTGTTTTCTCGATTTTGGCCACCGTAGCCTATGGAGACTAACAAGCAACACTAAGTGGTTTTCGTAGTCTATGGATGTTGCTATATTAAGGGTGTCACATGCGCGTTTCTGACTTAGGAACCAATTGTTTCTACTATACAACCTACAATAATTAATTTGACCTATGGTTTTGTTTCGTCCTCTTGATCGCGGCGAGCTGTGATTGGTAAATTTCATTATAGTTCACTAAACTGTATCGAAATGAATATTATAGTTGAGTTGGGAGCCCATACATTAAAAATACCCAATTGCAGTTTGGTATAAGAAATCTTAATTCAAGAATTACAGTCGACTAGTAGAAAAAAGATATTCTACAGTACATATGGCCCTATTTCCCCGCACTAGTGCGTAAAATAGCACTTTTCGTGTATATGTCAAAAGTTTAAAGGGCCATACCATATGTACTGTAAAACGTTGTACGATACACGTGCGAATAGGTAATTTCCTCTTTTCCGCACTTGTATCGTAAATAACTATAATTGCCACAGTCGTCTATAGCCGACAAATGAGTTTAACTTACTCAGGGGTCCCGTTAGCCCCGTCCCGTATCTTGAGCGTAGCGGCCCGTAGCGCCCTCGCCACGAGCTCGTGTCCGCGGAAGCTGCCGAGCGACCAGGCGGACACGTCGTTCAGGATGTCGTGGATGGCTGACGATTGGGCGTCGGCGAATGTGCCTAGGAAGCTGAAACATTTTATTAGTTTATTGGAAATTTTTAATTTTTGGTGCAAGCTTTTATCGTTGACTGTACTTTTCTTTCAATAGGCAACTTATACTCATTAATAAAAAGCGCTGGTGGCCTAGCGGTAAGAGCGTGCGACTTGCAATACTAATATTGGGTTCAAACCCCGGCTCGTACCAATGAGTTTTTCGGGTTTGATGTACGAAATATCATTTGATATTTATCAGTCGCTTTTCGGTGAAGGAAAACATCGTGAGGAAACCGGACCGGAAATTAGGCCTAGTTTCCCCTCTGGGTTGGAAGGTCAGATGGCAGTCGCTTTCTTAAATACTAGTACCTACGCCAATTCTTGGGATTAGTTGCCAAGCGGACCCCAGGCTCCCATGACCATGGCAAAATGAAAAATGGAATCTTGAGCGTTGCGAGGGATTCAAAGCACGAGGGTTAAACAAAATTTGCCCCCGAGTGGAATCACAAAATTTTTCACCACACCAACCCGAAGAAAATATTAACTGTAAGATATCAAACAAAAACAAACGAAATTAAATCCAAATGAATGTTATTAAATATTTATCATTCAAAATCATCATTTAAAAGTCAATTCAACCAGCAAACATAAGGAAACAACTCAATATTTGCATTTGATTACTTTGCCTCACATGTGAATAAAATGTAACTTTACTATCGGTTTTTGAACAATCAAGAGAGCCTTTACCAGTTGGTGTGGTGAAAACATACATACTAACAGGGCAAGTTATATAAAAGCTTGTAAAAGCATACAATAAAGGGATAAAATATAAATATTAATATTAATGATAACTTGGGTGTTTCGTGCTCGAAAATATCCCAATATTTAATTGTTTTTATCGGACGCCCCTAGACAAAAGCGGTTGGGAGATATGCCCGAATATAAAATGTGGATATTATGATTATGAATAGTTTTTTTTTTGTTTACTTGTCTGTGTCTTTTTAGGGTTCCGTACCCAAAGGGTAAAACGGGACCCTATTACTAAGACTCCGCTGTCCGTCCGTCCGTCCGTCCGTCTGTCACTAGACTGTATCTCACGAACCGTGATAGCTAGACAGTTGAAATTTTCAAAGATGATGTATTTCTGTTGCCGCTATAACAACAAATACAAAAAGTACGGAACCCTCGGTGGGCGAGTCCGACTCGCCCGGTCCGGTTTTTTGTTTACTTGTCTGTGTCTTTTCACTTGTCCTGTGTATTTGTAAAATATTAATTTGTATGTTTTTCCATGTTCTGGCGTTTGGTTTCCGCTGTGAGCCGGACATGTTTAAAAAAATAAATAAAAAGAATGACTAACCGCATCTCCTTATAAGTCTCCGTCTCAGCAAACTCCAAAAAGAACTCCAACATCTTATCAGCAGCCGTCACCGGAATATCCCCCTTACTGCCCTCCACTTTAGGGTCACTCTCCTTCGCTATCACACAATCCGTCTCAAACTTATTAGTCAATTTCGGCTCATCGTATTTCTTTATACTCTTTTTAATGCTTTTTAGAAAAGGATTTTCGTCGTCCTCCATATCTCCGTTGAGTTTGTCACTTGTGTCGTGGGTGACGACTTTGTCACTTGTGTCGTGGGTGACGACTTTGTCACTCGTGTCGTGGGTGACATCTTCGTCGATGGTGACATTCTTGTCGCTGTCTGTGTCTTTTGATAAAAAGTCGTCGGGGGTGACGAGGTAGACATCTTCTGGGGCCTCCTTGTAGATGCCTAGTTGGCTGGAAGGAAATGTAATATTATGGTACTGCGTTTTTGAAGTGAAAACTTCTTTAGCGGCGCTGTGCACTTTTTGTAATGGGGAAAAAATGTTAAACTCGCGACAGGTCACGTGACCGTAAGATTCGTAAGACGTAAGACGGACACGTGACCTGATCGAAAAACTGTTACAATGTCATTGAGTTTTTCTTTATTGATTTAAATGCCATACATATACATAGTGCCGTGCTGCAAACATTTTGCACTAGATGGCGCTGTTATTAATAATTTGACGTAAGACGTAAGACGCTTCGTAAGACGGACACGTGACCTGATCGAAAAACTGTTACAATGTCATTGAGTTTTCACTTCTGCCGGCACTGCAGGTCAAAAAGAAATTGCCAATTGAATTTGAAAGTAATATTGAAGGAAATATGGTTGAATTTCTTATGTTTTGAACTCGACGAAACACAAGAAAAACAACTCTGTTCCAATAGGGGGTATTACTCCAATGTTCTGCCGCCAGAGTACAGCACTAAGCGCCTCTAATAAGCCATAGAGGAACTTATACATACTGTGCCTTAAACTGTTTTTGACAAGTTTTCACAGACAATAAATATGACATTGATGCATCAAGGCGGTTTGTTTACAAAGGACCTACCGGGAAACGCGAAAATCGAAACGATGAAGAGGTCAGATAACGAAATTTCGATTTTCTTGTTTCGCGGTAGACCCCCAGATTGTGATGGATAGTGGTAGTGGCGCCCCCTGCGCAGAGTTTTGCGTAATATTCCCTATTAAAGTACTTACTGGTTGTCTCCTTGAGCGCACTCCAGCAAGTATTTGTTACACTTGTGTATATCCCTGGCGAGCTCGTACTGCGCGGTGGAGGTGAGCGCGTGCAGGGCTTCGTCGTTGACCACCGAGTGCTACCTAAGTGCCACGAGCATCCGATGTGTGCTATTAAAGTACTTACTGGTTGTCTCCTTGAGCGCACTCCAGCAAGTATTTGTTACACTTGTGTATATCCCTGGCGAGCTCGTACTGCGCGGTGGAGGTGAGCGCGTGCAGGGCTTCGTCGTTGACCACCGAGTGCTACCTAAGTGCCACGAGCATCCGATGTGTGCTATTAAAGTACTTACTGGTTGTCTCCTTGAGCGCACTCCAGCAAGTATTTGTTACACTTGTGTATATCCCTGGCGAACTCGTACTGCGCGGTGGAGGTGAGCGCGTGCAGGGCTTCGTCGTTGACCACCGAGTGCTACCTAAGTGCCACGAGCATCCGATGTGTGCTATTAAAGTACTTACTGGTTGTCTCCTTGAGCGCACTCCAGCAAGTATTTGTTACACTTGTGTATATCCCTGGCGAGCTCGTACTGCGCGGTGGAGGTGAGCGCGTGCAGGGCTTCGTCGTTGACCACCGAGTGCTACCTAAGTGCCACGAGCATCCGATGTGTGCTATTAAAGTACTTACTGGTTGTCTCCTTGAGCGCACTCCAGCAAGTATTTGTTACACTTGTGTATATCCCTGGCGAGCTCGTACTGCGCGGTGAAGATGAGCGCGTGCAGGGCTTCGTCGTTGACCACCGAGTGCTACCTAAGTGCCACGAGCCTCCGATGTTTGCTATGAAAGTACTTACTGGTTGTCTCCTTGAGCGCACTCCAGCAAGTATTTGTTACACTTGTGTATATCCCTGGCGAGCTCGTACTGCGCGGTGGAGGTGAGCGCGTGCAGGGCTTCGTCGTTGACCACCGAGTGCTACCTAAGTGCCACGAGCCTCCGATGTTTGCTATGGAAGTACTTACTGGTTGTCTCCTTGAGCGCACTCCAGCAAGTATTTGTTACACTTGTGTATATCCCTGGCGAGCTCGTACTGCGCGGTGGAGGTGAGCGCGTGCAGGGCTTCGTCGTTGACCACCGAGTGCTACCTAAGTGCCACGAGCCTCCGATGTTTGCTATGGAAGTACTTACTGGTTGTCTCCTTGAGCGCACTCCAGCAAGTATTTGTTACACTTGTGTATATCCCTGGCGAGCTCGTACTGCGCGGTGGAGGTGAGCGCGTGCAGGGCTTCGTCGTTGACCACGGAGTGCACGATGTTGGTGATGTAGCGCCGCTCGTGCTGCCGGAGGGACGTGTCGAATAGGAGCTCCGTCTGGAATACAATTAAGCTTAATTGTAAGTCTGTCTACAATGTTATTTATTGTAATAATATTTCGGAGACCAAGCTTTGCTCGGAAAACATATAAAAACTCAAAAATGCGCGTTTTCCCAGAGGTAAGACCTATCATTGCAGGTGACTGTACACAGACAGATATAGGGCAATTGTCTGTATTTAAAATAAATTTATTTTACACCATGCATGAAATAAAGCATAAGATTAATGAAATACGCTATTATACATATTTTAGGTACAGAAGTAAACTTCATGATTTCATTGCGAGTCGTTTTAAAAAGAGAGCGTAATGTTCGATTGTATGGGAGCGGCGTTTCTAGCACTTACCTCGGTATCGTCCTGTACAAACTCCAGTATGTGCATCAGTATGTTGGTCCGGAAGGCGTCGCGCATGTTGTGGTTCTTCTTGCCGGGCGGCGCGCGGGCCTTCTTGCCCGAGCGCGGCGCCACGCCCGGCGACGGACGGAACGCCTGAAACAAAATATGCATTAATTCATTTTTCACTTCTCATGCTCAAAAAGTGCACCTTTATGTCGTGCGTAGACGACATAAAATCGCATTTTATGCTTGCTCTAGAGAATACAGTAAAATCATCGATTACGACCCTTATTGACTTAGCAATAAAGTCCAAATTCTGCCATACAAACTGCCAGCCCTGCCGGCGCGCCCCCGACCGGCGCTCTCCCGATCGGCGTGCCCCGCGCCTCCGACCGGCACAAGAACAATTTTCTTTAGTCTTGAATAAATACGTTAAAATAACCTAGAATATTTGATTTTTTGTATATTTTCCTCGCAATCGAAGTGAAAAGCAGAGTGTACAACAAGGGCATAAATGTCCATTTTTACCCTCGTCTACTATTTTGGTCTTCGCTTCGCTCAGACCAAAAAATTGCCTCGGGTATAAATAGGTCACTTTATGCCCTTGTTGTACAATCTACTATAGTGCCAGTTGCACCATCCGCACTTGACAGACTGATCAACGCCACCCGACGCGCCGCGATAGTTTACTATGAAACTTTCCATACAATAAAATGTAGCGGACTCTTTAACGATGACAAACAGTTTGGTGCAACTAACCCTTAATATTTGTCACTCTTCGAGGGCCGCAAAAATATGTGACACGGTCTTATAGGTCTACAAATAAGCTCGTGCCTTAGAGCATTTAGTAACTGGAGACGTCATTGCTGTCATTTTCTGTACAAAACAGTCTGCCGACGATTTTTGCGGGGGAGGGGACGTCATATGTATTGCTATTTCTACATGATTTGTACGTAACGTACAAATAGCCATGTCAGTCCATACAAAAGTTTGCACAATTATACAAGGTTTTCGGCAGAGGGGTAAGCTCTTAAAGGCAACTCCCAGTTATTAAATGCTCTAAGGCTCGTGCAGGTATTTTTGCGGCCTTGGTTACATTTTTGTGAGTTAGGGCTTAGCTGTGCAACTTAAGATGGCTTTCTTAACAAAAAAGTTTCCAAGTATTTGTATTTGAAGCCTCAAGTCTTACTGCCCTTTGAATACCATAGTTATTTTATATATAGCACTATTAGCACTCCATAGTAAAGTTCTAATGCAGTAAGGTTAATAAAAACAACGGGTTGCACTCCGGGAGTGCCGACAGAAGTGAAAACTCAATGACTAGTCCAAAATGTCTGCAGCACTATGTATAATTGACACATCCTCCTTTCTATTGAAAAACTTTAGTTCCGAAATAGCTGGCCAGTGAGCTTAAATTTGTAGCGTTAATTGTTTAAAATTTGAATAGAAATTGTAAAGTTACCTTGCAGACCTCGCGTCTAAATATATTTGGTCATGATATTTTGAGTTTTATTCACCAGAACTAGAGTTCACTTTTATTAGCGATTTCATCAAGATGTAGCTTTATTGAATTATATTGGAGTGATATAAAGTTATGTAACTGTGAGATCCTCGTATTTCAGCCTGTACAAGATTAGAACATTGAGCTTTATTGCTTAATATAAAAGTCCAGTTTTAAATAATTGACCTGATTATGATACGTTATGACTAAAGTTCTTTAGTGAATAATATTGTCCGTCACACATGACGTCAGCGTTACGCGTTACGCTGTCTCGAGTTTATCAATTTTTCCCCACCTCAAAAAGTGCTCAGCGCCGCTAAAGAAGTTTTCACTTCAATAATATTAAATAGTAACCATACGCGATTGTGTGTTGGGTGATTGGCAGTGAACGTGTTAATACCCTACCAAGGTCTTACAACACTATAGTTATTATTATTTGTTTGTCCTTGACATATCTCGGGACCATGGGGTCCCGGACCTTTGGGAGGCACGCGTGGGGCCGAAGCAGCAAACAGCGCAGAGGCCCTTTTTATTTATTATTATTTGTAAAGCAGTTGAAATAACTGATAATGCCTGTATCCAGAGTCATCAACCGATATTAAACTTTCGTGAGACATATTTTAAATTGTTTATAGTCGTTTCACTCACTTGAAACCGATCAGTGCACGAGTTGCAGCCGCCGCGAGCACTCGAGCCTGAGGAAGGACCCCCGACGGGCCCGAAACATGTCGCCAATAGCGACTAAAAATTCAAGTGAGTGAAACCGTTGTCGTATAAACAATTTAGTCATCAACCGAGTTTTCAGAGTAGAAATAGTTGGATTGTATTCCTTCAGCTAATGACTAAACTAAATAAAATAGCTTTAGTATTTCAGGGTGGTCGAAGATCTAGGGGCAGACCCAGAACAAGATGGAAGGATGTAGTGCTAAAGGACATGAGTGAGTGCAAGTTATCCGAGGACGTTGTCGTGGACAGGGCGAAGTGGAGAAGGTTAAGCGGGAAAGCTGACTCCACCACCATGTGGGATAGATAGCTAGGAAGAGAGAGAATATTTCAGGGTGGTATTTCATAAACTTTTAGCGCGTTGTTTCATACGCAACTATTGAAGCTAACTGTACTTACATGGATAGTTTTAGGTGTGATGGGCTCCGTGATGCCATCACCGGTCTTCCCGAGCGCTCCGCCCTGCCAACCCATCTTGTGCATCATGCTGCAACAACATACAATAGTTAAACATTTGCTAGACAAAATCCTAAAAGTAACATTGTCATGAAGAGATTATTTTTTAGCGATACAACCACCTGTTGCATATATCGGTTAGAACAGAACGAGGGACTTTTATGCAAAGTGGGAATTGTTTTAGGCTACGTACTTTATTTTTCACTTATTAATCACGTTAATATTTCTAACCGTTTTTGAGATACAGTTTGTTAAACATTAGTTCATAAATCTGTATGTTTCAACACAGTTTCACCCCTAGCAAGTAGATCCTATTGAATGATATGACATATGTCAATTGAAAATGTAAATAACTTTGTAGGGTTGTCACTGATATCAAAATATTTCATTTCAAAGATTATGTTTTACTTTTTAATCCAGCTTTACGATTATAATAACTCGATTTTAGAGCACTTAGATAACACTATCCTTTGAGCTCAGTCCCTAGAAGTGTTCCACCCTGTATATGGGATTGTTTATACATAAGAATAGAAAATATGCTTATTAACTATGCAAACTACAACTATAAAACGATGCAAACACAGGCATAGCTACTTGTTATTATTTGGAAACTAGACAGTAAAGTTCTATTTATTTATTATTAATACCACAAGAACGGTTACAGTATACCAATTACACTTGCTACTACATACTTATACAATTATATCAATAGAATTTAAAAAAAAATTACATCATAACATCATTAAAATTATACAATTGGGTACTTTCCTCTACTTAAAATAAATTATTTCACACCGTGCACGAAATAAAGCACTAGATCATAATTAGAAAAACATAGATAGCATTTATTTTTAAACACAATTTCTATTTGATAAATAAGTAGGATGGAAGTATAAAAAGTAGGTGAGTTGACTGTGACGTCACTACACACGTTTTTATTTAAATTCCATATATTAGCAAATCGTTTTGACAGTTCTAAAAAAGAAGCTGATTTGACTAATAGGAAAGTATATTTAATTACACAAACGGGTCTACCGCGATATAATTTCATGACCACAGCTGGTGCAACTCAGCTGAAACGTCGGAATTAAAGGTAAAAACAATGAAATTATATCGCGGTAGACCCGTTTGTGTAATTAAATATGTGTACAAAACGCGAGAGTTTAAAGTGTTATAATTTATGGTTAAACAAACTTACCTGAAGTGAAGTTTGGCCATAATTATACGAGACGTTACATCCGAAGAGATTTAATTTTAACTAGGTAGTACACTGTTTAATGTACTAGGCATCCAGCACAATATTTAGATATGAGAAAATAAGAAAGTCAATTGATCCTCTCGTTCCCGCCGCTGCGCCCTCTGTTGGCGCGCGCGTCACCTCATTACTTTAGAGAGTTATGGCATCTACTCTGCGAAATTTTGGGATGAACGGTAAGATGTAATTACTAATTATTACCATTCAAATAGGGCGGGATGGGACCTTAAATCTCTTCGGATGTAACGTCTCGTATAATTATGGCCAAACTTCACTTCAGGTAAGTTTGTTTAACCATAAATTATACTATCGACGTTACATCCTCGAGATTTAATTTTAACTAGGTAGATGTTTAGCGCCCTTTCGCAGAGTGAAAACTAAAGGAAAAAAACACTATTGTAATCACATGGTGTTTTAATTAGTTTCTTTCATTACGATTATATAATATTAGGCTCATTATCACTTATAAAGTATAATCAAATAAGTACAATCAGGCATTATAAACTGCTTCAGCAAAGGCATTTTCGGCACTAGCGTCAGTTGTTAGGGGTCTATTGTAAAATTTTGAGAATACTAACGAATTTCCGGACCAGCCTGCTGTTTTCTTAATTATTTCAACTGACAGGCCTTTGCGATTAGCCGCTGAGGTAGCGGCGTGCCTTGTGCTATGCGCACAAAACAAGCTCGTATCAATTCCACTGTCAGACATCGTCTGTTTTATCCAACGACTGATTGTGCTAGAACTAGCGTTATGTATTGGTCTTTTTATTGTTAGAAAAAGTCGTTCTGTGTTGACGCTATTTCTAATAGTTTCGGTTCTATCCATGTATGCCAACAATGTCCTGGCTGGGCAGATTTCTATTTTATTGGGAAAGAACGGTATAATGAGACGTGGCATTGTCCTTCCGGGAGTGGAAGTTTTTATAATATCATCAACAATTATTTGAATGTTATCTTCATTGATTTGAATATTAGGAGGCTTAATCAAGGATAACGTCTGTACTCGTTGTGCAGTTGACAATGCGAGCAGAGTTACGGTTTTTCGTGTTAACAGATCCAGGCTTATATCTTCATTTGGATATAGGGTAGTTAAATGATCCAAAACTATATTCGGGTCCCAAGTTGTTTGATATTTTGGGAAACAGGGTTTGGTTTTAAAGACTCCCTTTAAAAACCTAGACACATGTCTATCTTTACCAATCGAATCTCCTAAAATTAAAGATAGAGCTGATCGAGAAGTATTTAGGCTTGAATAGTTAGCTCCACGTTCATATTGCTCCGTTAGAAAATTTAATACTATGGATGTGTCCACTGAGAAACAATCTAACTTATTGTTTTTACAATACAGCCACCACTTATACAATGCACAATTATATTGTTTTAATGAATTTGCAGAAAGAGATGAAATCATTATATCAATCGTTTGGGGCATTAATGACTGCCTAGAAAATGCTTTCCTGATAACAGCGTCGCCACCAGGGTAAGCTTCTTCCAAAGTGGATGGTAAGTCCTGAAAGGGGATAGGAGCAAGTCAATATTAGGTCCCAAGAAAATTAGTTCTGACGTTGACAAGGCTGTCAGTAGCGAAAACCACGGTTGACTAGGCCAGTAGGGAACAACAATTATGCCAGTTGCTTTATCGGCAATTATCTTATTTAAGCATCTTAAAATCAATGAGAAGGGCGGAAACGCGTAGAAAAAAAATGGATGCCAATCAACTGTAAACGCATCAATATTGAATGCACTTGGATCCGGGAACCAAGAGATATATTTCTGACATTTAGAATTGATTCGAGTGGCGAACATATCGATGTCAGGGACACCAAATTTGTCAATAATTTGAATATACGCATCCTCTGATAGTTCCCACTCTGTATCTATATTGGTGCGCCTGGACTCTTGATCGGCCTCCTTATTGTCTCTTGATTTTATGTATGATGCGAAAATAAATAGCTTGCGACTTTCGCACCACTGCCATATTTTGCGAGTTATGTCATTAAGGTGTACGTATTGCACCCCACCCATTCTATTTATATAAGAGATTGCGGTCATATTATCAATTCTAAGTAAAATCTCTTTGTTTTTCAAATCTTTCGCAAAACACTTAAGCCCTATAAAAGCTGCCTGGAGCTCCAAAAAATTGATATGGTGTTCCCTATCTGTAGCGTTCCAGAAACCGTGAGAGCGTTTACCATTACAATATATTACCCAGCCAGTGAGTGATGAGTCTGAAAATATTTCCAACGCGTATTTACTAGATCGGATCGGGTTTTTGGTGGTCATTATGTTTTCCTGCCACCACTTTAAGTCTGGTTGAATCTTTTCAGTTAATGTCATATTACTATCATAGTTATCACTTGAATTCCTTAACGCGAGAAATTTTTCTCTCTCCAGACGTTTGGTATATACCCAACCATAAGATACTGCCAAACAAGCAGAGGTAAGAGAGCCAAGAAAAGTAGCAAATTCTCTGATGGTTATAACTTTTTGTTTGGAAATATTTTCTGACTGATCGTAAATATGTTTTCGTTTCTTGTAGGGCAACTCTAGGCTCATATCACGAGAATTTATATCAAGTCCTAGAAAGGTACATGTCTGGCTTGGCTGCAATTTACTTTTCTTGTCGTTAATCACAAATCCTAATCTCTTTAAAAGGGATACGGTTTCTGTAACACAATCATAGCATTCGCTATAAGTACGACCTATACACAATATGTCGTCTAGATATATTACAAGCATTAAGCCTTTACTTCTCAAATGTGAAATAACAGGTTTCATGAGTTTTGTAAAAACGTACGGCGCCGAACAGAGCCCGAATGGTAGACAAGTAAACTCATAGGTATATGAAATTTGAACCTTAAAAACTTTCGGCTTGATTTATGAATCGGAATTAAAAAATATGCCTCTTTAAGGTCAATTGTTGCCAGGTATCCTGATCTAGGTACTAGTTTTGTGGCAGTACGAATATCCTCCATCTTAAAATGATGATGATCAATGAACTTATTTAGTTTTTTAAGATTGAGGATAAATCTAAGTGACCCGTCACTTTTAGGAGTAAGAAAAATTTTGGATATAAACTGGCCTGCAGAGTCTCGACATTTTACGACGGCGCCGCAATCTAGTAACTTTGTGATAGCAATTTTAAGATTGTCATTATCGGATGGAGAAATAACAGAGTTAGTTGGCTCAATTTCTTGTACAACTGGTGAATTAAATGGGATTTTGTATCCAACAACATACTGTAGAACAACCGGATCGTCTGTTATATCACGCCATTGATCAATGTAAAACTGGAGTCTACCTGCGTGCTGCTTTACCTCTATTGATGTTTGCGTGGCTGCCGGCTGTCTCTCTTGGACGACGAAGGCTGGTACTTCTCCGAGGTCGTCCGCCGGGGGTGCTGAGGAGGGGCGCGAGGCCGGTACCCACCCGGCTTGTTCGTTCTCGAACCCTGCTGCCTGGGTGGGCCCCTCCAGTTTCCCTGGCGCGAAGTATATTTCTTTGACGTAGAAGGGACATTAGAAGTGTAGGATCTTTTAATTTGCAGTCCTGACTTTTCTGCTGACTTTGAAGCTTTAATCTTTTCGCCGAGATTCTCTCCGAATAAATACGAGTCCCTTTTAACATCTTGCATCATATTTGTAAATTTTTTATCCAAACTTGGTAAAATAATTTTCCTTCTGCTACTGGTATTCTCAGAGTGAAGATCAGCTAACAATTGGCTAACATCAGCTATCTGCTTTATGATAGCAAGCTTTTCCATGTTTTCTGAAATGAGGGAACCTGTGAGCTTTGATAAGCCAGCAATAGCCAGTCCTAGTTGGTTTTGGGCCTTTTCCATTCTTTTGTCTCTCTGTCTTGAAGACTCAGACATCACAGCTGCAATTTCAGCATTAAGTTTAGGAGCTTTAAGTAATTTAAAGTTTTCTGGAATTAGAAATTTCTCTGTAAGCTCCTCCTTTTCTTCTTTGCCTAAGCCCTCAACTGCTATTCGCCCCCAACGTTTAGCGATTTCTTCTGGGACGTTAGGCCCAAATACCTCCTCCTTCTCCTTCGAACCACCCAGCGCCTCCAAAATATTAGCTGGCAACTCCATCGACGGCGCTTCCGGCGTTATAGTGCTTGGGCCTGCGACAAGCTCTGGAGCGGGTGCTTGTGTAGCCTGGGCGTCGACCGAAGTTTCGACCGGTACTACTACTGATTTAATCTCCTCTGCATTAGAGTAGTCCGATGCCGAGGCTTGTGACACTTCTTCATAATCAGAATAGTAATTTTCCGCTGAAGAGTTGCAGTCGGAAACTGTAATAATGAGTTCCCATGTAACAAAGAACAACTTCGAGTAAATGTGTGTATATATATCGATCAGACGTTGATATGTGCGTGCATATGAAGTGCATACCTCGACATAATTTGTATTTTACTTTGTGAAAACTTAATTTCAAATAAGGTCGTAATCGCATCACGACTCAAAAAATAATAGGCAACAAAAAAGTTATAGACCGTAATCGCATCACGGTTCTAAATAACTTGTTTTATACAAGTCGAGGTATGAAGGGCTAAAAAATAAAAACTTTGTTGCCAAACTCAACGTTTAAAGTCATTGATTGCAATCGCATCGCAATTCGAGACTAAAGTTATTGACCGTAATCGCATCACGGTTCTAAATAACTATATTATATATGTGTTCCTTACACATATCCACACATACGATTTGCAGCACACAACAGCGTAGGGTTTAAAACCAGATAAATAAGGGCGAGTATTCAGTTATTGACAAAGGTATGTATGTAACACATTTTTTCTAATAACTGTGCATGTCAATCCGGTAGAAAATGCACCTTATGGCATAGGTAACTGGGTCATAAACGAACGAACGAACAATACGAACATTGGTATGTTTACATTTTCCAAGATGTGCGGTAGGTAGCGAACAGCGGCGGAGGCTCGCCGCTCCTGCACCATAGTACCCACGGCTAAAAAATGTAAGTACTTTGAACTCACCTTCATCGTCACTATAATAATGGCGCCGATCTAAACTGCGTTTTAATCGTTTTATTTTGCGCTTAATATCTTCCGAGCGACGTCTTCTTCGTTTTCCCATATTATCGTGATATCCTTTTATACGTACGCGGTAATATAACACTTATTTTCACAAGATTAATAATTTAATTTGAAAAATAAGAACGAGAGTGTACTGCGATGCCCGCACAAAAAAAAGCGAATGAGGTGACGCGCGCGCCAACAGAGGGCGCAGCGGCGGGAACGAGAGGATCAATTGACTTTCTTATTTTCTCATATCTAAATATTGTGCTGGATGCCTAGTACATTAAACAGTGTACTACCTAGTTAAAATTAAATCTCGAGGATGTAACGTCGATAGTATAATAGGAAAGTAGCCAATTATAACAATAAAATCTCACATAACAAGTCACATCATAACAAGTTCATAACAAGAAACAATTATAGAAGTAGAGAATGAAAAGGGAATGGCTAAAATAAGGGATGCTCATTATCACCACTCATATTTAACGTGTTCATTGAAGCTGCCATCCTAAAGGTTTTGGATTCAGTAAAAGAGCAGGGCATTCAAATAAATGGAAAGAGAGTAGTATTTGTTAGGTTTGCGGATGATATTGCAGCCTTAGCCAATAACAACACTCAATTAGAAAAGTTGGTAAATACAATGGATAAAATATTTCAAGAATTTGGACTAAAAATTAATGACAATAAAACTAAATTCATGGAAGTGTCTAAGACAGCTAATATAAAGAGTGAGCTAAAAATAAGGGGAAGAGATATAGAACAAGTCAAGAACTTCAAATATTTGGGAAGTATCATAACAGAGGACACAAGATGTACTCCAGATATAAAAGCAAGAATTGCAATGGCTAAGCAGACTTTTTATAAGAAGAAAAACCTTTTTAAATCACGTATATCCTTAAACATACGGAAGAAATTTATGAAAACATATATATGGTCCATCGCACTATATGCATGTGAGACATGGACGCTAAATAAGAGAGACGAAGAATACCTACAAGCATTTGAGATGTGGTGTTGGCGAAGGATGGAAGGAATAAGTTGGACTGAAAGAGTTACGAATGAAGCTGTCCTAAACAGAGTGAAAGAAAAGAGAAGTCTAATGAGTGTTATTAAAAATAGAAGAGGAAGAATGATACAATGAAACATCATAGAAGGGAAAATAAATGGAAAGAGAGGGAGGGGAAGACCAAGGAAGAGTTATATGAGCCAAGTAAAGGAGCATGTAGGGGTCGTGTCGTACCAGGACACTAAGGGGCTGGCTTTGGACCGACCAAGGTGGAGACAACTTCATCACGCTGCACCGACAAGTAGTAATAGTAATAGCCTTTATTTCATGCGTTTTTGTTACACTTTCATTGTTATTACATTTATTTATTAAATTATTTTCTTTAACTTTTATTGTTTTTCAATTTATTTTATTCATTTGCATGTCGCGTGTGCGGAAAAGGCCTCCCCCAGTTTTTCCCATTCCTTTCTATTCTGGGCTGTTCTCCACCAGTATCTGTCGAAATTTCGTAGCTCATCTCTCCATCTTGTATTCGGTTTTTTCTGTTTTCTCGGTGTGTCTATTAGTAACCATTCTGTGATATGTTTGGTCCATCGGTTATCTGTAGTACGACATATATGGCCAGCCCAGGCCCATTTACTCTTTTTTATTGCATGTATTACATCTTTTACCCCAGTTTTCTCTCTTATAACTTCATTTCTGATTCTGTCTTTAATTTTAATTTGTAACATGGACCGTTCCATTGCCCTTGCACCGACAAGAGCCTAGCTCTTAAATTGAAAGAAGAAGAACAAGTATTCCATTCATCATCTATTTTATCCCACGTTCATTCACTCTCAATAAGCGAGGCACCTGTATATAATAATTCTATACACATACAATACAAGTAATAGTAAGTCTAGTTAATCCAGTTCTATGGTAAGAGAAATAATGTTTTTACAGATTTTTAGGCCTTCGTACCCAAAGGGTAAAAATGGGACCCTATTACTAAGACTCCGCTGTCCGTCTGTCTGTCTGTCACGAGGCTGTATCTCATGAACCGTGATAGCTAGACAGTTGAAATTTTCACAGATAATGTATTTTTGTTGCCGCTATAACAACAAATACTAAAAAGGTGGGAACTCTCGGTGGGCGAGTCCGACTCGCACTTGTCCGGTTTTTAAACTCCTGAGACCTAGATGCAGTTGTTTTGTATTTGAATTTGGATTTCTTAGTTACCTAATAAAAGTTACTAATAGATTGTGGATTCTTTATGATAAATTGTACTAAAACTCAGAGAGATTAAAACAAAATTGTAACCTACATGAACTTAATTGCTGTTTATAGGTTTCACATTAGTTTTGTTGTACCATATTTATAGAGGCCTACAGCAGTTCAAAACAGAAATATGCAAACACACGGGTTCGAATCCTGGTAAGGGCATTTATTTGTGTGTTCATCACAAATATTTGTTCCTGAGTTATGGATGTTCTCTATGTATATAAGGTATTGATATATATATGTATATTATATATATCGTCGTCTAGTACCCACAACACAAGCCTTATTGAGCTTACTGTGGAACTAGTTTGATCTGTGTAAAATTGTCCTATAATATTTATTAATTTATTTATACTGACCTCTCTGCTTTGCTGTTGTTAACCCTCGGAGCAGCAGGCTGGTGTTCTGGTGTACGCCTCTCATCCTTCAGTATATCGGCCACCGGAGCACCCTCCTTCACCCAGCTCTGCTTGGTCCAGTCATAACCCCACGGCTGGGACAGCGGCAAGTTTGGTGGCTCTATGGGACCATTGGTGTTTGATTGTCTGGAAGGACAGTCCATGTTGTATTAATTTCATGATAACTAATATGTAAATGTTTTCTTACTTTGTCTATTTTAATCAAAAAACTGGTGCTTTCTATAAATATTCTATATACTTAGTTAAACAATTTTACACCAGGATGGTTGTATTTCACAATGTAAAATCACTAATAGCAATTAATGTGGCTTTGCTAATACTATAACCAGGGTTGGGCAAAATACTGGCTTCCACGTATTTCAAATACAAATTACAAAATACATTTTTAAAAGTATTTGAAATACCAAATACAAACTACTTTGGTGACTGGTATTTGAAATACAAAATACAAATTACAGTGTTTAAAATAATGTATTTCAAATACAAAATACAAAATACTTTTCTTTTTTTTTGTTTAATCATTTAGTTTTTTTTTAACGAATATCCTTTCCTAAAAACTTATAGGGTCATTGCGCTTGTTTTCGTCCTTCTCTAGTTTTCGTCCACTTGACGAAATTTGAATATAAACCTACATTGCTGCACAAATTTGGACTGATTTCAATCCTTAGCTAAACAATATATCTGTCTACATATGAGAGTCGTGTTCAATGCGCGCAGCGACATAGACGCATTGATGTGTAATTAAATTATTTAATTGCGAAATTAGCGCGGCTCGGCCGCCGCTGGTAAATCGACGCGATGAGTGACTCCGAACAGAGTCAACCCATCGTGAATGAGTTCCTCGCCTTTCTGCAACTAAAAAATAAGCTGGTGCAGGAAGGAGCGATGGATGCGGTGACTGCTGTCCAGATGAATTCGCGTGCGTCGAGTTTCACCGTGGAAGACATCTGTGCAGCGAAGCAAGTGCTATGCCAGTCCCTTGGGATCGTTGGCACCTATGTACCTCACCGGAGAGGGGATGAAGCCGGGAAGAAGTCCCTCGAGGATATAATGAAAATCCTAAGGGAAAACAAGGATCGGATTCCGGAGTTTGTGGCGACGGATGTCCCAATCCTGCCGTCGTGTGCCCCGGATAATGTCGACGTTCGCAGCTTGTTTAAGGAAATCGTGGCCCTTAATACAAGATTAGCCGAAGTTATTATGAAGTTTGAAGCTAGCCTAGTCACTATCGCCGAGTTACGCGACGAAATCACATGTTTGCGGAATGCTCCAACTCGGTCGGCGGTTTCAAATTTCAAGAGCGATTATCGACCTGACACTGGAGTCGAGTCGGTTAGTTTACGTGTTGCTGACACTGTAAAATGTGTCGCACGCGCCGCTGCACCGCCCGCGCACCCCCCGCGCGCGCGACCGCCTCCTGTCCCCTCGAAGTCACGTCAGCGTGCTTATGCTGACGTCGCCGGTCAGCCTGTCGCAGCTAACCGGGTCAACGCGCCTTCTAAGGCGTGTGAATCACGGGCTCCCCTTTTGGAGAAGTCCTCCCGCACCAATGTGGATAAGGAGGGATTCACACTGGTGGAAAGGAAGAACAAGGTGCGCAGGGCGCCCCGTAAGACTCTGTGTGGCACTGCGGAACCGGTTAATTCTGGTTTACGAATTGCGACACCGAGTAAGGCGCTCTACGTGTCTCGCCTGCATTACTCCGCCGGGGCCGACGAGGTGGTGGAGTACGTCCGCCGGAAGACTGGCTACACGCTGAGGGTGCACCAGCTACAGTCGCGTCACTATGTGCACTTCAGTTCATTTGTGGTGCGCGTGCCGCGGCCGCTGCAGGACACCATCGCAAGCGCGGACTTCTGGCCGAAGGGTGTGGTGTTTCGGAGATTCCGGGGCAACCTGCCGAACCCTACACCAAGTCAGACGACGCAACGGAGCCACGCTGTTACGTCGTCGCCCAAATTTAATGTTTAATTTGTGTTTGGTTTTTATTTGTAGTTTTGTTGTTGTTTTCTTGTATTCTTATTTTGTAGTTTCACAGTGCCTTAGTTTTTACTGTAATGCTGTGTCACTTATTTGAGTAATAAATAAATAAATAAATAAATAAATATAAAAAATATATTTCGCAAATAGTAAATTAAAAATGAAATATATTATATGCTAATCTGTCAAGTGGTCGAAAACTAGAGCATGGACGGAAACTACTACAATGACTCTATCCCCTGGCTGTTGACGAAAAGTTCTGCGCAGAATAGCTCGCGCAATGTACCTATTTGCGCTCGTACAAGTCGTACATTATATTTAAAAAAATGTTCCATTTTAGGATCATAGAATTTAATAAAATGTATTTTGTAGAAATGTATTTTGAACCTTGAAGTATTTGAAATACAAAATACAAAATACATGTGAGTGCAGTATTTGAAATACCAAATACAAAATACTTTTCCAGGTAGTATTTGAAATACAAATACAAAATACTAAAATGTATTTCAAATACGTATTTCAAATACATGTAATTGAAATACTGCCCAACCCTGACTATAACTATTAGCTTATATTTTAATATGCAATAGGCCCCTGATTTTATTATTATTTGCACACAGTAAATAAATCAGCAAGTTTTTGTGATTCTTTTGTATTTTGTCTGTAAAAAAGAAAAAGTTTTGTTGGCTTACTTTTATTAATTTTGTTTCATTGATTATGGCAAAAGTTGATTGTAAACAAATATTATCTTATCAACATTCTATGTGCGTTCTTTATGAAGAATGAGTCTCTAAAATGCATTTAATAGTTAGTTTATTGTAAAATAAAACATAATAATGTCATTTAACCCTCCGCGGACAAGGTAGGTATTACAGACTCCAAGCTCTAGATTCGTTAATAAAAATTGAAGAATTTATTTCTTATCAGTTATACTCGTTTTAGTCATACAAAGACATCCCCAAAAAATAGAAAATAATGTTATAAATGCAAAATTATTAGACATTGCTTCATAATAATAGATGCATTTACAAACATATTTTCCACCTAGTATGCAGAGGGTTAAATATAAAACCTAGCACTTACATTTAATTTTAACTATGTTTTGAATGTTGTCTGTTTTGTATACAACAGACAAAATAAATATAATAAAAACTCGCTTCTAAAGCCATCTAAATGTAAAATATGTCATGACATCAAAACAAACATACCCATCATCTTTCCCGAACAAATCCGGGTCGCGATACAGCTCCTGCTTCGCGATCACCCGCTTGGCCTTCACCGGCGCCTCCGGCGGCTTGTCCGGGGGCTCCGCGCTCCGTTCCTCATTCTCAGAGCTCTCCGAGGCCACGGAGTCCTCCAACAGACACGGCACACGAAAGTTGTCTGTATCGTAGAATATCGAGCTCTGGAATAGGTTGTAGTGCGGATAACAATCCTGGGAACTGTGGGGCGACGGTTCCCAACAGTTTTCCATCACTGTTTACATAAGAAATAGGTAATTTGAACTCAAAAATAACTCGAAGGAGGTTCAGTTTTAAGCACTCGGCGCGACTAAACGGGTGAGATTTCGAGTGGAATATAGAAATAATGAATTAAATGAACTTATCATAGCTTTCAAGGTAAGTTTAAGAGTGTTAAAGTGTGTTATTTTGAATTAATTTATTTATTTTCACTGCGACGACAACAATCTCAGAAAAATGTAAATGTCAGATTGACGGATGTGGCTATTGTTGCCAGAGTAAAAAAATAATTATAAAGGGTGGAGCGCTCGCTAATCTTGCTTTTGTGGCGTTTTTTTGCAGCTCTGAAACATGACAATTTCTTTTTTTTTATTCGTCCTTCTGGACAAGCTGAGACCTTAGGCCATACTGCCTGGCTTTCTGTAATCGGCATCGTCTTGTGAAAAATATTATACTCGTTCTTGACTTATTTCTTGAAGATTATTTCATACCTTTAGGCCCCATTCGCACGGCAGCTTTTTCAACGCGCGTTAAAAAAGCGTTAGAATGACACAAATGGATAACCATGTATGTATTCACACGACAGCGTTGACGCTTTTTATCAAGCGTTGTTGGATTTTCGACTTTAAGCCTTGGTCGTTAAATCGAATTTAGAGTGCGGATAGATTCAAGCGCTTTTTTAACGCGCGTTGAAAAAGCTGTCGTGCGAATGGGGGCTTAAAGTACTCTGAGGCGCTACCGCGAAAATTTACATAATTTATCTGCGTCTCTCGCTCGAAAACACAAGCTGCACTAAATAGAGAGACTCGATGTTGGCTGTAGGATCTCAGAATTGAATTGGTTGGAAAAGTAATACCTACTACCTACCGAATATAGCAAACTATACTGCTATATTCGGTAGGTATTACTTTTCCTCAAATGGTCTTAGACATAAGTATACATCGGTAACTCGTGGCATTTAGGTAGCACTTAAAAGATTAGTGATGAGCACACATCGGTAACTCGTGGCATTTAGGTAGCAGCAGGGGTGCGAAACCCCTGACTTCGGTCAAACTCGGCTCCGCTCGGCTCAGCATTGCTCCGAGCAATTATTAGGGTTGGCACCACTTGACTTCCTTTTGCGTGCACGACCATAGATAAGATAATCACTTGATTTTTGACAACCCTAAATAGCCGAAAGGGATAGTGCCATATATTAGAAAGAGACAGCATGATTCGACCCTGAACCGCTGTCAAACTTCGTTTTTGTAGGAAGTTTCCTTTCTGTACGATAGTACTATTAATTATTCTGTGGTAGCAGGCACAGACTAGTGATGTGACAATGTTCTTCCTATACGAGTCGAGAAAAAGAAATCACTAAAAAACGGAAATTAATGAAACTAATCTTTTAAGTGCTACCTAAATGCCACGAGTTACCGATGTCTATAAGTATGATATACAAAATCTCTGCTGTAAATATTTAAATTTATTTATAAATTTTTAACTCAAAAGTTTTGAACTTCTACTCAGGGTACACAGGATGCATGGACACAACTAAATAAATAAAGTCATAATTTGAATATTTTTTATTAATCTACATGATTTGTTAACCTAACTTAATGTATAAAGTAAACGTTAGAAAAGTTGCTCTTACATATTTATGACAGATATAATTGTCGTAAACAAATAAAAAGATCTTAAATAAAATTAATAAAAAAGTCTAAAGTTTTACTTTATACACAAAGACCACTCATTTTCTACAACTTGTCAAAAATCAAAAGAAAACATGTCAATAGCATAGTTTTGAACCTTTTTACCAACGGATTAAAGATCAAATTGCATTAACACATCTTTTGATTTCTGACAACGAAATGACAAGGTGTTTAACTTTTGGTCGCGCTTTGGAGACCGGTACTCGATCGCTTTTTCGCCAACTGAAAAAGAAAAGAAACTAATCATTAAAAATTTTTTTTTTTTAAATCAGCCTATATACCTCCCAGTGCTGGGCACAGGCCTCCTCTCATGCACGAGAGGGCTTGGGCTATAGTCCCCACGCTAGCCCAATGCGGATTGGGGACTTCACATACACCTTTGAATTTCTTCGCAGATGTATGCAGGTTTCCTCACGATGTTTTCCTTTACCGAAAAGCTAGTGGTAAATATCAAATAATATTTCGTACATAAGTTCCGAAAAACTCATTGGTACGAGCCAGGATTTGAACCCGCAACCTCCGGATTGAAAGTCGGACGTCAAATCCAATTATCCTCGGCTACCACCGCTTCGCGTTTTATAATAATTTTATTACAATAAATGAATTTGGTTGTATTTGAATAGTATTGCGCTGTCTAAAGTTGTCTGGAATAAATGTGTTAGCTCTATAACTATACGACATTCGTGCAAAATTTGATATTTATTCAGGGATATTTAAGGCGTATCCAGATTAGTCAATTTTTCGCCAATCTGATTCAATTGCCCGATCGATTCAGGAGGTGCGGACGCAAAATGATGATGACTATGTTGATTCACAAAAACGTAAAAAATCTTTATAAAATTTATGATGTTTGTCAAACAAGTCGCAGTCAGGTGCAAAAACTAAGAAACTGTTGAGAAGTGTCCGGGAGCGAACAATTGGAGAGTATTGGTGTTGTGTTGTTGTTGAAAATAGTATATTATTGACTAGACATGTGTCATTCACGAGTGAGTGATTTAAATGAACTATATCTTTTGATTGAAATCGCTCACTCTTCAACTCACTGATGACTTAACTCGCTCAGTCGCTCATCTAACTCAGTGTTCCTTGCGCGCTCTTTCCCACTCATGATTCGAATGAGACAGCCGAGCCTGATGAGCGAGGAGCGAGCGAGACGATGCGAATAGGTTTCGGAGCGGCTCGGAAGAATTCGGAGGATGAAGGGAAAACCTGGCGGGATCGTATCGCGAGATTCTCCATCTTATGGCTGTGTGTATCTGATTGATTGACATTTCCCTCTACTCACTCTTGAACAATATAATCTACAGATCCATTGAGCGAAGTGAGCGAAATTAGTGATATATATCACCGCGAGCGAAAGATATGAATCAATCTTTTCAACTCAATGAAGCGGTTTGCGCATCTCTATATTGACGTGGCCACGCGTGGTTCCTTCAATATGACACAGGTTACATGTTTGAGAACATACCCAGGTGGGTTTACTCGGTCATCCAGTAGAAGCGCGAGCCCATGCGCGCGGGCTTGCGCTCCGCGTCGGCGGGCAGCGCCGGCGTCGCGTCCGGGAACTCCAGCGCGGGCTCCGAGCGAGGTTTAGGCCTGCAACACACAATTAGGGACTCATTACTTAAATATACGTCCGTCCCGCCGAAACGCTTCCGGCTGGGCATAAAGAACCATGGCCGATCTGGAAAGCCTTAAATAGACTGCGTTCCCAAGTTCGCCGCAGCAAAGAGAACTTAGTAAGGTGGGGCGGCCTGAATGGCTCGGATACTCTATGCGTGTGTGGCACGGCTCCCCAAACGATGATACACATGCTGTCCTGCCCAGCGAACCCGCACTCATGTTCCGAGCAAGATCTACGGGACGCAACAGACAGGGCGTTAAGCGTCGCTACCTTCTGGTCCCGCTTAATATGAAAGAAACCATCGACACGAGAAGAAGAAGAAGATTACTTAAATATGTACAGCGCTGGTGGCCTAGCGGTAAGAGCGTGCGACTTTCAATCCGGAGGTCGCGGGTTCAAACCACGGCTCGTACCAATGAGTTTTTCGGAACTTATGTGCGAAATATCATTTGATATTTACCAGTTGCTTTTCGGTGAAGGAAAACATCGTGAGGAAACCGGACTAATCCCAACAAGGCCTAGTTTCTCCTCTGGGTTGCAAGGTCAGAAAGCAGTCGCTTTCGTAAAAACTAATGCCTACGTCAAATCATGGGATTAGTTGTCAAGCGGACCCCAGGCTCTCATGAGCCGTGGCAAAATGCCGGGATAACGCGAGGAAGAAGAGAAGAGTTAAATATGTAAGTACAGTACGTTTGTCCCGTACAAACGCGATTTTTTTGAAGATTTGCAGGTATAAGTTTCCTTTTCTATGGCAAATGGTCAAAAATATGCACAGAAAAATAATCGCCTGCCTTAAATGCCGAAAAACAGTCGCAACACATGAAATAAAATACGTTTGTACGGGACAGCCCGTGGAATGCTCCTAAAGTACATCAAAAAGACGAAAACTAAACTACATAACTACTAAACTAACTTTTGTTTTCATTAGTTTTATTTTATTTCGTTTTATATAATGTTAACTCTTATTTTATGTTTAGTAATCTCTCTCTTCCTTCCTTGCCGTATCCGGCAATGGCGACTCCATCAACAATTCTTATCCGGATTATGAAATGCCCTAATGTGGCTCGCAAAACCAAACTTTGTCTTGAAGATGCAGTCACACGACACGATGCACAATAGTAGTTTGTGTTACAAGGGATCAAAATGATATATTTCCGTCAAGGGCGTACGTTGAATCCTGAATGAAGCGATGGAATCTACAATAGAATCCCGAACGTAGTTAGGGATTCTAAAGTAGAATCCTGAGTGTAATGAGGGATTCAAGTGTTAACGCCCAAGACGAAATAATTTTGATACCGTGTGACACATACTGCTTTTCACATCAACTATGAGGAAATTGTTATGTTCCAAAATATGTATTATTTGACCAAAAAAAAATTGAATGCAAGAAAGAAAAAATCGTGTCCTATAACAGAAAAGTACAACTTTGATTCCTCCTAGCAGGGAAGAAAAGTAGTGTCCGACCGAAGGTTCGGTTTCGGTTTCGGTTTCGGCCAGTTTCGGCCAAAAAATCATGTTTCGGCTGTAGTTTCGGTTTCGGCCAAAAAACGGCCGAACCTTTCGGCCGGGCCGAAACTTACGAAGTAGTACTTCGGACAAAGACCAATAGTTGGGGAATAAGTAGGACAACAATATTAATACTTACATATAGGAATACTGATTCATGTATATGTACAGAAATTAATTGGTTTATTATAAAACACAATTCCAGTAATGAGGGCGCCACTGGACGGTCGACGCAGTCTTAAGAGGCTGTCAATACCTATAACGCGCACACTGTCTAATTGTATCGGAGTGAATGAGATAGCACTGTCGCATGTTACTGGGCCCTGGGCAAGAGAATAATAAGAAAGCTCATCATCTTCCTCGCGTAATCCCGGAATTTTTGCCGAGCCGTGGCAATGGGAATGGGAACCTGGGGTCCAATAGACAACTAATCCCAAGAATTGGTGTAGGCACTAGTTGTTACGAAAGCGACTGCCATCAGACTGACCTTCTAATCCAGAGAGTAAACTAGGCCTTAACGGGACTAGTCGGGCTTCCTCACGATGTTTTTCCTTCACCGAAAAGCAAATAGTAATCAAATGTCAAATTCGATGTCTTTTTCGCTCTTATTCACTCACTTATTCAGTCATTTTCCTATCTACCTCTAATGGCAAATTTTAAGCGAGGCTAAAGGCTACGCTCAACTAGTGCCGCAAAGTTGATTTTCTCAATAGTTAATATTTAGCGAGGCTGAACAGCTGACTATTGATTAAAACGAAGAAAAATCCCTTAAAAATGTTCCCAGTACAGTTTTTAATACGAATACTCGACCTTAGCCTCACTTTTTACCTCAATTTACCATTGGTTTGTGTTAATTATGTTCCACATGTCCTCTACTTCAGCTTATCCTTTGGCCTCGCTGAGCCTTGCTCGGCCTGCGGTCTCGCTTTTTAATACAATGGACATTGGTTGGAGTATGTGCTCAACTACTTATCCTGAAACCTGAAGCACGGCTTTGACTTCGCATGAAAGTTCGCCTCACTGGGGCACTTCGGACTTTTAGGCCCAGGTGAAGATCGGTACCCGGCCTTGCGATATTGTTAACAAAAAATTTCGCGCTCGCTGCGCTCGCGTTTTTGGTTGGTTTTATGGTTGACCCTGTATCTACATGTTAGCTTGACTGGTGAATGAATAGAGTTAGCCCAATAAAATTCTGCAATGATTTTGATAGCATACGCAGTGCAACTAGTGCAAATGTTATTTATACGTCATAATTTCATAGAAGTTTTGACGTTTAAAATAACACTTGCATTGCGTGTGTTATCAAAATCGTTGCAGAATTATCTTGGTCTAACTCAAGTAATTTTCTTACAAAACTGCTTAATTAACATCAATCTCAAGGACATTTGGGTATTGACAGCCCCATAATATGTGTGTAAAAGCGATTTTATGTCATTTTTTCAACGATTTTAAGAAGTCTAGATAAGTTTCGGTTCCGGTTTCGGTTTCGGCCGAAACTAGAGCCAAAGCCGAACATTCGGTTTCGGTTTCGGCCAAAAAACATGTTTCGGTCGGACACTAAAGAAAAGTGCCACTTTGATCCCTCCTAGCGGGGAAGAAAAAGCCCTTTTTCGAATAGGTGATGTGAAATGGAGTTCTCCAGTCGAGTTGCGAGTGTACGAGTATGTGTAGGAGGGCTTAGGTGTAGGAGTGTGAGAATGAGTGAGGCTAACCGCGATGGACTTACGTCTGAAATAAAGGATTATTGAGTAATGGTACCTCTTGGTGTGGTGCACTCGCGCCTCGGTGAAGTACCCGAAGTCTGGGCGCGCCAGGTTCAGCTTCTCGAACATGCACTTGTCCATCACGCCCTGTGTCGTGCGGCAGCTGAAAAGGGATGTCCATTACAATACACATTCAACGGCAACCAGTCTGGCCTAGTGGGTAGTGAGCCTGCCTGTGAAGCCGATGATCCCGGGTTCGAATCCCAGTAAGGGCATTTATTTGTGTGATGACTACACATCGGTAACTCATGGCATTTAGGTAGCACTTAAAAGATTAGTGATGAGCACACATCGGTAACTCGTGGCACTTAGGTAGCACTTGACAGTTTCTAACAGACTAGTGATGTGACAATGTTCTTCCTATACGAGCCGAGAAAAAGAAACCACTAAAAAAAGGAATTAATTAAACTAATCTTTTAAGTGCTACCTTAATGCCACAAGTTACCGATGTGTAGTGATGACACAGATATTTGTTCCTGGGTCATGGTTGTTTTCTATGTATTTAAGTACATATTTATGTATTATATATATCGACCCAACCCAACCCAAGCCTTCTTGAGCTTACTGTGGGACTTAGTCAATCTGTATAAGAATGTCCTATAATGTTTATTTATTATTTATTCGAAATATTTCACAGATGGCGCCAGCATAGCTTGTCCTGTCAATCCCTAGAATTATGCTTTTTTTTTAATTTTATGGCCTGGATGCCGGCCCTTTAAGCCAAATCTCATAGAACAAACTAAAGAAAGGGGCAAGCTATGATGGCGCCATCTATGCAAACCTTTGACAATTGAAGTTGAACACCCCAGTATTACTCATTTAATAGTATATAATAACATAAGGCCCGAGGCAATGCGGCTGAGGCACGTATCCACCACCGAGCCACCTCGCGCGGAAATTGCCGCGTTCTATTCTATGTGAGTATGTGACCCGTTTATTGACAAAGGAATACGCGTAAAACAGTGCAAAATATCGAGTATCGAAGCAGCAGTTTTGACAGCTAAATTAGATGGCGTAACACTGATGGTCTACTGAGATGTGGTGTTGTCGAAGACTGCGGCGTATACGCAGCGTGGTATACCCCAGCAGTCCACGAGACAAATCACATGTGGTCGCGATCCTCAGCAATGAGTGAACGAGGACGAAGAGAAGATGTAGCCTGCATGGAAACAAGCAGACACTCACTGTTCGAGGCTGAAGTCCCCGGAGCTCTTGTCGATGCAGTTGGCGTACTGGTTGAACTCGCTCATACACGCGCTCTTCACCTATAAACAAAACAAATGAGGATAAACATGCGAAGTTTAATGTAAATGACACTTCAATAGATGAAAAAAATGTCTTTGGCATCTTTAGATATGCCAAATATGATTTATTAGGATTTGGCATCTATATGGATATGCCAAATCCAAATAAATCATTAGCTACAAACTTGAATTAGTTTCCAAGCCAGTTGGAATGAAGATAATTTGAAACTAAAATGTGTAACATCTCATCTAATATGTGTGTATAGGCTTCTTTCTTTGAATAGGGAATATTAGGCAAAGCTCTGCGTAGGTGGCACCTTTGTGGCACATACAGTAAACAAACCACATTGACACATCACACGTCACGTCAATCACATGGCCTACCGCGAAACAAGAAAATCGAAATTTCATTATCTAATCTCTCTATCACTCTTGCATATTCGAGCGATAAAGAGGCAGATAACTAAATTTAGATTTTCGCGTTTACCGGTAGGCCCTTGTTAACAAGCTGCCTTGATGCATCAATGTCATATTTTATTACAATATGTACACAATGTGTACAATATGTACACAGTATGTATAAGTTAGTCTATGAATTTACTGAATCGGTAGTGCTGCACTCTGGCGGCAGAACATTGCAGTAATATACCCTATTGGGAGTCTTGTTGTGGAGAAATCACTACACCTTATAAAACAAATTCCCCCACTGCACAAAAACAACCTAAAAACCGAGCTTAAATAGTCAGTCTCACCTTGCGGAAAAACTCCATGGTGCAAGCGGTGACCGCCTTGCCCTCATTGATGCACTTGCGAGGATCCTTCTCCTCGAACCGGCAGAGCATGAACTCCTGAAATATTGGTTATACAGATAAATGACTAGAAATAATAATACACTCATGGACAAATTTAGATGAACACAAAAACATTACTAATTTTGAAATTACTTTATATGCTGTAATCTAGTAATAAAACCTTTTTTTTGTGTTCCTCTAAATTTGTCCACAAGTATATATGAAATGAAAACAATAGTCAGGCTGATCAGGCAAATCAATGTAGTCAGTAACAGTAGAATAAAAAAAATATACTCATCTCTCTTTGGGGTTTTAAAAGAAAAAGATTACTAAGCCCACTACTTTTGCCAAACTATAATGCACTAACATGGCAATTTTAATCAAAAATGCATGTTTTAAAATATGAGAATATGTAGAAAAAAGTCTCACCTATACACAGACAAACAGAATTAAAAATCGGAATCGGTTGCGTCGTTCAAGGAGAGGTTAAAGAAACTATGGTTATCTGATCTGACTGATTAATTTGTCTATATTTCTATTGTATAGTTGCTTTATATCGTTCTAATTCTTTCCAATTTTTAGTGTATTTTCCCCATTCCTTTTTGTGTAATATATGTATGTTTATCCTATAAATTTTGTATGTATTTATATCCTTTATCTTTCTGGTACCTTGTTGTACATTTTGCTGCATTTGTCACCCTCTTTTCACTTTCTCCTCTCATCTACTCAAAGGTTAACTGGAAGAGATCCCTCAAAGGGATAAGTTCGCCTTTGTACTTCTTACTAATTGTATGTTATTTTTGATATGTCTTTTTGTACAATAAAGAGTTTACTACTACTACTACTACTACTTAAAATCAACATTATTCTAAGTTCTGTTTTACATCTATAATCTATGTTCTGGCCTAAAAAATATTAATTGGTATGTAAAAATTGGATTTGTTTACTATCTTATACTACAATGTACTTTCACTATATTTAAACCTGAAAAAGGGTTTAATTACCCATTACAATATGGTCAATATTAGTAATATTACTATTTAACATTAACGAAAAAATAGGGTTGCTGCTAAAAAACTGATAAAAATATTTGACCAAAACATAACCTCATTTTTGTGATTATGCAATCATCAAACCGATTCAAACAATAACATGGGCTTGAATACTAGCTAAATAAACTAGGTTATACGTTTCTTAGGTTATTTAAGCTTAATACCCACATTATTAGCTTGCTCGCAGTATTTCCCGAGGTGGAATGAACCAGCCCTCAAACTGGCCATCGATAGATTGACCTCGGGGACGGTCAACTCGGACTCTTCGGGCAAATTAACGTCCGCCGTCAGCACCATTTTGGTTTCTTAAAGTTTCACTGGCAATTTAGAAGTTTTAATCGAAAGAAATTGGAAAATTTCTTCCACTGATACCGTGGAAGAAATCTGAGGATATTAAGTGACTGATTAGAGTAGACGTCAGAAGACTGTGCGAGTGAAAGGAGAAATTCGTATTTTACCTCTAGTATGAAAGAGCAAAGATATTTGAAGTTTGTAACATTGACTTTTGTATTTAGTAGGGTAATAGAGTTACTTTTTGACGTTGACATAACTACGTTCCGTTCAACGCCATATATTTTTAAGTTATCTACGCTAAAAATAATACGCAATGAATAAATAAAACAATCGAGTTGAAGAATTTAAATTTTATTATAAGTCGCGAGTAATTTTATTTTATTTTACATAATGACTAGATAATAACAGTGTTAGCAAAAGCAACAAAAAAAGGGTTTAAATCCAATGATCCATTTTCAATATTTAGGGACACGGTAGTGCTCCAGCCAAGTCGAGCATTTCTGTCTCTTATTTCTTCATATTTTCCAGCTGGCTGCTATAATAACCCTCTATTTGTTCTTGGTTGAATCCAGGTTGACCGTCATCTACAAAAAGAAAAAATAAAAACTTTTACAAAAAAAAAGAAAACCGACTTCAAAAAGGATGAAATAAAATATTATCCGTTTTTAAGTATATGCGTTACCAACTGATATGTTTGAAGTCGGTGCCACGACAAATAGTAACAATACCGGTCAAAAATAATAAGGATTGTGTATGGGGGTTGCGGACTACGAGCCGTCCTACAAACGGCTAAACGGTAGGACGGCTCGTAGTCCGCAACCCCCATACACAATCCTACCCAACGAGGCGGACTACAAGGCGGACTACAAGGTAGGAGTGTGAATGGGGGGCTTAAGTGTACCTTTTACATTTATTGCCGAAAGGGTGTTTGTTACCTTCTGCTCCCCAATGTCCGTGATAACATTGTCATTTTTGTTTTTGATTCTTCTTTCTTCACGCTAGAACCGCGAAAATCGAAGTTCGCAAATGCTCATACTCATACTCATACTCATTCTTTATTGGTAATAAGTAATTACATGTCAGCTTACATAACTAGTACAAATAACATTAAAAATTAAAATTAAATACATTAGCTACTTGCGTAGATTTCTATTTTTATCATTAATATTTCGCAGTCAGAAATTCTTCTATATTATAGAACGACCGCTCAACAAGCCAAGCTTTAAGTTTATTTTTAAAAATTAACAAACTAGGTGCGTCTGTTATTACTGTTGGTAGATTATTATACACAGACACTGCTGCTAGTTTGTGCCCGTATCGTGTAATACGGTCGCTATTGTCACCCCGCCTGTGGTATTTATCTAAATTCTCTCGCGTGTATGAGGCTTTTTGCAGTATCAAGAGACCTGGCAACGTGATAATCCCTAGGTTAGTGACGGGCATCTTTCTCTGTCACTCTAATTACGCCTTCATTGGAGTAAAAGAGAAAGATCCCCGCAATTTGCGAGTTTCGGTTTACGCGGTACCTAGCCTCCCTGACCGTACGGTGGTGCCGTAGAAGTAGGATGCTCCTACAAAAATAGCCAGTTTCAATGTTACTAACCTCCAAATAATTCCAAGTTTTGTGCAGGCGCTTGATAAAATTTCGGGATATCATAGCGATTTTGCTGTAAAATAAACACAATTGAAAATTATACATAATAAATACCTATGCTATGGATCAAAAATATAATAAGGAGCTTGAAGTGCAGCGGAGTTTGAGTCGTACAGACAGAAAAACAAAAATCTCTATTATATCGGCCAAAAACGTGCACAATGTTATTAATAACTTTCAGGAACAGAAAAGACAAATGACAACCTAATTTATTGTATAAACCTTAGTAAGTAAATAGCTGCATATTTACCACCCGAGTTCTATACGTGTAGGGTGTAGGTACATTAGAGATACAATGGTCATACAATATATGGTCAAGCAAATCTTGTCAGTAGAAAAAGGCGCGAAATTCAAATTTTCTATGAGAAATTTTCATATCCATTCGCGCCTACATTTTTCAAATTTGCCGCCTTTTTCTACTGACAAGATCTGCTTGACCAACTTTATTATTTTATACAAAATTGCTCAATTCTCTTTGAAGCTGACTGTACAAGTAACTTACCGAATCGTAATTCCTCCTCCCCATGCGCGGTATGTTTTTCGCCGGAATTGTCTTGATAACGTAACCCATTGCCTCCTGGTCAAAAGGCCCATCGGCCTCGTTGCTTCTCCCGACCCTTGGAATGTTCTTCCCCTTAATAAAAGACCCTTGCGTTTCTAAAAAACAAATTAGGCAGAAAACCGCGATTCCGAAGCTTAGTTTAAATCCCATTGTAAAAGAATGTAGCTGTCAAATATTGGCGGGTACGTTCCAAAACTGGTGGTAAGTTACTGATGGTGTGATGGTGGTTTTCATGAGGTTTTATACCGACAGGTTTCGATTTATCCCGCATGATGAGATCATATCTAGCTTATTTAATTGGAATGCTAAGTAGGGTTATCTTCGATCAATGAGGGTTTCGAGATCCTTATCAAAATTTACGTGTAACACGTAACAAAAAAACCGGCCAAGTGCGAGTCGGACTAGCTTTCTAAGGGTTCCGTACATTACCCAATTTTTAACAATGTATTTTTATATGTGAAACGCGAGTGAATTGCCTTTAAAAAACCCGTAGGGGTGGATGAAAACCTAAGTTATTAGTCCGACTCGCGCTTGACTGCATATTTCTAACAAGGTTTTCCTGTCACCTATAGGTGAAGAACTATTTTGTATATTTTTTTCAAAATTTTAGACCCAGTAGTTTCGGAGATAAAGGGGGGGGGGGGGGTTGGTCATTTTTTGTCTATTTTCTTAAATAACTCCTAAACTATTTATTTTAAAATTACAAAAAAAAAATATTAGAAATTCTCAAAAGGAGCTCTTTCGTTTGATATGTAACATGTATGTAACACGATATAGTTTAAAAAACATTTTTTTTTCTTTAACCCCCCAAAAGTGGCCTCCATGTTTAAAATTCATTTGTTTACGTAAGATGTCCGTCTTTGGGTCACGAATTTACATACGTGTACCAAATTTCAACTTAATTGGTTCAGTACTTTTGGAGAAAATGGGCTGTGACAGACGGACAGACAGACCGACAAAAGCACGAGTGATCCTATAAGGGTTCGGTTTTTTCCTTTTGATGTACGGAACCCTAAAAACTATGCCATTTAGTTTCCTTAAATGTACTTTTACTAAGCCATACTCCGAAGTTAACGGAGTTTAAAAAAAACCGTGTACATAAATGTAGAACTATTAGACTGTAATGTCTGTAATAGAAAGTTTTGAAAGCGGACTGTAGAGATTTAATCTTAAGTATATCTATTTGGAAAAGTATTCGAGAGTCTTAGATATTTTTGCCTCGTCTCATCCGCTACTTTGATGCTGACCTAAGTAACTAACGTGACTTGTAATTAGGTGGGAATAAAAATAAAACTCTAAATACAACAACTGTTTATTTCAGCATTAATGTTCAACTTACAACTGAAAAAAAAAACCTGAAATATACCTTCATATATAACTTTAACCAGAAAAAAACTAAATAATGATTATTCGTCAATTACTGGCCACTGTTTAATAACTGGCCACCTTATAATAAAAATGAATTCTATTCACCTATTATATTAATTCATTGTAGTATATGGTGGCTAATAATTATTGAAGGCTGGCCAGTAATTGACGATTTACCCTATTACTTATTAAATTGTAATATGGTAAGTACGTGTTTCTTCCACAACCAATATTATACTTAATCTTACAGAAAAATAAATTCATAATTGGCATTCAAAAATGCCATAATATGCTTTCAGTATATATAAACTATATATAGATCACAGACAAGACATCCTCCAGACTGAGCATAGTAGCTCTACCCCCTCTGCCGCAAATACGGTAGTTTTACTCCATTTTCGAATCGAAAGTGTCTTTGTGTGACGTCCGTGTCTTTGAACGGACCAATCACGGCACGGGACCTCGCTCACCTCGTCCCCTTCAGGCCGCACCGCCGTATTTTTGGCAGCATCGGTTTCATGAAATAATTGCTCTTAACGCCGTCTAGAGGATTCCTAGTCTATGATATAGATTAACAAAAAACAAGAAAAAAAGCTTCTAGGCTGGCCGGTTTGGCAGCTTTCATTATACACAACTTGAGAACTAATTAAATTATTTTTATTTGTGTTTTTTAAGTAGTCACACTACTAGTAAATCATAAACTGAAATATATGTCATATAATATAGGGTATATTTACCTATTAGTCAAATCAGTTACTTTTTTAGAACTGTCAAAACGATTTGCTAATATGGAATTTATATGAAACATTACATCGTGACGTCACGGTCAACTCACCTACTTTTTATATTTCTATCCGATTTATTAAATAGAACTTGTTCTTATAAATAACTCAGATCTGTGTTATTCTAAAAATTATCTGGTGTTTTATTTCATGCATGGTGTAAAATGATTTATTTTAAATACAGTATAATATCCTATTAAAGAAAAAGCGATTCGAGGACATCCGGCCTTCCCGACTGGAGGGCCTCGTCACTTTTTATTTAATATTTGACACCTATTTCAGTTTATATCTTTAAATACATAATTATATTGTTTACAATCAAACTAAAGTGTATTCATCCTTACTTGTCCTATCATGTAAAGTGTAAACAAACAGTTCTCAAAGACATTATCACACTTTTCTCTGGAATTACACAATAATCATCACTTAAAATGTTGTTGTATGCTTAAAGAAACTCAAAATGTATTGAAATTAACCAAACAACCACTGAATATAATTTCTAATAAGATTTTCATCAATAATCGCAGTAACGAACGGATCACCTCAAAAACATCTGACATTACGATGTCTAGATTGTCTATGAATCGTATTGTTGGAATGACACTTTGACGTCACGTTTGTTTACATGATAAGACACACTTTACGTCGTATTTGTGACAAATAAAAAATATAAATGAATGAAACATGCACACACACACAACAAATAACATTTGTTATTTTATTCACTGTGCAAGTCACATATACAATGTACAGCAACAAAAAAAAAAGGTTAACGTAAAAGACAACTTCATAAACAAATTACTAACTTAATAACATAACGTATTCTATATTTCTTTGTTTATAGGCACTTCAAGCTATTGATTGTGTAAAATGCATTTAACATGTTTCGCATTAAGATTTTACGCCAGTATGGGTTCGTCTATGTGCTCTCAAAGTTTTTGGATGAACATATTTTTTGTTGCAAATGTCACATGAGTAGGGTTTTTCACCAGTGTGTGTAAGTGTGTGATAACGAAAGCTACGCAAATCCGCAAGCCGTTTGTTACAGATCTCACAGGAGTACGGCTTTACGCCAGTGTGTACTCGTTTGTGCTTGTTCCAGTCACCGCATTGTGTAAACCGTTTGTCACATATTTCACACTTATAAGGTTTTATTCCAGTGTGGATTCGCATGTGTACAACTAAATAACTCGATTCCGCAAACTTCTTGTCGCATACATCGCATGTGTATGGACGCTCTCCAGTGTGCTTTCGTTTATGTGTTTCAAAACGACTTTTATCTACAAACTTTTCTTCGCAAAGTTCACAAGAATATAAGAATTCACCCAAATGAATTCGTCTATGTATGTGATAAAGGTACAACCGTGCAAACTCTTCTTTACATATTTTGCAGGTGTATGTTTTATTCTTCATGTGAACGCGTTTATGCTTATTAAAATGGCTCAAGTGCATAAACCGCTTGTTACATACGTCGCACAGGAACGGCTTATTACCAATGTGCGCTCTTATGTGACGAGTCAACGATAATTTATTGGAGTATTTTCTTTTGCATATATCGCAAGAGTATGTTGCGTCAGTGTGAACTTGTTTATGATGACTCAAACTCTTTATATGTGCAAATTTTTGTTCGCACAATTCACACGAAAACGGTTTTTCGTCAGTATGAGTTAGTTTGTGTGCCTCAAAATTGTTCCGTGTAACAAATATTTTGTTGCATACTTCACACAAATAGTGCGATCCATCAGCGTGATGACGTAGGTTATGCCTCTTGTATTGGCTCTTATACAAAAACTGCTCTTTGCATAACTCGCACGAATAAGGTTTTTCACGCGTGTGAACAATTTTGTGGTCTTTCAACTGACTGGGACGCGCAAATTTCTTTGAACATACTTTGCAAGAGTAAGGTTTTTTGACGCGGCATTTATGTGAACTATAATACTTTTCAAGCGCAAAGCTCTTATTACATACTTCACAAAAGTATGGTTTTTCACCGGAGTGTAATAGCACGTGTCCATTTAAAGCATGCTTATGCTTGAACCGCTGATCGCATATTTCGCAAGAATACGGTCGTTCACCAGTATGTACACGTTGATGACTTTTGTACTGACTCTGCGTTTTAAACTGTTTATTACATACTTCGCACGTATATGGTTTAATATCCGTATGACAAATACGTACATGTACAGTTAAGACGCTCGCGTACGTAAACCGTTTCTTACAAATTTCGCAC
The DNA here is from genome assembly GCF_910591565.1 of Cydia splendana. Lineage (NCBI taxonomy): Eukaryota > Metazoa > Arthropoda > Insecta > Lepidoptera > Tortricidae > Cydia > Cydia splendana. Next base: position 10,562,559 of record NC_085984.1, on the reverse strand, counting down.
ACGAATGGTTTCTCACCAGTGTGTACGCGTTTATGATAATTCAAATGGCTCATTTGAGAATAACTCTTTTTACATATTTCGCAGGAGTAAGGTTTTGCGCCACTATGTATTCGTTTATGCGACTCGAAACTGTTTAAATTGTCAAACTTCTTTTCACATACATCGCACGTGAATACATTTAGACCCATATGAAGACGTCTATGTATTTTAAAATGGGACAATTTTTCAAACCGTGCGTTGCATTTTTCGCATGAATAGGATTTTTCAGGTGCTTTTTTACACTGCGTAGAACTACTCAACAATGCAGACAATGTTATAGAAACACTAGAAGGGTTAATTCGTGTGTATTTTTGTTTGTACTGGTTTAGATTAGTATTTCTCGCACAATGCTTTATATCGCGCTTTTTTCCTTTTGTTTTATGCTCAACGTTTGAAGACTCTGACTTTTTTTTTAGATGACGTCTAATATGTTCGATTAAGTGTTTTTTATGTACAAATGTACGATCGCAAGTGTCACACATATATTTTTTCGTGTTAGTTTTTATTTTCTTTGATTTAATTTTGTTTGGTGAATCAGGTGGGGACTCCCCTGTGTGACTCGCGGCTGGAGATTGGTGGAGCGCTGTTAAGGGCTGCATTTTGCATCCAAGTAGCGCATGGTGTGGGAGGCGCCCGATTCTCACGAAGCACTCCCGGAGCGTATGTAGTTTGTTTGCGGCGCGCTCCCGTGCTGACGTCTGTTTGCGGCCGCCTGAAAACGATTTGTTCTTATCTGAAACAAGAAACAAATATTTGTTTTTAAATCTTAAGAGGATGGATGACAGCTTCTCCAATTTCTCCATACAAGCGTAGTCCTCATTTTCCTCTCAAAAGAATTGCGTACAGACACCTGCAATAATTATGTTACTCTTCGAAGGAAGGAAGGAAAATATGTGACACGCTCTTATGGCTCTACAAATAAGATCGTGTCAGATATTTTTGAGGCCTTCGTTGTGTAACATATTATTGCAGGTGACTGTACAATTTTTTTTAAACTTAAGAGGCAAATGGGGACTAGGTACGTTTGTATGGAGTTTTAGCGGTTGTGGACGTAGAATAGGCTTAAACCTTATACAAAAATGCATGTTTGGTCAATTTAATTCCTAAAAGGTCTTGAAAAGAGTGACCTATATCCAGTTAAAGAAGATTTATTGCCCACGAAACCGAACCTTCGACCAAAACTAGAGCAAACCGAACCTTAGATTTCGTTTCCGGTCGGATACTAATAGTTTGTTACAATCAACTCACCTCTCCCCGCAGCACAATGCTTGTCTCTTTCCTTCTTCATGCTTCTTGACTTTTGAATATGTTTCTTCAAATCCGACTTCAGAGCAAAGCTATCACAAGTTTCAGTTATTACTTCTTTCCCTTTCTCGCAGACAACTTTAGTGTACATTACATCTTCAGTATAAAATTTGTTAGCATCAATAGTTGTGTTCTGTATGGTGGTTCCATAGTTGCTGGCGAGCGCCTCGTGGTTTCGGAGGCGTTCCAGTTGCACGTAGCAATCCCGGAGCGCGGGTTCTGGGCGGTGGGCGCGCTCTAGCGCTGGTGAGTTGGGACAGCCATCCGCGTCACCTGACGCCCAGCCTGGTGATCACAGAATATTATGTTGTAAACTTAAATTGATGTCTTAAACGAAAGAAAAAGTGACCAAAGCCTCCAGTGCCCAGGGCTACAAAGGGCGCCGTAAGGTATTGCATATACAGTCAGCAGCAGAAGTTGCTAAGCGGGCCAGTTGTTCAAAATTATCTTGACGCGACTTTATTGTTAAGAGAATAAGAGTGTGTCAAGGTAATTTTGAACACCTCGCTCGCTTAGCAACTTCTGCTGCTGACTTTACATGAGAAAATTCGATCCATGCCACTGCCCGGATGGCCAAGGCGGTTTAAGGCATCTACCACGAATGCAGATGAAGATGACGCTGGTTTGATTCCGGTCTCTAATTCAATCTATAATTTATAATATATTAGTGTTTCTACTTGAAAATAACACAAAATTAAAAATAATTGTATTAAAAGTAATTTAATTTGTTTCCTAATACGTATTAGTTATACTCGTATTATACATGAGTGGATCAACTTTTTTGAGTTGGTTTGTTATTCAGAGTGAGTCTAGTTCTTATATTTACCACCATGCCACGTAAAACAACTTACTATGTACTACCAGCATTACATCTGGCCGATGAGGATGCTCCGGGCCCAGCACCAGCTCACCCTTGACGGTATGATCCTTGTACAGTCCGGCCAGCATAGCCGCCTCACTAATCTTGCACTCATTGCCCAAACTCAGTAACTCTTTCTTTACACGCATTTCTTCTTCTGTGAATTCTGCTTCGCTCTTTATAAGTGCTGTAAAAAAATGGGATATGGGGTTGGCAGTCAAAGGTTTAGGTAGATAGATAGATAGATAGATAATCTGTTTATTTGTTTGCCACAATATACACAGAATATTCAAATACAAAAATGACAGAAAAAAAAACAATCAATATATAGAAAAAACAGAAAATACAAACACAAATAAGAGTCGGACAGATTTTTACAAAAATAGAAAAAGAAAGAAAAAATACATATAAATATTGATTTACACAAATGGAATGCTGTGTGCGTCGCAGCAAAACAAAAGGGTTCTGGCTCACGCTCAGTGTTACGCTGCACCCTATGGGAGAGGCATTGATATTCTGCCAGGACCAGATCACGTCAATAAAATCAGTGAAAAATATGAAATAGTTAAAAGATATTACTTACCAAATTACCTACCAATAAATAACTTAAAAACTAGTGACATAATTTAAACTATTGTGACATTTAAAAATGTGTGCACATAGTTGTGATGTAAGTTTCAGTGTGGTTAGCATGTAACGTAAGTAGTGTCAAATGTGATTTAGAGCAAACTTATACAGATGACACCAGCATAGGTTTTACTTTAACTGTCTAGTAGGTAAATTTTGTTCTATGATAATAGACTTAAAGAGCTAAGTATCTGACACTGTACAGTGGGGAGACACTCCTGACTTAGGGCAAACTCGGCTCCGTTTCGGCTCAGCATTGCTCAGCAATTATTAGGGTTGACACCACTTGACGTCCCTTTGCGTGCACAACCACAGATAAGATAATTACTTGAATTTTGACAACCTTAAATAGTTGAAAGGGATAGTGCCAAAAGTTAGAAAGGGTTATCATGATTCGACCCTGAACCTCTGTCAAACTTCAGTTTTGTAGGAAGTGTCCTTTCTGTACCATAGTACTATTACTTATTCTGTGACTATTCATAGGATTGACAGAGACAACTTATGCTGGTGCCATCTGTAAACAACTTTGACCAAGCGTTACTTACATCAGAATTAAGGTTTTGAGAAAAGAAGTGAAAACACCAGCAGTCAGACATTAACATGATAAGGGCATTAGGTGCAAGTGATGTGGTTGTAATAAAGAATAGTATTGCAGTGAGTTTAAGATGATAACTCTTGTAAGACATTTAGGAACTAAAGATGCTGTCCTGTGTAATATTTTCATAGTAGTCATATAGTATAGTGTTTTAATTACAAATAAAACATTATACATTGACATCTTGGTTTGGAAAACATTTGAATTTAGTTATTCAAAATCTATAAGGCCGCGGAATGGACGCATGCGACCGCTTGCCGCGCCGCGTTTAAACAAAAATTAAACAGCGTTTTAAACGAATCTATTTCTTTGTGTATATACTTAGATAGGTACACTTTGTATGTATACCTATATTACAAGTTAGTGCAAAAATCCTTCACACGCGACTTTAACCTTCTTTAGTCGCGGATTGTGCCATCTGTATCTCACTGCGGCTATCGCGCGCGAGTCACAAACTAAGTAAGTTTAGAGCGGATTATCGTTAGTTATGTCGCAAAACTCACCATGGTCCGAAACTTGATCGAGGGTCTCCTCTTTCACACGCGCCTCCAACGCCATGCTGCCACCGCCGTCCTCTCGCGGCAAATGTGCTTGTGTGTAAATTTTGTCGAATTTTCACATTCCCATACATAATACTATTCCCCGATAACTCGATCGCTTAGAAAAATGATGCCTGATATTACATCTTACAGAAATACATGAGAAATAGCAAGGGAGACGCCGAAAACCGAAAACGAAACGATAAACAAAAGTGCAACTTTGCAAAATTTTTCAAATTGACACCAGCCAGACACCGCCCACAGATTCGAAAATTTATATATTTTACCAGAGACTATGACAGTTACTTTTTTTACAAATCATCTAAAGGCCCCTGTACATATTGGGCCAGCGTGGACCAGTCTGGGGGACGCATTTATGCGTTAGAGGGTGCAAGTGATATTGCTATCTCATTCTACGGCATGGCTGCGTCCCTTGGACTGGCCTGCGTTGGCCCAATATGTACAGGAGCAGTGGTGCGAAACTCCTGAGTTCGGCTAAACTCGGCTCCGCTCGGCTCAGCATTGCTCCGAGCAATTATTAGGGTTGGCACCACTTGACTTCCTTTTGCGTGCACGACCACAGATAAAATAATCACTTGAATTTTGACAACCCTAAATAGCCGAAAGGGATGGTGCCATATATTAGAAAGGGATAGCATGATTCGACCTTGAACCGCTGTCAAACTTCGGTTTTGTAGGAAGTTTCCTTTCTGTACGGCAGTACTATTATTTAGCCCCCATTCGCACGACAGCTTTTTCAACGCGCGTTAAAAAAGCGCTTGAATCTGTCCGCACTCTAAATTCGATTTAACGACCAAGGCTTAAAGTCGAAAATCCAACAACGCTTGATAAAAAGCGCCACCGCTGTCGTGTGAATACATACATGGGTCTCCATTTGTGTCATTCAAACGCTTTTTTAACGCGCGTTGAAAAAGCTGCCGTATGTATGAGGCCTTATTCTGTGACAGGGGCCTTAATAGTGGTTACAGACTATCGCACCGCACCAAGGTCATTGTGCAACGCACCGATAAGTAAGAGCGAGAAAGAGATATCGCTTTCTCGCTCTTACGTGTGTTACGGCCTTAAGGCCCCATTCGCACGACAGCTTAAAAAGCGTTGCGTTAAAACCCGACGTTGGCGCTTTTTTACCGTTTCCAATATTTGTGTTCATATGAACGCTTAAAAATCACTTGTGAGTCGTACTGCCACGTACGCATCTCAGCAAAGCCATACTTTATTTGCTATTACGACGTATTATTTGAATATAGCTTGAATATTTCAGGAATTTGTAAGCATAAGTTGACATTTTTAAGGTGAAACTAATAATAATCTTGACGATTGACACCAAAAATTGACACTTGACAGCCAACTGACAGCAGCGCCGGCGCTTTTTCAACGCTTGTGAGAACAGATACACGGATTTCCGTACGGTCTATTCAATTTGACGCCAACGCTCAACGCCGAAAATCGAACAGTGCTCGATAAAAAAGCGCCGCGCTTAAAAACCGCCTTCGTGTGAATAACTACATGGTTATCCATTTGTGTCATTCAAACGCTTTTTTAACGCGCGTTGAAAAAGCTGCCGTGCGAACGGGGCCTAATAGTGCACTCACACTTCAATAAAATTAAATCTGTGTGGGTAGGTATCTGTGGAGTCAATTCAAACCCGTGTTTACATTCGTGTGCGAACCACGAGCCAAGCCAGGAGGAGCGGTTTTTTTTTTTTTTTTTTTTTATGGCATCGCGCTCCTGGCGCATTCAGCCAGACGAGTAAAGCAGGGAAACGGAATTAAAGGATTACATTATAACGGGTAAGACGGATCAGGAAAAGGTAAATTATAGGCAGTTAGAGTTTAATGTTATGACGTGAAATAAATGAATACAATGATTTAAATATATATGGAGAAGAATCATTAATATACAGGAGTGTTGTAATAGATGTGGGAAACGGAACTTTAAACATCAAACATCAAACATCAAACATCAACATTTATTCAGCAAATAGGCCACAAGGGCACTTTTACACGTCATCATTGAATTTACATACATGCAAAAATAATAACATCAACAATTTTATAAAATAAAACTAAGAATTCAATCTAACGTATTACAATTACTAAGAGATGTATATGGTCTCTTAATGTCGAATTACATAAAAAATACAGATACAAAATACAAAAAAAAAACTATAATATTTAGAGGTGTAAATGTCTCTAGGTGTCAGAACTATAAGATTATATAGTTTATCAAGTTATCCTTAGAGATGTATAGGGTCTCCAAGAGTCAATATCCTGTATAATTAATACATTCATTAAGAGAAAAGAAACATACGAGAGCAGAATGAGGCGTCTCACTGTAATTAATTAATAAAAATAAAGTTACTAAGTATAATAGCTTGTGTTAGCTTAAACAGACCAGTCTCCACAAACAGCACCCGTTCACGAGTATGACGCGTATCTCAGCCATCGCCTCCCTCAACCTTCATTCGGGAAAGTGGCGACCCGATCAACGACGCCACCGTAAGCAAAGACTTTTAAGCGAGCATGACATGTTCAAGCTACCGGCCTATAATAATATTAAAATAGTAATAACATGTACGAGTAGCTGTAAGACACGGCATTTTGTGCTCGTATGTTACATAAAAAGACAGTATAGCTTCACATAATTACTAGCCTAAGTTGACTTAGAGATGTAAAGGTCTCTAAGTGTCAGAAACATTAAAAATATAGGTATGTACAATCAAAAATAAAATATATAAAAAATCTGACAGCTGTCTTAATAGTATAGAACGATCATAAAGGTTACATGCAAAGAATATATGGTTAAGATCAGCGGGATCAGCTCCACAAGTACATGCAGAACTGGCCACGCGATTTAGTAGTTTGAGGTGTTCCGGTGTACATACGTGACCCAATCTCATTCGAATTAACATACTAGTTGCAGGTTTTGGCAGAGAGATTTTAGCAAACCAAGGTTTGGCAGGAATTGATTTTTGAATGCTTCGATAATGTAACGCAGCAGCACCTGCACCAGATGTCCATAAATTCCTCCATTCCTTTCGTAGGTATAATTTAGGCAGTGCCAACAGGTCTTCAGACACATTCTTAAACGGAAACATGTCCCCACAACTAATGGCATCTCGAGCTAAATCATCCACCCTTTCATTACCTTTAATCCCTCTGTGTCCAGGGATCCAGGCAATGGAAACCGAATACCCTTTAATGTGACATTTTAACAATAGGCTACGGATTTGATAAATAATTGGGTTATTAGATTTAGATTTGAAAGGAAATTTACATATTGCCTGTAGTGAACTTAGGGAATCTGAGAAAATAATTGTTTTTTTGAGATGCATTATAATGATGAACTCTATTGCTTTCAGGATTCCAAAGCACTCACCACTGTACACAGAGGATTCTGGTGGCAACTTTATTTTTTGGTAAATATTAGATTGGGTGTGGAGAACACCAACGCCAACACAACCATTCTCTGACGTCTTAGAAGCATCTGTGTACATATGATGAGCACCCAGGCCATCTGTTCCAATGAATCCCAGGAATTGTTGATTTTGTTCAACATCATTCTTGGAGACTCCAATATTGAGGAGAACTGGAGGAATAAGTGTCAGAGAATCATATTCATATTGGAAAATGGGAAGTGTTGAAGAGCTAACAGTGGGAGCTGATATAGATTTAAGTTTTTGAAAGCTTTTTACTAAACAAGGAGGACTTTTGTGTTTCCAATAGTTGGAAGTAGGGCTTGCAAATATTCGAAACTTTCAGGTATTCGAATATTCGACTTTTTCTGACGACATATTCGAATATTCGAATAATTATTCGAATATTATAAAAAATAAGAAAAAGAACGAGAAATCGGTTTATTATCGTTTTATTCAAAAGCTTATTTCACATATTGCTAAAACTAATGATATTTTGCAGAAATCCACTTAATTGACTAGATTTTATCATCCTACTATGAGATGCCCACATTTATAAAAACAAGTAAAACGCCAAAATAAGACATATTCAATATTTCTAGATAAAACTTTTATTATAAATGCGCCGTTGAGTGAAATAATATAACTTTAATCATCTAAACCAAACCTAGGTATGTAAGAATTTTTTTTTAGTAGGTAATTATTTTCTGATTTAAATTAACTTGTAGTCACTCAGAGACCTTAATTAATGGTCGGCTTAATTATATAATATTGGAATATTTAAGGGAAAAAGTTAGTTGACTACTGGATTATTTGTCAGCTAAAGGTGCATAGTTAGATTACCTAGTTGGGCACTTGGGCAGGTTTGGTATGATCAAATTTGAGAATTGCGATAAGTGCGGGCAAGGTTTAGTCTTAATAAACAGAATGACCCTTTAACTTAAAACTTATGCACCGTAAAAATAACATACTTTTTGATTTCGTTTTCTTTCAAATTGAGTTAGGTTTCACTGTATTCACGAAGTCTATCGAGAGGAATACAGTAAAAATATTATTTCCTTCGTATTTGGGTACCTACCATTACTCATTCACTGTAAATACCCGGAAAACACACAGAAACTGTAACTGCAGCGGATTAAATAGATTTTTTATAGTAATAAAAAATATTCGAATATTCGAAACCTGAGCGGCCGAATATTCGAATATCAAAACAGGCCGAATATTCAACAAATTCGAATATTCGAATATTCGAATTGCAAGCCCTAGTTGGAAGTAGTTATTTGAAGCACAAGGTTAGACAGGATAATCCAGAGTTGGTGATTAGAGAATTGGGAACAACGGAAAATAAATCTATCACTAAGATATTGGCGTCGTAAATGAAGTGGAGGCTCAACACACTCAACTTGCATGGCATTGATAGGGCTTGAATTCATGGCCCCACAAATCAATCTGAGTGCTTTGGATTGAATACGATCTAGTTTTTGGAAGCCAGCTACATATCCTGGCTCTAACAAAAATGTCCCATAATCTAAAATACTTCTTATCAAGGCATTATACATGAGTTTCATGCAAAAAGGATGTGAACCCCACCAAACTCCTGAAACGCACCTGAGGATATTAATATTTTTTTCACATTTAGAAACTATGTAATCACAATGTGGAAGACCCGTTAATTTATTATCTAAAATAACACCTAGGAATTTGGTTTTATCTTTAATGGAAATGGAGCAGTTATTAAATTGCACATTGATCGGAGGAGGAAACATTTTTCTAGTAAACAAAACTACAACACTTTTATGCACTGAAAGTTCCAGACCATTTGAATCTAACCATAACTTCAATAAGCCCAAAGAAGAAGTGACTGATCTACTGGCTTGTTCAATAGAAAGGTTTGGCGAATATAATAAATCATCAGCATATTGCAAGACTCTAACCGTGTCATTTAAGGATGATTCTAAATCAAATGTGTAGATATTATATAGCAAAGGACTTAATACGGATCCTTGGGGAAGACCTCTCCACACTAAACGGGAAATCGTATTGTTGTCATCTATGAGAAGGCTAATGGACCTTTCTGATAAAAGGTTTATTATGAAATTGGTTAACATTACTGGTATAGCTAATTTGTGAAGTTTTGCTTGTAACACTGAGACTAAGACATTATCATAAGCGGCGCTTATGTCAAGAAAAGCAGCTACTATAGACTCATTTCTAGAAAATGACAATCGAATATCTGAAATTAAAATACCCAAGCTATCATAAGTAGACCTACCTTTTCGGAAGCCAAATTGACTATGAGAAAGTAATTGGTTTTTTTCTACAAAATATTCTAGTCTGTTTTTAACTAAATGTTCTGCTACTTTAACAAATACTGAGGAAAGGGCAATTGGACGATAAGAAGAAACATCTGACACTGGTTTGAACGGCTTTAAAATAGGAATAACTATTTGAGATCTCCAAGAATCAGGAATTTTACCAGACTGGATAACAGAATTTATTATATTTAGATAATAAGAAAGAATACCATCACTAGCATTTGCTAAAAAGGAATAAGGAACTCCATCTTCCCCAGGTGAAGTATCTTTTAAACCACTTAATACAGCTTTTAACTCCTCCATTTTAAAAGGCTCATTTAAAGTATTATAATAGCATGAGTCAAATGAAAAGGCAGCAGGGTGAAATACATATTCTTCGGGGACGGAAGCAGGTGCTAATCTATCCATAAACTGTGTAGCAAGGTTAGGAGGAAGGATCTGTCTAGAGGACTCATTGAAAGCATGTCTAAATCTTTTAATATTATTCCATACTATGGATGGTTTTACGCTAGGACTAAGAGACAAACAAAATCGCTTCCAGCCTTCGAACTTTTTCTTTCGCAACAATTTTTTTGTCTCACGAGCAACTTGCATGAATGTCTCAAAATTTTCATTTGTCATAAAATGACAATATTTTCTTTCAGCCTCCTTACGGTTTCTGATAGCTTGTGTGCAATCATCATCCCACCAAGGCGGAGAAGGTATTTTACCTGATGCACTGTTTTTAACCGGAAAAATTTCATCAGCTGCTTCAGTCATTATCTGAGCTAATGCAACTGAACAACTAACTACATTACTATCATCTATGGACGGTAAACACAACAATTTCTCCTCTACACGGGTTTTGAAAAGTTTCCAATCAACATTACTTAAATTATACTTAAGCCTAGGGCTAGGTTTCGGAGATGGCGGAATAGAAGATGGAAATGTAATAATGATAGGGTAGTGATCACTCCCATATGTTGATTCCAGAGTATGCCAAGTGAGAGAAGCCGCAAGATCAACTGAACAAATTGATAAATCAATAGCGCTAATTGACTCTGTTGGAGCTGTTCGGCGGGTTGGAGAACCGTTGTTTAAAACACAAAGATTGTGTTGGTCTATGATATGAATGAGGCGATCTCCATTATAATTAGACGATGAACTACCCCAAACCTGGTGATGTGAGTTAAAATCTCCTAAAATTAAAACGGGCCTAGGAAGAGAAGAAATTATTTGTTCAAGCTCAACAAAAATAGATGATGAGGGATGAGGAATATATACAGAAATAATACAGATGTTATTTACAATGGCAGCAACAATTGAAAAATCATCGCTATGGGATGGAAGATGAAAAGGTGAAAATGATATGGAATTCCTGACAAGTAGAGCTACTCCGCCCCATCCGCCAGGAGTGCCAGGTCGCGAAGGACGGTCCTCTCTGAGACATGAATATCCCGTGACTCTAAGAAGAGCCCCAGGCTTGAGCCATGTCTCAGAGAGGGCAAAAACAAATGGTTGAAATTTGTTTAATAAATGAATTAAATCTTGTTTTTTATTTATTACACTTCTGCAGTTCCACTGTATAATTTTGGCCATTATTTTTAATAGTTGAGACAAGTTCTTCAAGCATGGGGGCAACGTGGGACGGTATTCTTACATTAGGCTGAGATAAATGATCAATTAACGCTTGTATTTCCTCAGCTACTGAAACATTATCTTTAGGAGACTCTTGCTGTAGTGCACAGCCATTTTGAGGAGATGGAATGATATATTCTTTAACTAAAGCATTGTGAGCTGCTGCATCATACCCTGTTGTTATAAGTTTTTTAACTGTACGTGGTTTCAAAAAAGTTGTCTTTTTATAACTGTGTGACTGCATGGTTGTACCCGGGGCTGGATTATTGACACTGCGATGTAAATTTGGCTGAGACTGTGGCTGTTGGGGTGATTGTGTCAGAAGGACATCGGCAAATGATTTTGAAGCAGCTGGATGTAATTTAACAGCCTCACCATAAGAAATACAATTGTTAGCCATAGTTACTTTAATATCCTTCTGTCTCTTGTGTTCCGGGCAAGCCCTGTTCGTGGCGAAATGGAAACCATTGCAAAGGCAGCAAACGGCATCGTCCTCCTCCACTGAACAGGTATGACCGGAATGCAATTGACCACACTTAAAGCACTTGGGTTTAGATCTGCAATTAGTTTTCGTATGACCAAATTTAGTACAGTTGAAGCACTGGATTGTGGGAAAGATATACAGTTCGACAGGCAGTGAGTTGTAGCATGAGAATACCCGTTTTGGTAAAACTTGACCATCAAAAGTTAGGACAACTGTCTCAGAGGGTTGCCACGAAACGGCACCATTAACTGTAACTCTATGATTCAAACGCCGAACTTTAAGCACTTTTCCACACCCAGTGGGCACGGAAATGTTGGACACTATTTCCTCCTCGGACCACTGTGATGGAATACCACGGACTAGGCCCATGCGCGTTACTGTAAATGATGGTATGTATGCTGTTAAATTTTCGTTGTCAAGTTGAGGATTGGTTACAAACAAATTAGCATCGATATGATTTGCAAAAGCCATGGAAATTCTTGTCCTACCAATACGTTTCACGCTGCCATTTATAATATTTTTGAAGCCGTTTTTTACTAAGAACCTACCAAAAGACACCGGGTGCAGAGACGAGTTTGGATCAGTTTGTTTTAATTGAACATGCACCGTAAACGGTGCAACATCAGCTGTTGAAAATAAATTTCTGCCAACTTTTGTTGTTTGAATATCAGAAACTACTTTATTTGTGTCAGTATTTGTTATAGAATGAGCTTGGGTCTTTTGTACAATTTCACACTCGCAAACATATTCCCCACCAGCATTTCGCTTTCTCTTTTTGTTACAATCTTTACACCTCTTATTTTTATATACTTTTCTTTTTAAATCATTTTTATTATTTACAGATGTATCAGTATCCATGCTAGACTCTATTTCAATATTTATACCAACCTGGAGGTTTTCTCCTCCAGGGTCGGGAGGATCATCCTCCCCCATTGTAAAGAATTACAAAAGACTTACCTAATATGAGTGAATGTCACAATATATACAGAAAACAAAAATATTTACATGTAATACTATCTAAAATATATACAAATTACCAATTCCTTGATCTTAAATTGAATTAAATGTACGAGAAACCAAAACACACAACCGCCACGTTTCACGTTTCCCGCGCTTTTTTTCGAGGAGCGGTTTATTGGGCACGAGTCAAAGGGGCTCTTTACATTCGCGTTCGGCTGTCATTCTGTTACGAACCTTATACCATGCTGTTTGTGTTTAAAATTGATTAGGTCGACGAGCTTACGAGCTGTGGCCAAGACACGAGACGAGCCACGAGCCGAGCTACGAGGCGAGAGTGTAATCATTGGCTCGACGAGCTTACGAGCTCAAGGCGAACACGACACGAGCCGCGAGCCGCGAATGTAAATAAGCTTAAATACCAAGTTGCCAACATTCTTAATAAATTAAAAAAATAACAAGTCAAATTCAACTGTCAATTTTCTAATCTGTTATTATTGCTTTCGTCAGCCAAAAATAAAAATGTACAACGATTAAGTAACGTTTGTCTTGTTTTGTCGCTTTTAGCTACGTGAAGTTACATTCTTGGCAAAAGCTGTTGCTTAGCGTTAGTTGTTGTGATGTACCTGTATTGAAGTTTAGTCTAGTTAGCATGTCTGCGCAAGCGCCGTGCGTGAAGCAGGAGCCGGCGGGTGAACAAGACCAGGGCGCGTGGTGCGTGAGGGACTTGCCAGCCTCGCTGTTCGCGGGCGAAGGTGAGTGACAAGGTCTTTTCCTGGTGAAGGTATCGTATAGATAGGCAAACAAGTTTTGTCAGTAACAAAAAATTCTACTATATTGTCAATAATTCACTTTGTATAATTCTGGATATAAGATTCCATCACCATACCTCATACCCAAAACAATGCTATAGATTGCTATAGATAGAAGACTATAGAATATAGGTTGTTCATGAGAAGTTATTTTCGTAGTCTTATTGCATATTAAAATATTCAAATTAATATTGTGTCTTTTGAATATTGTTATAACATTATGACTTTATGATATTTTCAATCTTGTAGTGCACATTAAAGAGGATACAGAGCTCAAAGTCAAAGAAGCCGAAGTGAATGAGAAGCTGTCATGTGAAGAAAGTCAAAGGCCATGCATGAGCGAGGCAGACATGGTGACCAATCTGTTCATGGACCACGGCATGCAGGACGAGCCCTTGCTGAAACCAAAGCATGTGCAGGCACAGGAAACGGCTTACAAACTTCATGGTAACTTTCTCTGCGGTTTTCTTTGTTTTTACACTTTTTACCTGACTACGGCAAAGCAAAAGGGGGGTTATGATTTTGACCGGTATATATTATGTTTAAATTAATAGGTTAAGCCCCGTCTCCATATTGCGCGGCGGCCGCGTGAGCATTGTTCTACCGCGGCAAACCTGTATTTTGGCTCGCGAGCCAATTTCGGCACCATCTTGAACTATAGCGCGGCCGCCGCGCGCGGCAGGCGATCCGACGATTGACCATCGACCACATTATATCACAAACATTAATTATTCGGAATGAAGTATAGCCAAATAGAAAAATGATCTGTTGCGATAATCACTACATTTACTGTTCCAAAGAAACTGTTTAGTGCCGTATAATTTAATTAAAGTATGCCACTTTTCATTATCCATGTTTGCGGCCGCGCGAGCCAACTGAAATATATACACATCTGTCCCAACTGCGCGCGAACAATCCTTTGCCGCGCGTCGAAAAACCGACAATGAATGGTTCGTCGCGCGGCGCGTTCTAGCGCTCCAATGATCGAGTTGGCTCGCGCAGCAGCCCGGTATCCATTGCGCGCGGCTGCCGCGCGAGCCAATGCTCGATAGCTTGCCGCGCAAAATGGAGACGGGGCTTTAGACAAGAGATTTATCACAGTTCCACCTTGAGAGCTAATATGTATACTTTGTAAGTTGTCTATTATGGGTGGAAGGAATGGGGTTTTATGGGTGGGTGGGTATTATTATTATGGGTGTATTATGTATGTCTCTCTATAAATGTTTTACTGAGGTTGTGCAATAAAGATAATTTGTATTGTATTGTTGTCTCCATGAAATTCTAATTCTCTTACTACTGGAAGTATCCAACCAAACCAATTGAAAACAACCTCCACCTTACAGGAGACCACACCTACTCTACAAGTCTCGGGTTTTTAACAATTTGAAATAAACTCGAGTTATGTCTTAATTATAACTATTATAAGAGTCTGAAAAACTGAGTTGAGTCTTAAAGCAGAGGACTCAAATGACTTGAGTCTTAACCAACACTAGTTAACTGTCCATCGGTAGACCTTATGCCTTTTGTAATAAGGTCCACCAATGTAGAGTTAAGAGTTTTGCTGTTTGTATGTCAAAATTTTACAAATCATCAATAAAAATGTTTATTCAGAGACCATACTTTTATATCCGCAACGCAGGCTTCGTCAGGTAAACACAAATTTACAATTAGCTACAGGCACAAAAAACTACAGCGATAAAATCCGCAACAGGCTTCGTCAACTCACTCTAAAAATACACATTAATAAAAACAAACAACCTACAAATAAAATACACCCTCCAACTCACCGCTAGCAGGCAGTGTACCCAACAGGCTGGCCGCATTTCCCCGTTGAATAGCGATGCTAATTCTCTGGGCAAAATACTGGCCAGCCCTTTGGTCACCCGTGGCATCGACCAAACGCGACGCCAAACCCTTATATAAGCAAAATTCAAAATCAAAAGTAGTAGTCAAAATTGTCAAATTATAATATTTTAACTAAAGCATACTTTCAGAGGCAGCCATAAAGGGAGAACAGCAGGAGCTGAAAAACTGTACTGTAAGGCTCGAGCGCATTGATAAACTACTTATCCACGTGTGTCCCAGCACAAAGGACCATATCCGCACCATATCCTCAACATGTGTTAACAAGGAAACTGGCATGAAAACTGAAACACTGGATGACAGTTGTAAGACTTGTAAGTATTTAATATCTGGGAGACTGAGCTTTGCTCGGAAAACATAAAAAAACAAAAATGCGCGTATTCCCAGAGATAAGACCTAGCTAGATCGATTTTTCGCCCCCGAAAACGCCCATATAGCAAATTTCATCGAAATCGTTAGAGCCGTTTCCGAGATCCCCGAAATATATATATGTCGGAGACCGATGGTCCTAAAGGCGGGTGGGCGCATGGGGGTAGTACCTAGATGTATTACTTCACAGCTAAATTAGTATGCTACCATTGCTACCAGTGCATGAAATAAACCTTAGGACTCGTTAACCATACTAGTGCCTACTATATTTCAGAACTAAATGATGAAATGAACTAATTGCTATTAGAATGTTGACTGGTTAAATTGAAAATGAAAAGATCACATGAAACCGTTCAAATCTTTATTCAAGTCAAGCTAGGCCGGCTCCAACCCTATGCCTCTGACATGAGAAGATTTAGCCCTATATGGGACCGGCAACAAACTCAAGAGGGACAAATCTTTTCAAAACAACACATAACACATCCTTTCTTTATTTCACAAAAGTAAGCTTCTAATGAAACATAAGAAATCAAAATAACACTTGAAATAAAACACTTAGCTAAATGGTTAAAGAACGCGGGATTCTATAAGCTATCAGAATAATTCTTCAGGTATAAGCCTTCAGGAACGTGGCGAATTAGGCACGAGGTTGGCTAACGAGTACGTCCGATCTCAAGCGCGGTCCGATCAAGAAGAACTACCAGCGACGGAGCCTCTCTGCTCCCGCCTCAAAGTCAAGTTGGCAAACCTGCTCGACCAGTCTACCAACATAACGACAAAAATGCCAACTCGTGCCTACGTTCACCCAAGAGAAACCTCTTGACGTTCCAAAGCCTTCTACCTGTCATTTTAGTTCAACAACACGCCAATAGATGGCGTTACTCTCTACGCAACTTTATTTCAACAATGCGCCACTAGACGGCGTTACTCTCTACGCAACTTTATTTATTTCGTTACAACCAAATAATACGTAGGTCAACATTGCTAATCGATTTTATACAGGCGTCTAAAATAATGAACTATAACGCTGCAATACGTCTTTCTGGTGTCAGGCTCCGACATATACAAGAATTGCTTTAATTTTAGGAAGAGACTTAGCAGCATTTTTGATTTTTTTATATTTTCCGAGCAAAGCTCGGTCTCTTAGATATTATCTATAGTACATGGATTTCAAGGTCATAAAAGTCAACTGGGTATACCAAGTTGATTTTTGAGGACGTTATTTTAGTAACAACCCAGTTTAGATGTGACGTTTTCAACCAAAAGGTACCACATTGTCGGTTGTCGATAAGGTTGATTTCAAATTGACTCCTTATTAACATCCGACAATAAGTACCCTTTTGGTTGAGAATGGCACACTGATCTTTATGGCTCCTCTACACGATGGCCCAACCTGTTGGTCCGATATGTTGGGCCAACGTGTAGAGGGGGTAGTGGTGTCGGTTGGCTTATGGCGCGCGGGATGACGATGAGTTGGCCGCGGTGTCGGTTTTTCGGCCGCACATCAAAGGGATTGGCCAAGCGATGACGGTACGCATCTACACGTGGCCCAATCCACAGTGCGTGCTCGGACGCGGTCGATTGCGGACGTTTGTGCTCAATATCAATTTTCGTTTTTTTTTTTATTAAAATGACGAGTATTAAGTGGATTTGTTATGGAAGTAATGAAGGAATAGGAAATTTACTCAGACAGTACATTTAAAATTTAAATAAATAAATATAACAATACATACTTTAAATAGTTAGTTAAATAAATGAATATTAGATACATATCTAACTATATGTAGTAAGTACCTACATTGCACAATTTGCACAGCTATGTTGGTAAGCTAGTAACAAAATTAAATAAAAATTATAATATGCTCTAAAATAATTTAAGCAAATTATACGGTAACATGAAATTAAAAAAGAAATTTAATTAATTTAATTCTTTAAAAAAATCTAACATTCATTTATTTTCGGGAAGTAGGTAGGTATCATCAAAAACTCTTGCAGCTTCTACGACATTTTTTTTAATTACTTGATGATAATAATGGTACGTGCGTGATAAATTGCTGCAACGGCTAATGCTTCCACGTCCATCTTGGAAACCGGTTAGATCACAACTGAATGTCGCCATCGTGTAGATGCGTTCCAACCACCACAAGGTCATCTCTTTGGCGCAGCGCTGGGCCATCGTGTAGAGGAGCCATTATAGTTATATGTATATTGCTTGATATTGTTTTTTCTCTTTAGCTGCTACCAACCACGCTATAGCGGTGAAGCTAGAACGCCTGCAGCTAAGAGACTGCTGCGTGAGGCTCGAACGCCTCCAACACCAAGAGGCGCTGCTTAGATGCAACATGGGGCCCGCCGCGCTCTACCAATCACAAGCTAAGCGCGCCGTGTCTGGACCCTCTAATTCGCGACACGAAGCAAATACTAATAAAAATAACCCAGAGATGTATGCGTGTAACGATTGTGGAAAAACGTTTCACCGAAAATTTAACTTAATACGCCATATTCAAAGTAACATTTGTAAAACAGAGAGACCATACTCTTGTCACACATGCGGGAAAACATTTAAACAAAAAAGCCATTTGAATACACATACATTTACTCACACGAGCGTAAAACCATACGCTTGTGAAACATGCGGGAAAAAATTTAAACAAAAAAGCCATTTGAATACACATACATTTACTCACACTGGCGCAAAACTATACGCTTGTGGCACGTGCGGAAATAAATATAAACATAAAAGTTATTTGAAAATGCATGCATTTATTCACACTGGTGAAAAACCGTATGCATGTGAAGTATGTAAAAGGCAGTTTTCGAACAGTGGTTCTTTATTTGCTCATAAACGAGAACATACGGGAGAAAAGGCTTTTCTGTGTCACATTTGTAGTAAACCGTTTTCGAGTGGGACTGTTTTAAAAATGCATATGAGGATGCACACTGGCGAAAAGCCGTATTCATGCGAAATTTGTAAAAAGCAGTTTGCGTATTCTAACAGTCTAACAATACACAAACGGATGCATACAGGGGAAAGGCCATATTCGTGTGAGTTTTGTGAGAAACGGTTTAAGACTTCGGGTTATTTAGGCATACATAGACGGATCCATACTGGCGAAAGACCGTATATGTGCGAGATATGTTATCGGGAGTTTTCGGATTCTGGACACTTTTTGGAACATAAACGGACCCATACCGGCGAAAAGCCTTACTCGTGCAACGTATGTGGAAAGCAGTTTAGGCGCTCAGAGCATTTGCGTATGCATGAGCGAATTCACACTGGCGAGAAGCCTTACTTTTGCGAGACTTGCGACAAACGATTTGCGCATTCGCAAAGTTTGCATAAGCATAAACAAACTCACAAAGAAAAATCGTATTTGTGCAAAATATGCAATGAAAATTTTTCACAATTGAGAGACTTTAAAAAACATAAAAGGATTCACAAGAAGCGTGATTTTACGTGTGAAATATGTTACAAATCTTTTACCCGTTTGCTCCATCTGGAGACGCATAAACGTATTCATACTGGCGAGAAGCCTTATACATGCAAAATTTGTGACAAACAGTTTTCCCAAAAAGGTCACTTGAATGTGCACTCTCAAATTCATAGTGACAAAAGGCCGTACGCTTGTGAGATATGTAATATGCGGTTCAAAGATTACGGTTACTTGCTCAAACACAAACGAATCCACACTGGCATAAAGCCCTATTCTTGTGAAATTTGCGGAAAAAAGTTTTTGGAGAAAAGCGGTCTGATCAGTCATAACAGAATACACAGTGGTGAAAAGCCGTATACGTGCTACATATGCAAGAAATCATTTGCACATGCACATACCTTAACTATGCACAGAAGACTTCATACCGGCGAAATGCCTTATACGTGCAAAGTTTGTAAAAAGCAGTTTTTATGTTCGTCTGCTTTGTCTTCTCATGAACGGACTCACACTGGTGAGAAACCATATTCGTGCCAAGATTGTGGCAAACGTTTTGCGCACTCATCAGCGCTTGTTATACATATTAGACGAACTCATACTGGCGAAAAGCCCTACTTTTGTGAAGATTGCAGCAAAAGCTTTGTGGATGCAAGTAGTTTGGGTAAACATAGACGCGTCTGTACGGGTAAAAATTCGTAAAAAAATTGTTATGTGAACTTTATAAAAAAATGGTCGCAGTCGAGATTTACATACATAAAACAGATAGCATTTATTACAATGAAATAAAGTAGACAAGCAAATATTGGTTTTGGTTGGGAATGCTATCTAATACGTGTATGTGTATACTCAACTTGAAAAACATATAAAAGCGAAAAGTAAAATTACACTAAGCGCCACTTGCACCATCCCACCAACCCGGGGTTAACCCGTTAACACAGTCAGATTGTCCTGGTAACCATGGTAACTCCAGGTTTAACCGGTTAATCCCGGGTTAGTGGAATGGTGCAAGTGGCGCGTATTCTAAAATTAAATATAATCTTATTTCTTAGTATTTTTAATACAAAATTAATCAATTTAATTTATCAAATGCTCAAAATATTATTAATCAATTAAATTGTCAAATCACAAAATACCTACAAATACAAATGCATTTCAACACATCTAAATTTAACCTTATAAAATAACTTACAATTAAATAAAAACTAAATTACAACTAACACAAATAGTCCCCCAGATCCGATCCCTGCGGAAGGGTGCCCATAATGCTGGCTACATTCCCCCGCTGAATCGCAACTCCAATTCTTTGGCCAAGGAATGAGCCAGCCCTAGGATCCCTGGTGGAGTCAAGGAGCATCTTCTTCAAATCTTTGTACAAACTGAGCGCATCCTGACACCAAGGTCCCAAAGTTTCAACCGCAAATGCCGAAAACAAGTGATTGCCCGACAGTCCAGCATATTTGCGGCGTTTTAGAGCTTCAGCTGCTGCCGCCGCTCCGCCAGGCCTTAACGAAGTAGCGGCTAAATGGGACGGCGCCAGAGTATCCACGCAAGTTGCATCCCAGATAAGCGGCCGTCCCATCCGCCAGGGAATAAGGGTCATTCCGTCGGGCCTCTTTCCGTCGTCGCGCACAAGACCGGGAGGCTCCAACACAGATGGCACGCCCACACTGACAAGAGCCCGGCGGATAACATCATTAAGGCTGGCATGGCGGGAAAAGCGACCTGCGCTCTTCCGGCAGGAAAGGCCGTGGTAACCGCGACTATCAACCTCCTATCTTAATAAACTATCTTATTTAAAATAATAGGGCGAATTCAAGTTTTCGCCTTTATATTACATCTCCTCACACTTTTTGGACCGCGTCTTCTGAGATGATATTTATGAAATGTTTCTCATAGTCATAGTTGTTTCTTTAAGCTTGATGAGCTATTTAATACCTTATTAAATTGTCTTTTTTTTTCAATATTCAACTTTTTTGATTTGACTGCACTTTGAGGTAGTTACATGGAATTTCCACTTTTGTGTATTTGCCATTTTTACAAGCTTTTATTTAGTTTCACCTGTCCGCTGTCTGTCTGTCTGTCGGTCTGTAATCAATTCTTGCAAGTTAAATTTGATCCACTTCCCGGTTTCCGATTGAGCTGAAATTTTGCATGTATGTATAAATCGGATGACAATGCAATATTATGGTACAATCGAGCTGATCTGATGATGTGGACAGGAGGTGGCCATAGGAACTCTGTGATGAAACAACGCAACTTAATTGTGTTAGGGGTTTTTAGAATTGTCTCGATGAGTATTAGTTGTCTGTCGTAAGAAAAGTACAGTCAGCGATAAAAGCTTGTACCAAAAATGAAATTTTTGCCAAAAACTTATTACAGATATTTGTCTCCCATAAAAAAACCTCTGTCAGAGGTTAGATTGGATAGACTTCCTGACTACCCAAGATAAAATCCAGTTAATAGGTTTAACTTATTCGTAAGATGATATTCCTAAAAACATAAAAAAAGTTGTGAAAATGGAAATTCAATTGCGTCATTGTGGAAAAGGACAAGTTAAAATTGTCACATTGTGTTGTTCAAAACTTTTCAAACAACATTGCAATAAAAATGAGATAACTCTAACAATCTCATATTTTTCAGTATTATTTTTATTTTATTGTATGTTATGTATGTTGTATAGTGTGCTATGTACTCTATGGTTTACTAGGTAGGTTACTTCTGCACTCTGGCAGAACATTGCAGTAATACCCCCTATTGTTAAGTACCTACATCTTATTGTTTATTTATGGTGGTGATAATTTCGTGCTTTGAAATTGACAGCTACACGAGATGGCGCTGTACGGCTCCGCACATTAACTATCAAATTCAAATCTAATTGGTCAAGCATAATAAATAATAATCAATATTTTGATTAGCCAGCAACCTACACTGAAAATTTTATTGTTAATTAAATATCGTAATAAACAATAAACAAGTAAGTACTGAAATAAACTGCCATGAAACATAACAATGCGATAAGAGATGTGGCAACGACGCGGCAGTTTCCTCATTTTAATATGCAAGCATATAATTTTACTAACAGGTATTTATTAATTATTGATTAACTAATTAATAAAAACTTTTTAAGTTTCTTTATTTTTCAAAAAAAACACGAACAATATAACGTAAATTCTTGGAACTGTTTTAAAAAAACCGGGCAAGTGCGAGTCGGACTCGCGCACGAAGGGTTCCGTACTATAATGCAAAAAACGGCAAAAAAAACGGTCACCCATCCAAGTACTGACCCCGCCCGACGTTGCTTAACTTCGGTCAAAAATCACGTTTGTTGTATGGGAGCCCCACTTAAATCTTTATTTTATTCTGTTTTTAGTATTTGTTGTTATAGCGGCAACAGAAATACATCATCTGTGAAAATTTCAACTGTCTAGCTATCACGGTTTGTGAGATACAGCCTGGTGACAGACAGACGGACGGACGGACGGACAGCGGAGTCTTAGTAATAGGGTCCCGTTTTACCCTTTGGGTACGGAACCCTAAAAAGCAATGTTTTCTTCTTCCTCGCGTTATCCCGATTTTGCCACGGCTCTTTCCCATGAGTTCCCCCCGCTCCCGCCTGGGGAACTAATCCCAAGAATTGACGTTGGCACTAGTTTTTACGAAAGCGACTGCCATCTGACCTTCCAACCCAGAGGGGAAACTAAGCCTTATTGGGATTAGACCGGTTTCCTTGCGATGTTTTCCTTCACCGAAAAGCAACTGGTAAATATAAAATGATATTTCGTACATAAGTTCCGAAAAACTCATTTGGTACGAGCCGCGGTTCCTAAATGATGTACCTCCTCCTCTTCTTCCTCGCGTTATCCCAGCATTCGCCACGGCTCATGGGAGCCTGGGGTCCGCTTGACAACTAATCCCAAGATTTGACGTAGACACTAATTTTTACGAAAGCGACTGCCATCTGACCTTCCAACCTAGAGGGGAAGCTAGGCCTTATTGGGATTAGTCCGGTTTCCTCACGATGTTTTTCTTCACCGAAAAGCAACTGGTAAATATCAAATGATGTACCTAAATGTTGTATAGTTTTTAGGGTTCCGTACCTCAAAAGGAAAAAACGGAAGCCTTATAGGATCATTCGTGCGTCTGTCTGTCCGGCCATTTCCCCCTCCCCCCTTTCCCCGAAACTACTGGGTCTAAAATTTTGAGAAAAATACACAAAATAGTTCTTTACCTATAAAACCTATTAGAAATGTGCAGTTTGAGTCGGACTTAATTAATTAGTTTTAGATCCGACCCCTACGGGTTTTTCTAAAGACATTTCATTTACGTTCCACATAAAAAAATAGGTACATTGTTAAAAATTGGATAATTGTACGGAACCCTTGGAACGCGAGTCCGACTCGCGCTTGACCGGTTTTTATTATTTATACTGAATCAGGCACATGTTCAGGTGTATTACGGCAGACCGTAACCAAACAGCTGCCTCAGGAAGCCTACCAGTTTCAAGGCTATGTGCCATCCCGTCAACCGACTACGGACCCGAAATTGATAAGCGTGCATAGGCAAAAGGAATTACTGGTGATGTCAGCGGCTGATATCATACACGGGACTAATCCCATGATATGGCGCACCGCTGAGATCAGGATGAGGAGCGACCAGTGCGCGTCGTTTGAGGTCGGCTTCGTCTTTAAGACTCTGGAGGTAGAGGATTTTACAGATACTAGCTTTTTATCAACGTGCACACCTAGCGCCACTGCTAAATAATCGTGATTATTTAAATTTAAGGACAGAGGTATTTAAAAAAAGGGGGCCGCTACGTACTGTATTGTGTAGTTAAGTACCTTTAGAATAAATCAAACTAGTTTTTATGTTGCTGGATTCATCAATCTATGCGTCTAAAGTTAAAACGGCCGTTTTTGTTTTGAGTTCCTAGATCGACGAATCCAGCAACATAAAAACTAGTCTGATGTATTCAAAAGGTACTTAAATATACACAATACAGTACGTAGCGGCCCCCGTTTTTAAATACCTGTCGTTAGATTTAAATAATCACGATTATTTAGCAGTGGCGCTAGGGTGCACGTTGATGGGCTCTTAAATAAAAGAAAAATATAAGTACCTGAGAAAAGAGCCAAACATCATTTTCTTGCCAAAACGCGGGTTATTTTCATAGTGGACATGAGCGTCAAGTTGCGAATTTATCAGTACTGCTGCTTGACAATAGATGTCGCGTCGAACGAAAAGTCTAATGCTCAACAATTTTCAGCTAATATTATAACCGGAACTCTATTTTCAACTCCTTCTGCTTTAACGGCCTCCTAGCCTAGTCGGTAGTGACCCTGCCTACGAAGCAGGGGGTCCCGGTTCGAATCCTGGTATGGGCATTTATTTGTGTATTTATCACAAATATTTGTTCCTGAGTTATAGATGTTTTCTATGTATACAGGGTGGTACTTTACTATGATCTTTGCTGAAAGTATATTGTTATCTAATTAATTTTCAATCAATTTAATTATTATCATTTTAAAGCTAGGTTAAGTAAAACAAAAAGACATTAAAAATTAATCATTTTACTATAGGTGACAAACCTAACTGCCGCTATAAAGTTACTGTTTACATTTTCACAGTATGACAGAGGTCATCACTCACTTCACTTACGTAGAATACTTTACACTATTTACATGCGATGTTCAAAAGTACCGCCATGTCTGATTATGCACGCTGCTGCCCGTGCTCGCGTATGTCGGTGTACCTGCGACTTAGATAATATAACCAACGGAGACGCCATGTCTATCATTTTCGGTACAAAATAGTCTGCCGTTTTTTGCGGGGGAGGGGCACATCAAATGTATACGTAACGTAAACATAGCCATGTCAGATAAACGTCAGTCCATACATGTGATTGACATGAGGTTGACCATTGGCCGCCTATTTTCGACAGAGGGGAACGCCTGTTAATTACCACTCCGTTTGGTTATATTCTCTAAGACCTGCGACAACATTTGCTAAACTTTGGTTGGTCTAACCTTCTTGTTTATTATTTATGACCGGCAATCTAGATCTGTCAATTCCTACATTTATTTAGCAGTGACATGTAATTGTCATTTATTTTTTCATTTTTGCTACAAAAGGTCATTAAACTTATTTTCATGACGTCATCGCCCGATCAACTTGCTAGGGTTGAAACAAGTGGATTTTTGCACTAAAGTTTAACCGGCTTTATCTCGTAAATAGTAGAACATAGTTCATTGGGAAAATATAAAGCTATTAGGTCGAACAAATCCCCGTTTTTGTAAAAGTTCTTCGTTCTGTTCCACCCTGTATAAGTATTTATATATCATTACATATTATATATATCGTCGTCTAGTGCCCACAACACAAGCCTTAATAAGCTTACCGTGGGACTAGATTGATATGTGTAAAATTGTCCTATAATATTTATTTATTTATTCTGCTTGTAATATTAGTTGTAAATTATTTTAGTAGTACATTTTTGGTCAGTAGCGACACATGTGACATCTGGTGTCAAGTAGCAGTATTGATAGTTCCACTACTTGACGTTAGATGTCGACTACGAAATAACTCGTGCTTTGGTAAGAAAACTAATGTATGGAGTTACCACTCTTTCTTTACCTACTTATATTTCTCTATGGCTTTACTTACCTTGGCGCAGACGCTCGGAATGACCATGTACAAGCAAGACAGCACTATACATGTGTAGAGCGACGTCCCCTTCCCACCTGTCATTCCGTACGGAAACCGAATCAAAATTCCGTACGTCTGCGGTTAGTCTAACACCTTCGAGCAACACCGGCTTCCGACACATCGGAAGGGAGGGGCCCAAGCGATATCTCACCGTACAAATCTTTCTGCCATTTTTCGCGGGGGGAAAGGTGCACACAGTCGCACTTCTCACACACTTACATACAAAATCCAATCTGTAATGACGACACAAATACATAGAAAATGACACACGTCAAAGACCAATCTTGCAAACCTCGATCTCTTTTTGTGTACGGACGAGTGACAAGTGTCACAACACACGCACGCACACTAACTCATTTTCGTTGAAGTATGTTATAGTATTCTGAGAGATGAGAAGTCGGATTTGTCGCTCGACCGATCCGCAATTTGTACTGAGCGAGCAAAATCGATAAATCCAACAATTACATGAGACTAAAATGTAATAATTGTGTTTGAATCAGGGATGTTACGGAGCTCCGGTTCCGTTTCCGTTAAGGCGGAACTTCCGTTTGGTATTACACATCCGTTTCTGTTCCGGTTCCGTTATGTTTAAAACGGAAGTTATAACGGATGTCAATGCTTCGCGCGGCGGCAGCGTACATTTTATTCGTGTTATTAAAATTAAAATCGTATGTGTTCTGTTGTGTACTGACTACTGACTGTGTGTAGTGTGTGTGGTGAATGTTAGTGTGTAAAAAAACGCACAATGAAGCCGAAATCAAGTTCGATTTGGAACTATTTTGATGAAGTTAGTGGGGACACGGCTAAGTGTAAACTTTGTCTGAAGGTTTATTCTAGAAAGGGGAAAACGACTACATCGTTAAAAAATCAGGCTCCGATTCTGGTTCCGTTTTCGTTTCCGATACCGTTTTCGGTTCCGTTTCCGTTTTCGGTTCCGTTTCCGTTTTCGGTTCCGATTAAAACCACATCCGTTACATCCCTGGTTTGAATGTAATTAAACGTATGATATGTAAAAAAAAAATATTACATGTGAAATGTAACACTTTCTTTTTGTAAATTTGATGTCCTCGACCTCTTTTTATAACAAAAAACCGAGCAAACAGGCATTTTTGTGCAGCAGTGTTCACGCGCGCGTCTGGACTCGGTCTAGTGAAAAACCCAAGTGCAACTAGTTTTATTACCCGCGCTAATCTTGTACCTCGGCAGAGGGGAAATAGTGCGAATGCCGCCTCCCTTCCGTGTTGCTCGAAGTCTAACACAGTCAGAAATATTTTGGGTTCTGGTTCAGCATATATCAGCTCTTTAAATTATCGCCCACTGCTGAGCATAGGCCTCTCTTCTAGTACGCCACTTGTCCCGGTCCCGAGCCAATATCATCCAGAAGTGACCCGCAATTTTCCGGATGTCGTTCACCCAATGAGCCAACGGACGCCATGTTTTTTCATCTGAAAGCGGCTATTCCATTTACCATTTGTGCAACCGACGAAAAGTGTATGAAAAACCACCCATTATACTCTGTATCTTTAGGTATTTAAATAAAAGTAAACAAATAATTTGTATATTTTCGGGTAGTTATAATATTTTTTGGTTAACCAACCAAAGGGAGAGGCCTATGTTCAGCAGTGGACGTCTTATGGCTGAGATGATGATGAACCAACCAAATACAAAACCGCCTGGATCTGTCACTGAACGACCTGACTTTAACCTACATTAAACAACTGTACCGATATTCGGAACCTAATAATAATATTGAGAATGGCAACACTGCGTAGTCGGTCGTATTGTCCTTTTCTAGCATATACGTCCTTCTCTCTCCCACACTCCCACCACTCAGGCAGGTTGCTTTGACAGTTAAACAAGGCAAATTTTCAAGTCATTGGCTTGCTGTTTTTCCATCTGGAAGGTCGTGAAGCTAAACTGCTGGTGAGTTTTTGAATTTGTACCCCAGTTTAGCTGACTATATTGAAAAACAGTTTCTAACGGTTTTTGCCGTTCGAAATAAATATTTAAATTTAGTTGTCCGATAAACTATCTAGCAAATAAAAACGATCCGGAATAGTGATGTGCAAGTGTTTTCAAAGGCTGCCTGCGCGCACCGTGGCTATGCCAATGAAAATACTAAAACACATATGTTAGAAAACACATCGAGCTGGTAAAGCGTGCACGTGTCACCATTAGAATTTAATTTTATACCTACATTAAGTCTCTTCCGAGTCTTGTTAGTTTAAATCTTTGTGTGTGTATAATAACGGTTGAAATTATAATACTTAAATGGTGATGTGTGGAGGCATACCCTTCAGTTTTCAAGTGATTTGTGTTTTCGAATACGAAAGGATCGGATAGTTAATACGTGTTAAGTAGAACCTATGTATTGAGGTAGAAGTTTATAGACGTGTAGGTTTTATCTGCCCAAGTATCTATCAGCAATTTGTCTTTTTATCCCGTTCCGGGTTAATATAATATTACAAAATTATTTTTTTGTGAATTAAATTGCTGACAAATAAGTGTACCCGCTTAGGAGTCGACGAAGCCCCGCCTTCGCGGGGCTTCTATTTCCGCTCTGAGGGACACAAGGTAACGAACAAACCTACATCGCAAACATTGCATTTATTTTTGTGGAAAGTGAGTACTTCGCAGTACATAAACTTAAATCTGACTAGACATAGAGAGAGATTAGCATGGCTCTGCGCAAGAATGACATGCGAAATCGTGAAGTATTTCACTCTTGATCTACCAACTTATATCTCTCCAACTAGATATTTAATTTTGAAAAAATTGTTAAAATGTAGGTAGGTTAAAATGTAGGTACCTACTTAAATAAATAACTTAGCAGGTACTTACAGCTTAAAAGGTTAAGGAAAATAACTCTTGCATGTAGTTGCTATATGTGCTTGTGTTATTTTGGATTTGAATAACTGGATTATTAATTCGTTACGTAACTACCAAGTAACTACATACAAGAGGGTCAATTCTTAAGCCTACCTACCTACCTACATAAATAGTACACTTGGCATTAACGATACGGGAATCTTTAGATTTATTCATTGACGAAGACGCATGGTTTGGTTCATATTATCAAATTATATTAGTTAACTGAAGAGTTTAGTTTTGGCAAATCTGCGCGTCACCGTGAATGACACTTTCTAAAAGTGCCTGTAAAAGCCTGCATAAAGCCTTTCACCTTGTCGAGCAAGGAACCCGCAACTAAGGGAATATTACCCATAAACTCAGGGTATTCGATTTGAATGATATTCTTAAACCTACGTCTGTTATGGTTCCACCTGCGTAAGGTGTGCCTAAGAAAATCTTTTATTCGTTCACAAACTAACGTCAAGTTATTTGTGATGAAACCAATATATTATGTACCTATCTAAGGCTGCGCAAGGCTGCCATGTCTCCACCTGCGTAAGGTGTGCCAAAGAATCTTTGATTCATTCACAAACTGACGTCAAGTTATTGATGATAATATTATAACCTATGTAAGCCTGCGCAAGGCATGTCAGACATATTCACAGAAATATAAATGATATGGTCATAAGTCATAACACATGCGAGCAAGTAAGCCACAATCAGAAAAATATTACAAAAATGAATTTGTAAATATCTCCTTTTAGAGAAAATAAAAAGGGTTCTAACAAAATCAGTCGAAATAGGCAAAGCTTTGTTATTAGTTTTCATTTTTGTTTACCAATCTATTCTAAAAGGGTCCCAAACACCCTATTGGCTAAGCCCAAAATTGGGCTAATTAACTGTGGTAAAAGTGAAAACTGCTTTCCATTTACATTACATTTCTAAAATTATAAGGTATAAAATAACCTAAGATTCCAGGCCTATCTCGACTCATTTTTATTTTAAAGATGAAAAAATCTTTGCACCCTAATATAAAATTGTGGTCTGGAGACGCTTAGCCTCATAACTTGGGCGGCATAGAGAATACTAAGAGATTTAGTCACCTAATTTCGATTATAAGCCCAGGCAGAAAATTGATAATTAGAATCAGGAGTGGTCAATCCACCAAGGTCCGGACAATCTGTGGACTCTAATTTAATCAGACTATGTAAGCTCACGACAGTGCTTACGGTTCCATTCTGAAATAAGCTATGTTTACAATATAATTCAAATTATATTACTCATGGTGTGAAACAAACAGCCTGCTCAAGGTGTACAAAGGGTCCGATTAACGGCCCTATGAATATCTAAAAAACCTTTGGAGTCTAGGCCTGCTAAGGCAGACTAGAAATAAATACATATGATCTCAATGTAAGAGCAGCTCACAGTTGCATAAATTATATTTGCCTCGAGAGCACTAGACTTTCAGTTAACATGTTTACGAGTACCTACCTATGTACACGACATGACCAAGGTTACCTGCCTATTTAACTATTATATCCCTGACTGCCATGGTATAGGAAAATTATCATGTGCTGGCGGTGCTGCACAAGCATGTTTGAAATAAAATATATAAAACTGGCCTGACGGGCGTTTATCAATTATGTATTTTACACCTTGTGTCTGTATTGTGACCCAGGAAGTTTTAAACCACCTGTATCGTAAGTGCTCCTATGCACGGATTAAGTTTATTTTAAACTACCCATGCCCTAACCTCAAGGGCAAGTGCTTCTATGCACGGACTAGATACTGTTATCACTTAATTCACTTATCATGACTTGTCATAGTTTGATACTACACGTTTAACAAATTTAAGACCGTGGAATGTACCCACTACAAAAAGGTTTTTAAAAACAGTGACTGAATGGTTTGCACGAACGGTTCTAGCACAACTTCTGGGCGGTCACGTCTAGGGCATGACCCTCTAGTTCTCAATTTATACATAATTATAACATTGTGATACTGTTCGCTTTGCACAATAAAATAGGGAAACAGGAGCACGCCTTGGGAAAAGGCGAAGCTATTTTGAAACGCGAACTTTTCAAAAATAGATTGAAATATATAAATATGTCTTTGACGTGGAACATGTACACCCAAACAAATGCAGTCATTTATTATATGTTAGCAAAACTCTGCCAAAGTGTTAGTCTGTCTGTACAGTGTAACCTGAAGGCATCAATGAACAAAAATCTCTTGAAACATGGTGGATTAATTAATTTACACCCCGTCTGTGTCTTGCTCCTACCAAATCCACAATTTAAGGACCTCAACCTATCTAGGTACCCTTCTTGCTCGAGACCTGAAAAAATGTTCACAATAATCTCATGCAGTCAAGTGTCGGAAAACTAGGTCCACACACTTAGCGCTACCGTGAATATATATCTAAGAAGTCTGTATACTGCCTAACAGGAGGCGGGATGTTAATAGACTAGCCTATATCGTAGGCCAGAGATATAGTATACAAAAGCACACTGGCCCAAATCCAGTAATATTATAATTTCAGAATATAAAATAATTGACAATTCTGCGTATATTTGATATCAAAAAATTACAGTTATCCTTAGTTCATAAGGAGGATAAGTATACATAAATATCAAATAAATTCGACAAAGTGTTGACTCTAGCATTGGATGAAATAGGTCCCTCTTAAAGGGCCTCTGCACTGTTGGCTTTGGGCCCACGGGTGCCCGGCAAAAGGTCGGGGACCCCATGGTTCCGCACAGTTATTGCAAATAATGTAAAATCACTAAATAAACACACAAATCTGCATTTTGGTTAAAACACATGCGATGAGCTAAGGTTTCGAATTAAGTACCTTATTCTTAATAATTTACACACTGGAAAGAGGAAACTGAATATTCAGAACTATGCAATGTCTATAAATGCTTTACATAAATTAAGCCACTTAAGCGTTCAGAACCAATCAAGCTTATGCCTACTAGTAGGCACAGATAAGGTAAACTTACTGCATATATAGAAATTAATGAGTACAATTAAGGTCACTTGATGATAGCTAAACATGAATATAATCAGAATGAGCCTGCACCTATACAAATATCATTGATAAGGTTCTGTGGCATTTCTATATTAACCATTTGAACGCCAAGAGCACCAAAAAGCGTCATTATCATTACTAGTCGTGCCAACATGAGTGTTATGTTATGGCCAAGGACCGGAAAACCCCTCTTTACGCTTAATCCTATCAATTCGGTAACCCAATCGATTCGGTTACCGTATCATTCGGTAACCCTATCATACTGTTACCTGATTGTAATGGTAACCTTATTGAAACGGTAACCCTAACCTTTAACCGAGTTAATCTCAAAACCCCATCGCGATAGGGTTTTTGTTAAGGGTTTTTAACAGGTTTTCATTCAGTTATGGTAACCTTTATTATCGGTTGCTTACTGGTTTGCTACATTGAAGTAGTTTTAGTGATGTGCCGTCAGAACTAAAAAAAAATACAAAAAAATTTGTTTATTTTATTTACTTTATTTATATTTTGTTGATTTTATTGATTTTACTTATTAAATTTATTTAATTTAATTTATTTATTTAATTGAGTTAATTGATTTAATTTTTTGAATTTGTTGAATTTATTTATTTTTTTGAATTTATTTAATTTATTTAATTTATTTCATTTATTTAATTTATTTCATTTATTTAATTAGTTTAATTTGTTATATTTGTTTAATTAATTTAATTAATTTAATTATTTTTTTATTTTTATTATTATTATTTTTTTTTTTTTTTATCTATTTTATTTATTTTATTTATTTTATTTATTTTATTTATTTTATTTATTTTATTTATTTTATTTATTTTATTTATTTTATTTATTTTATTTATTTTATTTATTTTATTTATTTTATTTATTTTATTTATTTTATTTATTTTATTTATTTTATTTATTTTATTTATTTTATTTATTTTATTTATTTTATTTATTTTATTTATTTTATTTATTTTATTTATTTTATTTATTTTATTTATTTTATTTATTTTATTTATTTTATTTATTTTATTTATTTTATTTATTTTATTTATTTTATTTATTTTATTTATTTTATTTATTTTATTTATTTTATTTATTTTATTTATTTTATTTATTTTATTTATTTTATTTATTTTATTTATTTTATTTATTTTATTTATTTTATTTATTTTATTTATTTTATTTATTTTATTTATTTTATTTATTTTATTTATTTTATTTATTTTATTTATTTTATTTATTTTATTTATTTTATTTATTTTATTTATTTTATTTATTTTATTTATTTTATTTATTTTATTTATTTTATTTATTTATTTTAATTATTTTAGTTATAATATAATAATATTTATAATAAGAACACACCACACAAGTAGGTATAAAGATAAACAAAGGAAAGGCAAAAAAACTTGTTTGTGCTGGAGGCTTCATAGACCGCCCATGCCAACCTCGGTTATTCAATAATAAGTTGAATTTAGGTGTGCGTAAAGATTACAATCGTTTGAACTGGTCAAAAACCTCATAATGAGGTAACTGAATAGACTGGGTTTTTATTTCGGTTACCGGTAACAGAGGTTAACTCGATCTGATACGGTTACCGAATCAAAGTGTTACCTTATTAAGCGGTTACCGTTATGGTAGGGGTTTTTATAAACACCTCTAAAATAACCCTATGAAAAACCCCGGTTAAGGTAACCGGTTCCTGTCCCTGGTTATGGCTTAAGCTCTCAAAGTAACCTTCACAATTTTAAGTAAGGTTTGTTTAGGTACATTAGCTCGCGTTCGCGTTAGTAAAGCGTACAAAGGATTAAATGCATTTTATAGCTATAACCAAGTATATAGCACACATTGGCTCACAGTCATGAAAGGAATTCAGTAATTCCCTATGACATTTTAGTAAGTAGGTACCCAATACTAACTTTGTGGGTAGTGATAGTGATATAACGAATATGTACAATATTCGTCTACTTAATCCCGAGAGATTTTGGAAATAAGAAAGGTCTTGTCCTTGTTATATTCCTGCAACTGCTTACTTTACTAGATAATTATTATCAAATTTGTTAATAATTGGGAGTTATAAATAAAAACTACTCGAGTACTTTATAAATAATTCTTATCTCTTCATATTTTAATTACATCACTCCTTATCACAGATGTTGTATGCTCCTTGAAGAGTAGACTGACTTAAAATCTCATCTTCTTTTACCTAGTTTCACATACATATAATTAAGTATAGCACCCTTGTGGTGACTCACTTATCCTCTTTGAAAATTTATAAGTACCTACATTAAGTACATATATAAAATGTAAAGTTAGTATCATAATATAATTTTATATCAAAATGTATGCTTTACTAAATACCTCTCTCCTCACAAGTGTTAAAATAAAGGGTGTACTACATAATTAATTAAACACTCGTAATATAATAATATTACATATACATAATAACTCCACGTATAATCACATTGGCTTGGCGTCTTCCCACCACCAGGCGATAACAAACACGTCTCAATATTATTATTAGGTTCCGAATATCGGTACAGTTGTTTAATGACAGCGTTTTACACAAAAATAAAACGCTAATTAAATAACTTACCATATTCGGAACCTAAAGTTTTAATCCTGCCTGGTGTAAATATGAATAATTTTGAGACAATGACTTGAAAATTTGCCTTGTTTAACTGTCAAAGCAACCTGCCTGAGTGGTGGGAGTGTGGGAGAGAGAAGGACGTATATGCTAGAAAAGGACAATACGACCGACTACGCAGTGTTGCCATTCTCAATATTATTATTAGGTTCCGAATATGGTAAGTTATTTAATTAGCGTTTTATTTTTGTGTAAAACGCTGTCATTATTTGATCATGTAATGTTTTCAACTACCCTCAACTGGCTTAAGGAGCCATTTGAGGGTAGATTTTGTTTACTTTTATTTAAATACCTAAAGATACAGTCATATAAAAGCGGCCACCATTCCATTTACTATTTTTTTTTTTTTTTTTTTTTTTTTTTTTTTTATTGAAAATTTAACAGAAAAAATACAATATTTAGTACCTTAATCTAATGTTTCGCCAAACTGTGAGACAGTTTGTTGGCGGTGCAACTACCCGACGAAAAGTGTATGAAAAACCACCCATTATATACACATAATGTTAATTATTATTGTTCCTTAGGAGACCTATAAAAAAATGCTGGACCTATACAATACGACGGTGCAGATACGCAAGAACAATACCAATATAGACCACATGGACCACATGATGTTTTTGCAAAAGTTCGAGAAGCTACACTGGCGGATATACCACCTGCACAACATGCTTCACGAGGTCGAAAGAAAATACAAGATGGACGCCATCATCAACGCATGTAATAGCCGTAACCACAGAATAAATAATAGTACTGTAGACGACAGAACCTGTAAACGAAACTTAAAACTAATACTTACCTATACTTATATCTAAATATACCTTTTTTACTTACCTATTCTGTATTATGATGTACTTCTTATATAAATAAATCTATACTTACGTATTGAATGGTGAGCGCGAGCGACATGCAATACTATATATACATACCTAGATGCATAGATGCATACGTACCTGTATCCAACCCGGATCAGTTGCTAACTGACCACTGTCACACACAGACGCTGTCCCTCGCGGCCGCTACCTATCTTTCATTTCTCATACTTACGTGTTTTTCTCCTGCTACTCTTCTTCCCTGCACCCCTTTCACCGTCTACAGTCTACAAAGTGGTCTTCGAGCCGGATCTGGAAATAACCGGACCGCCGCGCAAGATGGTGAACACCCGCAGAAACGTAAAAAAAGAACGTGAAAAGCAGGAACGCGAAATGAAACAGGCGGACAAGGAGGAAAATGATGTGAAGCAACTCACTAAGGAGTCTACAGATGAAAACTCGAAAAAGAACGTTAAGGAATTCGACAAGACTTACGTAGCACCCGATCCAGGAGAGGGTACTTCAAAAATGTTTTTGAACCCGGCTGATAAAGAGCCCCAACACCCATCCGGGTCACGCAGTAGCAATCGCTCGAAGTCGAAGAAATCTCCGTCGTTTAAGAGTACATTATTGGATGAACGTAAAAATATAAAAATAAAAGCGGCTGAAGAGTTAGCTCGCATACAGTCGGAATTGGTTCAAAAGAAACTAGCGGCAGATCTAGCAGCCTTGGAAGAAAAATACAGTCACATATCGTCGTCGAAGTCAAGTGAAAAGAAGGATAATGGAAGTGAAATTGAGAAGTGGATCGACCAAGGTCAACAAGTGCTTCAACAGGGTGACGTCATCGGTCGCCCGCCGGCGCCTGCCGCCAACGATTTAGAAGCCACCGTGTCTATGCTGGCACAGGCCCTCAAGGATCTCACAGCTTCCACCTGCAAACAAAACAATAATTTAATTAGTCGTTTGAGTACACCGCGAGAACTACCTACCTTCTCCGGTGATGCTATGGAGTGGCTAAACTTCAAACAATCCTTTGATGAATCTACAGAACTCTGTAATTATAGCACTAAAGAAAATATGTGGCGTTTGAGGAAATGCCTCGTCGGCGCGGCACGAGAAGCAGTAGCGGCGTTACTCACCAGCGGTTCGTCGCCCGACACCATCATGGCCACCCTCCAACTGCAATTTGGAAACCCAGAATTAATCATAAATAAAATCATGAATGATATCAAGAAGATACCTGCATTGCCTCAAGATTATATTGGGGATCTCGTGAAATTTTCAATAAAAATTAAAAACTTCATGGCAGCAGTAAAAACGCTCAACCGAGATGAGTACCTAAAAGGCGTCAGTATTTGTACTATCGTCTTATCAAAGTTACCGACTGCGTTACTCACTAAGTGGTCTGATTATTATTATAAACAAAAAGAAATTAATGGCGACATCAAGCTGAACAAGTTGGAATTATTATCACAGTTCCTCTCAGAAGAAGCTACAAAAATTACTGAATCTGGTATCAGTTTACTAAATATGAAGCAAATAAATTACAGTGGTGATAAAAGTGGATTTAAACAACATGCAGTTTGTACGACAAGTCAACAAACAGAAAAGTGCAAGTTTTGCAAGTTATCCCCTCACAGCCTTATTAATTGTAGGCTATTTAAAAAGTCATTACGCAAAGAGCGATGGAAGTTTGTGAGAAATAACGGGATTTGTTTTTAAATGCTTATCAGCTGATCATGATAAGGAAACCTGCCGAGCGCCGATGTGCGACAAGGACGGCTGCGCACAGCCACACCATGCACTACTTCATTACTCTATCAACAAAGAAGCCCCGAAGCAAGTTCACGCCGTGGATGTTATCGCTGAAGACAAGGACGTGGACCAGGTGGAGTCTGAGGAAGACTCACAATCCTCACAGCCCGAAAGTGAGCCCGTCTCTGAGAACAGTATTGTGGCGAACGTCAGTGATAATAACAACAAAGTATTTTTAAAAGTTGTTCGTGTCAATGTTCACGGTCCTAAGGGTGTGATCACAACGCACGCCTTTTTAGACGACGGGTCGGCAATTTCATTGATTTCTGAAAATGTGGTAAATCGAGTGGGGTTGACTGGGAAAACTCTAAATTTACATTTACGTGGTGCCTGGAACTCTGGAGAAATCTTGTGCAAATCGAAACTAGTGGACTTAAAAATATCAAACGTGGACAATGAATGTTTTGAATTACGTGCTCGAAAAATGTCGGAACTGAATATACCAGTGCAAAAGTTATCTAAAATAAACATTAAAAACTATGAACATTTAAGTGAATTAAATAACTACTATTATCAAAATACGGATGTGAAACCGGAACTATTGATCGGACAAGATTATTATCACCTAATTAAGCCTATAAAAATAATTTCGCGTGAATGGAACGAACCTTGTGCTACATTGACTGTTTTGGGATGGTGTGTACACGGCCCTATAAATCAAGACTCGCTAAAGCAGCGCACTGCAAGCGACACGCTTTGCGTGTCTCACTCTCCCGCGCGCGCGCATCGACGTTCTCTCTCGCTCCCTCCTGGCAAGTTAGGTGCATCACCTATTGTTAATGAAGCCGGCCGCCTTACCTACGATAACAGCGGTCCGCCCCGCGCGCCCGCGCCCGCGCCCGCCGCCCCTGCAAGTACATGTGCATCAGCTGTGTTGTCAACGGCCGAGCAAACTTGTTTTGACGAATCTGCAGTTTTATTTATTGATGCGAGCGACCCCGCTGATAATTACAACGCCGATGTGTTATTACACGAAACAGTGAGAAATTATTTTAACTTAGAAAGTGTCGGCGTAACTTCAGAAAAGAGGGAAAATAAAGAAGAACAACAGGCAATTTCTATTTTAAATGATACGGCGAAGTTAAAGAATGGCAGATGGGAAGTGGGACTTCCCTGGAAAAGTGAAGAAAAATTAGTGAAATCTTACTCAATTGCGGAAAGAAGATTAAAATCCGTGGAGAAGCGATTACGAAGTAACGAAGAATACGCTTCGAGATATCGCGAGCGAATAAAACATTTATTTGAAAATGATTACGCAAGAGAAGTAAAACCAAAAGAAAATGGAAATAGAATTTGGGTAATTCCCCACTTTGGAGTGGATAATCCGAGGAAGAAGAAACTGAGACTAGTCTTTGACTGTGCTAGTATTTCCCATGGAAAATGCCTAAATGATTATTTGCTTCAAGGTCCTGATTTGTTAAGCTCATTTTATGGGATTATGTTACGATTCAGTGAAAACCCCATAGGAATAACGGGTGACATTCGTGACATGTTTCTAAGAATTAAAATAAGACAAGAAAATCAACACGCCTTGAGATTTATATGGCGCGACAGTCAAGATCAACCAATAAAACAATGTGTTATGACGTCACTTTTATTTGGCGGAAATTGCAGCCCATTTATTGCACAATTTATAAGAGATAAGAATGCTCAACAATTCGTCAAAACAAAGCCTAACGCCGTCCGAGCTATTATGCATAGTCATTACGTAGACGATTTCATAGACTCGCTGCCCACAGAAAGCAAAGCGATAAATATTATTGACGATGTTTCTACGGTGCATAAATTCGGAGGATTTGAGATACGCGGCTGGACAAGTAACAACAAAACTGTTTTGTCACACTTACCTAAAGATCAATTAAGTACTAACGGAGAAAGTTTGCTGGTAGATGGCGAAAATAAAACTCAACGAACTTTGGGATTATTATGGGATCCAGCGCAAAATACTTTGGCAGTCGATGTGTCTTTTAAGAACATACCCGAAGACATCCTGGAATTCAAGAAAACGCCGACAAATCGAATTTTACGCATCACTATGTCAATTAAACACTGGATCACCGACCTAAAGAGTGTTGTGCACCTGACCGTACCAATATGGTATTTTACTACGTCCGCAAATTTCATTACGAGTGCGAAAGAGACAACTAGCATTCTGGAACCTCATTTGTATTGTGATGCAGCAGACCAGCAGCTCGCATTGTACGCCTACCAGTGTGAGTACTGCCGAAGCAGTACTGGGGGGGAGGTTGTAGACGACAGAACCTGTAAACGAAACTTAAAACTAATACTTACCTATACTTATATCTAAATATACCTTTTTTACTTACCTATTCTGTATTATGATGTACTTCTTATATAAATAAATCTATACTTACGTATTGAATGGTGAGCGCGAGCGACATGCAATACTATATATACATACCTAGATGCATAGATGCATACGTACCTGTATCCAACCCGGATCAGTTGCTAACTGACCACTGTCACACACAGACGCTGTCCCTCGCGGCCGCTACCTATCTTTCATTTCTCATACTTACGTGTTTTTCTCCTGCTACTCTTCTTCCCTGCACCCCTTTCACCGTCTACAGTCTACAAGTACTATCGTACAGAAAGGAAACTTCCTACAAAACCGAAGTTTGACAGCGGTTCAGGGTCGAATCATGCTATCCCTTTCTAATATATGACACTATCCCTTTCGGCTAATTAGGATTGTCAAAATTCAAGTGATTATCTTATCTGTGGTCGTGCACGCAAAAGGAAGTCAAGTGGTGCCAACCCTAATAATTGCTCGGAGCAATGCTGAGCCGAGTTTGGCCGAAGTCAGGAGTTTCGCACCCCTGCCGTAACACACTATCGCACCGCACCGCGACCTTGGTGCCGCGCACCCATAAGTGAGAGCGAGAAAGAGATATTTCTTTCTTGCTCATACGTATGGGTGTGGCGCCCGTGACCTTGGTGCGGTGCGGTAGTGTATTACGGCTTTAAGTCATCCATAGCAGTGGGGAGACACTATGACATCGGGCAAACTCGGCTTCGTTCGGCTCAGCATTGGTCCGAGGAATTATTAGGGTTGGCACCACTTGACGACATTTTGCGAGGACCACAGATAAAGATAATCACTTTAATTTTGACAACCCCAAATAGCCGAAAGGGATATTAGAAAGAGCCATATATTAGAAAGGGACGGCATGATTCGACCCTGAATCGCTAGCAAACTTCGGTTTTGTAGGAAGTGTCCTTTCTGTACGGTACTACTGTTATTTATTCTGTGTCCATAGACCCTATGATCTTATAACTAGCGACCCGCCCCGGCTTCGCATGGGTTAACAAATTATAAGTACCTAAACCTTCCTCAAAAATCACTCTATTGATAGGTGAAAACCGCATGAAAATCCGTTCAGTAGTTTTTGAGTTTCTCGCGAACATTTAAAACACACAAACAGACAGACGCGGCGGGGGACTTTGTTTTATAAGGTGTAGTGAAGATAGGTTATACACGCTCCAAAATTGAAGCACTCACTTTGTGACAAATTGTACAAGTTGCCTTTAGTCGCGGTCAGGCTTCGAGCAACACGGAAGGGAGGCGGCATTCGCACTATTTCCCCTCTGCCGAGGTACAAGATTAGCGCGTCAATCTAATCTAGCGCGGGTAATAAAACTAGTTGCACTTGGATTTTTCACTAGACCGAGTCCAGACGCGCGCGTGAACACTGCTGCACAAAAATGCCTGTTTGCTCGGTTTTTTGTTATAAAAAGAGGTCGGGGACATCAAATTTACAAAAAGAAAGTGTTACATTTCACATGTAATATTTTTTTTACATATCATAGGTTTAATTACATTCAAACACAATTATTATATTTTAGTCTCATGTAATTGTTGGATTTATCGATTTTGCTCGCTCAGTACAAATTGCGGATCGGTCGAGCGACAAATCCGACATCTCATCTCTCAGAATACAATAACATACTTCAACGAAAATGTGTTAGTGTGCGTGTTGTGACACTTGTCACTCGTCCGTACACAAAAAGAGATCGAGGTTTGCAAGATTTGTCTTTGACGTGTGTCATTTTCTATGTATTTGTGTCG
This sequence comes from Cydia splendana, assembly GCF_910591565.1. Taxonomy (NCBI): domain Eukaryota; kingdom Metazoa; phylum Arthropoda; class Insecta; order Lepidoptera; family Tortricidae; genus Cydia; species Cydia splendana. Next base: position 10,521,361 of record NC_085984.1, on the reverse strand, counting down.
TCATTACAGATTGGATTTTGTATGTAAGTGTGTGAGAAGTGCGACTGTGTGCACCTTTCCCCCGCGAAAAATGGCAGAAAGATTTGTACGGTGAAATATCGCTTGGGCCCCTCCCTTCCGATGTGTCGGAAGCCGGTGTTGCTCGAAGCGGTCAGGCGAGTAATGAGGTGCGGACATGCGGACGTAAGAATACCAATTTGTGACGCCAGTATTTTCGTTCTGGGGCATTTTTTCAATTTAGAGGGCTCTAATATCACCATAAATCAAAAATTGGAGATTGACGCCAATTTTATTTCTGATCAAATCGACCTATTTGATCAGTCCCGTCTGGATACCACTTTAACTTTTATTTAACAGACTATCGCACCGCACCAAGGTCATTGTGCGACGCACCCATAAGTAAGAGCGAGAAAGCGATATCTCTTTCTCGCTCTTACTTATCGGTGCGTCACACAATGACCTTGGTGCGGTGCGATAGTGTGTTACGGCCTTAACAATCGTCAAAACCTATTCGTTGGAATGTATCTAAAATCGCATGCGATTTGTTGTAAGGTGAGTAAAGGCCCCGGACCACCCCGGACCCTAACTATAATATGTTTCCGATTTCCAGCGGGCGTGTTCCGGGATGGTAAGCGCTGGACGCGCCCCACACAGCAATTGGCCAAGACGTTCGTCTGGCCCAAGCGCACCACCAGCTGGTGGCGACCGATGGAATACGGCTGGAATACCGATTACTTCTACTGGTAACGCCAAACCGACCTGACCTGCCACCACGTAAGACCTGGATGCACTGGACCTATCCAGGTTTAAATAATTTTTATTCCAGCTGTATTTCAGCGGTCACTGGACCTATCCAGGTCCAGTGACCGCTGAAATACAGCTGGAATAAAAATTATTTAAAAAACTGTTAACTTCAATGATCTTACCGCCAGTGGTGAAAAGTGCTAAAAATTACAAATTACTTACAACCTGAAATAAAGTAGTAGTAGTAGTAGTAGTGTTTCTACTTGATAAAAACAAATTAAAATATTTTTCTGAAATAATTTAATTTGTTCAAAAACTTTACTTACTTACAACTTAAAATAATAATTTAGCGTATATACGTCCCAGTCCCACTGCTGGGCACGGCCTCCTCTCAAGCACGAGAGGGTTTAGGCTATAGTCCCCACGCTGGCCCAATGCGGGTTGGGGACTTCACATACACCTTTGAATTTCTTCGCGGATGTATGCAGGTTTCCTCACGGTGTTTTCCTTCACCGAAAAAAAAGAACTTAAAATAAGTTGTTTGTAAAATAAGGAGTGTAATAATGGTCTAAGATCTCACATATATGGTCGACCTTCACCAATTTGTCTGACGGCTGAAACTATGAAAATATGAAAGAAAATATGTTCCAGGACATAAATAAATAGGGTTGCCTAAAGAAATATGGTCAAGGCTATTTTTAATAAATGTTTGTAAAAAAAAAATTTTTTTCGGCAAAGGACCATGGGCAGAAATGTCCCCACCCACCAACAGAAATGAAACATGTCTCATTTAATAGATCTTAGCAACCTGATGATTTTTTACTATGACGAGGATCGCCATATGTATGGGGTTTTCTTGGAAAACCGTGTTTTGTTTTTACATATTTTTTGCTCATTTCATTGAAAGTTTTTGTTTTTTTATTATACTAGTTGATTGATAAACAAGCATGCGGGGCTGCGTGATGGTAAACAGTCACCGCAGCCTATAGACGGATGTAACAACTCATGGTTATCACGTAATACGCGTTACCGACCATGTGACGTAAAGATCTTATGCCACAATACCCAGTAATTGCACTGCCATGTCTCACCCTTCAAACCGGAACACCGCCATGAAAACATAACTGCTTAGGGATAGAAAAAAACACCATACATAGGGCGATTCTCGTCATAGTAAAAAATCATCAGTTTGCCAAGATCTATTAAATGAGACATGTTTCATTTCTGTTGGTGGGTGGGGACAGTGCCCATACAAATTTGCCCATGGTCCTTTCACCGATTTGTCTTTTTTTTTTTTTTTCTGGCTTACTCCCTGAATTTTGCACAGGGTGGATTTGCCAATGTCGGTGTTGACTTTCACACGTGAGGAGAATGTTCGGTATAATAATTTTGCATTTTTGGGAGGATGTAGTCGGGGAAACCTAAAAACAAATAATTGTTATGAACATCACAGACAAACACATGACGAATACAACGATTAGCAAAAAAGCGGGAAGCGGATGACAGAACGTTAGTAGTGCCAACATGAAGGAAGTGGAAGAGAAGAAAACGATATATATAATATAGAAACAGAGTATAGAATAAAACGAGTATAGATTGACATGAATTATACGCATTAAATTAGAAGAGATAAGACAATATTTAGAGTTTTATGTTATTTGTTTGTAAATATTTAATTAGAATAGAAGTTAGCTTAGTATCCATGTGGCAAAGAAGCGAGCTAAAGCATATAGGTCGTGGAACATTTTCGGGTAATACATCGTATAGTGAGTAGCTACATTTTGTACAAGCAAAGAAGATGTGGTCCAAGTTGCCCTCATCCAACCCACAAAGAAAGAAATATGCCTAAAGAAATATGGTCAAGGCTACTTTTAATAAATTTTTGAAAAAAAAATATTTTCGGCAAATTTCACCGATTTGTCTGACGATCGAAATAAGTTTCAATGGAAAGTATACAACTTGTACAACATAAATCATCTAGGTTGCCTATCTTTTTCCGGTCACTATTATGTGGTTGCCGTGTTTAAAGAGGTGATTTTATATCGATAATTGCACTCATCTGTCTGACGCTTGAATTATACATCAAAATGATGATAATTTTATTGCAAATACAATGGTATAGGGTTGCCTGCGAAAATCCGGTCACAAATGAGGGTTGCCAGGCTTTTAATTAAAATAAGAAGGGAAGACTTTTAGCGATAACTCATAAACGGCTTAACTGGTCAAGTTTGTTTTAATTTTAATTGATTGAGTTTTTAAGCACTATTTTTTTGATTTTTTTCATATTTTTTGGACAGATGTTTCAAAAGTTGGAAGGAAAAACCTTATTTTTTCTTTCTAAACGATTATTTCCGAAATGATTCACTTTATCAAGAAATGTTGTTTAAAGACCCCTATTCATTTTGAAAGGCCTATCCAGCGACACCCCACACTATGAGGTTGAAAAGATAAAAAAAATGTCACACACATTTTGTTTCTTTCAAAGCGATTATTTCCGAAAATATTCACTTTATCAAAAAATGTTCTTCTACAACCCCTATTCATTTTGAAAGACCTTTTTTTCGTAGGATACCTATGTTGTAAGATGTCATTTGATATGAATTTTAAAATAAATAGGGTTCTTCAAAAAACATTTTTGATAAAGTGAATATTTTAGGAAATAATCGCCTCGAAAGAAACAAAATGTACGTGAGGATTTTTTTTTTCGTGTCAACCCTATGGTGTGGGATGTTGTTGGAAAGGTCTTTCAAAATAAATAGGGGTTTTAGAAGAACATTTTTTGATAAACTGAATATTTTCTGAATCGTTTAAAAAGAAAAAAAAACAAGTTTTCCCTTCTAACTTTTGAAAAATCTGTCCAAAAAATATGAAAAAAATCATGAAAATAGTGCTTAAAAAACTCAATCAAATAAAATTAAAACAAACTTGATCAGTTCAGCCGTTTATGAGTTATTGCTAAAAGTCTTCCCTTCTTATTTTAATTAAAAGCCTGGCAACCCTCATTTGTGACCGGATTTTCGCAGGCAACCCTATACCATTGTATTTGCAATAAAATTACCATCATTTTGATGTATAATTCAAGCGTCAGACAGATGAGTGCAATTATCGATATAAAACTTAGAGGATATAACCAACGGAGACGCCATGTCTAAAATTTTCGGTACAAAATAGTCTGCCGTTTTTTGCGGGGGAGGGGCACATCAAATGTATAGGTACCTCATGTCAGATAAACGTCAGTCCATACATATGGTTGACATGTCGTTGACCATTGGCCGCCTATTTTCGACAGAGGGGAACGCCTGTTAATGGCGGCTCCATTGTTAATTACTCCGAGATATAAAATCACCTCTTTAAACACGGCAACCACATAATAGTGACCGGAAAAAGATAGGCAACCTAGATGATTTATGTTGTACAAGTTGTATACTTTCCATTGAGACTCATTTCGATCGTCAGACAAATCGGTGAAATTTGCCGAAAAAATTTTTTTTTTCAAAAATTTATTAAAAATAGCCTTGACCATATTTCTTTAGGCAACCCTATTTATTTATGTTCTGGAACATATTTTCATAGTTTCATCCGTCAGACAGATTGGTGAAGGTCGGCTATATGGGGGATCTCCTACTATAAATGAAACAAATTATAGATGAAATCAAAGATAATTTCTTGTCACCCACAGATACAAAAAACATACTGGGTAATTACCAATGACCTTTTATTTATGCAGACTTGTGACGTTCATAGATGACAAAACTAAAATTTGATCCAACAATTTTGACAACTTGACAGGTTGGCGTCACCCATACGACTAACTAAATATAGGTTCCGGAACCTATATTTAATGGCTCACGATCGTGCGCCTGGTACCATATCTACCTCAATTTACTTACATCTATGGTAATTACAACTTAATTATTAATAATTTTTGATACATGTTTTTATCGCTGAAAATGAATGAATGAATGAATGAATATTTATTTATTACGTGTAACACATGGACACAATTTTTATTAGTAATGCTTACAAAGTAAGGGGTTAGTAGGTACAGGGTTTTTTAAAACAAAACAACACTGATGGGCGAATGCAATCCCTCACAGTGTAACAAGTAGGGACAGTCAACCCTATCCGCTATCATGCGAAGGATGCTGTTGGGACTGCCACGCACACGGCGCACCAGGGATGCTGAAAAGCATGTATCATCTTTTTTTGACAAAACAATTTATTCTGAAGTTGTAATTAATACATTTTTTGTATCTTGTGGGTGACAGTAAATTATCTTTGATTTCATTTATTAAACTCCTTACTTTAGGAATGTAGTGAGCTTGACTGTGACGTTTTCCAATTCAAATCTGACTGACGGTTCAACTTAGGATGCCAGCCCATCTGTCATTAGAATCAGCCAGGAACCAATCCATTAAAACAGCTGTTCGGGTCTTTCAAATAAATCACTGTATCGCAGCCAGACTCTCAAGCCTCAAGCATAGACTATTTGTGACGTTATCTATGAAAAGGGACCTTATTGTCGATGGCGCTTACGCCATTATTAACGAAGCTCCGATATAAATACCTACTATGCCGCGCGACGCTGTGCGGCGTAAGCGCCATCGACAATAAGGTCCCTTTTCATAGATAATGCCCCATTTCAATACTTGACATTCCATCAAACGCAGCCGTCATAAATTCATAATTTTTTTTCCTTCTTTCTTTCTAATAGACGGTCTGCGACATAGAGTCTGGCTACTGAAATATTACACAAATGTTTGGCGGGAAATTCAAAAAATCTTGGGCTGGTCACACTTTGTGTAGTAGGAAATATAGTTTTGATACTAGAAAATATTTTTGATTTTCTGTGCACACGTAAGGTACCTAAGGATATAAATTAAATATACGTTGACGTGCACTCAAAGTCAGCTCACATAATTTCTACCACTATGTAAAGTACAGTCAACGATAAACACATATGTTAACACTTTCTCACCATATACCATTGTAACAAGGCGAAAAATGAAATGTAGTGTAAATAAGACCTAGCTCTATAATACCGTGATATTAATCCATCACCAAAAAAATACATAAGTACTATGCCAAATATGCTAAATGCTAAGTATCAAAATATTTATAGAGCACCAACCTCCTAATTTGTTTACATTTGTTTAGGAGTTGTAAACATTGCAGTTTTTCGTTATACAACGCTACACGTCGACTTCGCACATTGTCGTAATTATTTACGAGCTTAAATAAAAATTTGCGAACCACACTCAGTATAGACATTATTAATGTAATTTAAAATAAACCCCTTATAAACCGCAAACAATTTGAATTAATGACATAAATTGACAACTGACTTTTAGCTTTTTTTTTAAATCATAGACAATTGGTGATACAACAACGAAATATCTGTCAACAATTTTTGGCTAGCCAGACTCTATTATATTATATGATATAACTAGCTTTTGCCCGCGACTTCGTCTGCGTGGAATTAGTCACAGCAGCTAAAGTGCGCCTGGATAATGCTAATACTAATAGCATTCATTCAATTCGCGCATTGCTTACTTCAATTATTAGGCAATGCATTAACTCTTTCAATTCCACCCCCCTTTGCACTCTCTTCAGGGATGATTTCCGACATAAAAACTATCCTATGTCCTTCCCCGGGATTCAAACTATCTCTATACTAAATTTCAACTAAATCGGTTCAGCGGCTTAAGCGTGAAGAGGTAACAGACAGATACTTTCGCCTTTATAATATTATAGTATATGGATTTAAACGCGTTTATAAAATCTTATTGTTTATTCGTAATAAACATAAATTAGACACAAACAACGAATGTTCTCGATCAGTCTCCGTCAGATCTCTTACCTAAACTTTGTTTTAATATTACAAAAAAATAGAGTTCGATTTTAACACAAAACTGGTACAGTCGCCAGATATATCGGAGCGGCCGAGGTGCACACAAATATCTGAACACGCACTCTAGCGCCACGGCAATAGAGGCGTGCTCAGATATTTGTGATCACATTGGCCGCTCCGATGTATCTAACGGCGACTGTACAGACATGTCTAAAATATGGATGCACACATGATACAAAAAAATATGTCCCATAGCTCGATATTAAACTTTCGTGAGACATATTTTAAACTAATTTAAATTTTATCAAGCAGAAACGCTAGGGTCCCCTTGACCCATAATATGGTGGAAAGATTTGCTGGCTATGGATGAGGTCTTGGTGGCTCAGATGGCAGAGCGCTGGAGTATCGATCCAGAGGCCGTTCAAATCTCACCCAAACCAAGGCAGTAATTTTTCCACTTTTAAATTTTTTCTGAGCTTAATATTTTATACTGTCTAGACGACAACGGTTTCACTCACTTGAATTTTTAGTCGCTATTGGCGACATGATTCGGGCCCGTCGGGGGTCCGTCCTCAGGCTCGAGTGCTCGCGGCGGCTGCACTTCGTGTTTGTCCCATAGCTCTATGTCAGCGAATTAAGAACTATGGGACATATTTATGAGTAAGTTATATGCACCCATATTTTTATACTAGACTGTACCAAAGCAGGATAATTGTATACTATAAGTTCGACTAATCGTGACTCGAACTGTAATTGTTTTGATTAGAGATGCCACGAATATTCGGCAACTATTCGGTATTCGGCCTATTCGGCCACTTCGACGAATAGTAAACATCATTCGGCCGAATACCAATTATCTGTTGCACCTTCCAAAAAAGAAAAATTACACGATAAAATTAATCGCAAACCACTTTATTTAATATTTATAATACACTTTTGGAAAGTGTTTAAATACACAGGCCCTGTTTTGAGCATTTTTTGATTACAAATTATATTATTTTATCATGAGTCTGATTTGATTGACTCTAACTACATTCACTAGTTCTGAATGTTCTGATCAATAAAAGTTAAATATTAGTAAACACTGTGCTTTGTTGGGGAACAGTTTTCATAATTAACATGAGTCAAAATGTTCGCATGTCATGCCAAATATTCGGCGCTTCGGCCGAGATAGGGGCCGAATATTCGGTATTCGGCCAAAAGCACTATTCGGGGCATCTCTAGTTTTGATGATTACTTTATTTTGACTATTAAGTTATCAAACATGTAGCTAAGTATTCTTATTTTGAACTCGTACAGAACCCCTAGTGTACATTTTATTCGATAGCGTGACGGATGTATGTTTGAAAGTTATTATTAATCTTTTGAACAGCGCGCCAAGCGGGACGTTTTGGAAACTCAAAATCCCATACAAAATTAGCCTTAACGCAAACGCGTACGTCACGCTATCCAATGAAATTTACGCTAGGGGTACAAGCAGGGGCGTATTTACCCTAGGGTCATCCGGGCCATGGCCCGGGGCGCCAACCTCCAGGGGCGGCATATGTCAACCCCCAGGGGTGGCGGATCGCATTTTGTTTTTCTTCCTTGACTTCTGGGCGGCGAAACGTATGGCCCGGGGCGCCAAATTTCAAAATACGCCCCTGGGTACAAGTAAGTCCAAAATGCTTTACACATATTCTTCCTCGAACCAACCATAGATACAAACAAAAATCTAACTTATCATTCTAGAATTATATTGATCACATTAGTTTATCTAAATTTAAAAAAAACATGCTTAAGAAAGTGCCTCAATTTATACAGGGTCATTTTTGGACCGTTAGCCATATTGTTCGAGGTGATTAGGTAGGCCATACTGAACAACTTTTTCTATGGGACCAACTCCGAAATCACAAAAATTTTTTTTGGCCGTTTCATAGATTTTGGTCGAGTGGATGTCGACGTTTTCTATGGGAAGGCCAAATTTTTTTTGGGATTTCCGGGTTGGTATTACAGCTGCTGTGTATTCCGAGAGTCGCATCTTTTCTTGTGACTGAACAAACCGATGCGGGCTCTGCACTGCTTCCCACAACGGTCACAAGTAAATTTGGCGTTAGCTGGAGGTGCCGGTTGTTGTCTCTTTAGACGGCGCTCCTTAAGTTTTTCAAAGCACTGATCGTCGTGATTTGTTCTGCCTTTGCGTAGTAAGTGACGCCATTCCAGTCTGTCCAGTGCCAGGAGTTCCCAGTTTTTTGGCTCAATTCCAAAGTCCTTCATATCACGCTTGCATGAGTCCTTAAACCTGAGCATTGGACGCCCAGTAGGTAGGTAGGTAGGTAGTAGGTAGGTAGGCCGACAAGGTTGACAACGCGTCGCGCACGATCGGCGTGGCGAAAGGGTTAAAGTGGCATCTGGTGTGTTTCACAAGGCTCGGAACTGGTTTTAGAAATAGCGGTAAATACCGGTTCATTTCGGTTTTACGAGTTGTAACCTAAATAAACCGGTTTATTCGACGAGCGACAAGACGACCGACCGGCCCGGTGGTATGCCGCGTAAACAAAGACACCGACATACGAAGATACCGGTTTTTATTGTTCAAACCCGGTTAATATGACACTAGAACTTTATGGAAATGTTCTAAAAACCGGTTTCTAAATAACGGTTTTACGAACGGAACCGAAATGAAAAGGTTTTGCGCCAAGTACATGACAACGGTTTGGAAATTTAACCGGTTTCCGAACCTTGGTTTCAGCCTTAACCGGTGTGTATGGTTGTAAAAGCGAATTTTAGTGACAGGAGAGGCAGCTTTTGTTTTTTTGTTTAAACAGCGACAGGGTCCGGCCGCGGCAGCAGACCCCTTATGCTGAGGTCATATACGACCTCCTCGATCTTTTTCACGTCGTATTTGAGAGCGTCGAACCGCTTGCGGAGATGGTCGTTCTTTAGATTCAGGAGTCTGAAAAAGAAATACTTTAGCTTATAGCAGAAATTGATTGATACAAGAATAATATGTAAGACAAATTCGTGATTCGAATCAGACAGAAACATAGGGCCTACCGCGAACCACGTTCGACGTATTGCCTCTCTGTCGCACTTGTAAATTCGTACGTAAGGTTGACAGGGAGGCAACACGTCGAACGTGGTTCGCGGTAGGCCCTCAGTTCTATTTAACAAGCTGACAACTGCCACAGAACGGTATCGTCTTGGGTCGTCCCATTCGTTTTTCGTCAAGTTCTTAAATTAGTCCTATTCTGCTTTCGTCACGCATTCTACATTGAAAGCCACCGACGATTGTGACGAATGTAGAATGAGTGACGAAAGCAGAATAGGACTAATTTAATAACTTGACGAAAAACGAATGGGACGACCCAAGACGATACCTTTTCGTTCATTCCCCGGGAACGAAAAGGATTTCGTTTCCGTTCGCGGTTACCGGTTAAAGAACTGTTCATTGAGACCGGTAAAGAAAACCGGTAAATACCTAAAGCCGGCGTTGAGTTCCATCACGAACTTGGAAATCTGCAGCGGGCGCGCGTAGTCGCCGCGGGTCACCGCGTTCACCGCCAGCCGCGACTGCGAATACAACAAAACATTATTTTGACGACCGGTCTGGCCTAGTGGGTAGTGACCCTGCCTGCTATGCCGACGGTCCTGGGTTCGAATCCCGGTAAGGGCATTTATTTGTGTGATAACACAGATATTTGTTCCTGAGTCATGGTTGTAATCTAAGTACCTATTTAAGTATGTATTTATCTATACATATATGTATAAGTATGTATGTCGTCGCCTAGCACCCATAGTACAAGTTGGTACAAGCTTTGCTTAGTTTGGGGCTAGGTTGATCTGTGTAAGATGTCCCCTAATATTTATTATTAGTTATTACTATGCTTTTTATGGAATGGAAGTACAGTTGAAGTCAAAGATATGTTTACACTTTTGCACCTTACTCCTTTGTAATAAGGCGAAAAGTGTAAACATATTTTTGACGTGGACTGTACAGTGCAAAAACGTACAGTAGAGTAATTAAAAATATATGTATCTAATATATGTATGTAGTAATTCTCCGTAAAATAATGAAAGCTCTAATAATATTATTTTATGCAACCGTTGTTTAAGAGAGGTCAAAAAAGGCGAGTGGCGTGAGTAACAATTTGAGGCGAAGCCGAAAATTGTTAATAAAGACGCCACGAGTATTTTTTGACTCAGTTAAACAACGTTGCATAACTTGCATACAATACTTTTTCTACGACCAAGCACTTACTTTGAAATAAAATTGTAAATTCAACAAATATTTTTAATTCAAGAAGTAGCAAAAATGGAGGGTACGGGCGGGAAAAGAATGAATGAAATAAAAAAAAATGTCTATGGTTCACTCACTCAGAGATGAGATTTAAAATAAGGTTGGCATGGCAACACTGTATTTCATTCAATATTTTTTAAGCGGTCATTACACGAAGTATCGTAAAATCGCCAAAAAGATACTGCGTGTATGCACAAATTCTTTTTTGGGGAATAGACTAAAGACTTGTCTTGACAACTATAAAGTAGGGTTTTAAAGGTGTGTGCACGACCCTTTAAATGACAAATAAAAGTACGGGAGTAGAAAAATAAATAAAACGTTGTACGATACACGTGCGCGGTGCGTATAGATAATTCGCGTCTCGTGTCGATCTAAAACACTGCGATCGGTCGTGTTTTAATTTATCGCCACTCGTTGCGATTTTCCTACTTTCCGCACTTGTATCGTAAATAACTATTTGACCGAGTGAACCCGAAACGCGAGCGAAGCGTGGGATAAAATGTATTTTATGTTTCCCCAGCTGTTTTTCTCTACAGGTCGCATTTTTCACCCAATTTTCGTGAAATATTTGTTTTAGTTTCGAGAAGTTTATAGGTCCATTAGTATGTAGTCTGATAAACCAATTTATCGGAAGAAAAAAGGGTGAAATAAAAAACTCTGGTAGCTTGAACGAATTTGTCGCCTTTTCCTACTGACAAATTGATTTGCCAAACAATATGCCATGCCAAAATGACTAGGCAAAGAACTAGCGGAATATACATAATTGCCCAAAAATTCATGCAAATGCCCTTTAAAGGAATATGAAACTCACCAGTTCAGTGCACATCTGCAGTAGACCAACCAGGTAATCTTCAACATCCAGATGGAATCCTTCTTTCTCCTCCACTGCGCTGACTGAAACAACAAATAGGGATGTTGACATATTAGACATATATGTACTTCATAAAATAATACCAAAATATTACTTTGCTTATCCGCAGAGTAACGCCTGATTCTATTCACTTGTACTTGTGTACATGTACTTCATAATATAATCTGGGGTCCCAGGGACCAGCAATTGCTAGCCAGAAAACTACATTGACGTTTTAAATTTAAAATTGTACATTATGTATTTTTTGATTATCATTGCTGCCACGACATCGCGTCCCAAGAGGTTAAGGCTCATCATTGACAATACGAGATGATGCCATCATCTTCCTCGCGTTGTTGCGGCATTTTTGCCACGGCTCAGGCCTGGAGTCCACTTGGCAACTAATCTCAAGAATTGGCGTAGGCACTAATTTTTCCGAAAGCGACTGCCATGCCATCTGAATCTGACCTTCCAACCGAGAGGGTAAACTAGGCCTTATTGGGATTAGTCCGGTTTCCTTACGATGTTTTCCTACGTTACTATGGACTGGATGATAGACTAAATTCGATAGTTTTGCAAGTCGTGTCGTTTTTTTGACACACATACACATCATTCTCAAACTCGACGCAGTCGACGCGCGCGATTCTCAAACTATCGCGTAGCGCTCAACATTCGCGCAATCATACATTTACTATCAAAATGTATTTACAAATCCATTCGCGAATATCTAACAACAGTGACAACCATTAGCCGGGTCCACACAGAGCGAGCATACGCGCGAGGCAATTTCTTCGCGCACAAAACGGCCGGTGTAGACGTGCCTCGCGCGCGCCGCCTCGGCCGACCACATGGATGCATGCATACCTTCGCACATTTACGAATCGAAATACGAAACTTGCTCTTGCCCTATCCTATTCATTACTAATTCATTATTAAAGGTTCTAAAGGTTGTATTTAAAATTTTAAACCTCATACTGCCAACACTGCAGCCACTGTCTCGTGTGTGGCCAGGATGCCTTCCTCCAGCCATATGGTCAGTGATATGAGGAAGCAGCGTTGGATCATGAACTAGTAATCCACGGTGAACCTAATATCATTGTAACAAGGTGTACTTACTGCCGAGTACATCAGCCACTGTCTCGTGTGTGACCAAGATGCCTTTCTTCAGCCATATGGTCAGGGATATGAGGAAGCAGTATCGTTGGGTCATGAACTAGTAATCCACGGTGAGCCTAATATCATTGTAACGAGGTGTACTTACTGCCGAGTACGTCAGCCACTGTCTCGTGTGTGACCAAGATGCCTTTCTTCAGCCATATGGTCAGTGATATGAGGAAGCAGTATCGTTGGGTCATGAACTAGTAATCCACGGTGAGCCTAATATCATTGTAACGAGGTGTACTTACTGCCGAGTACGTCAGCCACTGTCTCGTGTGTGGCCAGGATGCCTTTTTCCAGCCATATGGTCAGGGATATGAGGAAGCAGTATCGTTGGGTCATGAAGCGCCAATGGTCGTGGTATCTGCGTAATTAATCATAAAATAAATTTATATAAATGCACCATGAACGCACTTATCCCCATCCGTGCCTGGCAGGGACAAATGTCACCTCACCCATATCAGTTATTGATATATAATTCTGTACATTGTATCCTTAGGGTGGTATTCCATCTGTCCAATGTGTATTGCATTTCACATTTTGCTTTAATGAGAGAGTGAGACGCAATCACATTGTCGACGACCAGTCTGGCCTAAAGGCTAGTGACCCTGCCTATAAAGCCGATGGTCCCGGGTTCGAATCCTGCTAAGGGCATTTATTTGTATGATGATACAGATATTTGTTCCCGAGTCGTGGTTGTTTTCTATATGTATACATGTGTAAGTATTTATATACCTATTATATATATCGTTGTCTGAGTACCCACAACACAAGCCTTCTTGAGCTTACCGTGGGGCTTAGGGCAATTTGTGAAAAAATGTCCTATAATATTTATTTATTTATTTATTTATTTATTATTGTACAGGTGGAATACCACCAGTAGGTATCTATTCTGAGATAACTAATGAAAATGGTTTGATGACAGGAAGGTTCAGAAGGGGAGGCCTATGTTCAGAAGGGGGAGGCCTGTGTTCAGAAGGGGGAGGCCTGTGTTCAGAAGGGGGAGGCCTATGTTCATAAGGGGGAAGGCCTATGTTCAGCAGTGGACCTCTTATGGCTGAGATGATAATGAAAATAGAGATACTAACTTGTAGTAATCTGTAGCCGGCACCGTCTCCCGCAGCTTGGCGTAGCCGGCGCGGGCCTTCTCAAACAGCTCGCGAGCGCGCTGGCAGGCCGGAGCAGCTGCAATTAGGTCATGTACAGTTCAGCTGCAGATATAATTGACCCCAACCAGGGGCAGGCGTGGCTCACTCCGCGATTTCGTCGCTTTGCAACAGGGAGCTACAAGTACATCCGTTCCACACCAATTTTGGCTAGCCATAAGCCGCGCGTGGCGCTGTCGCCACCTAGCGGTCATATCTGTCATAATCGTAACAGAAGCGTTTTGTTAGAGAGTGAATCTTCTGTACCTAGTACTATTATTTATTCTGCGCCAGGGGTGTGAAACTCCTCCCTTTGGGCAAACTCGGCTCTGTTCCGCTCAGCATTGCTCTGAGCAATTATTGGGGTTGACACAACTTGATGTCCCTTTGCATGTACGACCACAAATAAGAAAATGGCTTTCCTTTTTTCAACCCTAAATAGCCGAAACGGATAGTGCCATATATTAGAAAGGGATAGCATCATTCGACCCTGAACCACTGTCAAACTTCGGTTTTGTAGGCAGTTTCCTTTCTGTACGGTAGTACTATTATTTATTCTGTGCCCCAACCCCAAAGAAATTTGTTAGCAGGGGGGGTCAGCTATCACTGCAGCTGACTGTACAAGGAATGTTGAAATAAATGACTGTCAACACCATGCGATTCCTATTGGGGGTTGTGCACAAATCACGTGAGGTGTTTTCGGCTACTTTTTGACCCATCCCTCCCCCTTGGTGATATATACACACCCCACCCCACATAAACTTGTGTATTTTTTGAAATTTTTCCATCCAACTGGTCAAGGCCACGCGCTCCAAAATTTCGTAAAATAGGCTCGTTATTTTGAAGTGCGGAGTGAAGATTTATGTTTAACGATACCGAGAAATAGTATCTACTCGTGTGGTAGGCATTTTTTCTTAGTTTCGTTCAAAGTAGAAAAATACACGTTAGGTCTCCTTACACCCCCCCTCCCCCAACGTCTCTCGTGATTTTTTACAGCGGACCTCGCGTGATTTGTGCACAAGCCCTTGCTGTATGCAAAAAAACATGTTATGGCTTTCTGCTGGATAGAATTAAGGCCAATAATTCTTCAAAACAATTGTAGAAACAGGTATTTTATAAAGCAGAGGGTGGACTAAAATTAAACATAGAATAAACTTACTTCCGTCCTCACTGTGGTGAATGACCTGCAGTATTGTGACCGCTTCGCGCGAGATTTGGTCCACCTCCTTACATACTGTGCGGATAACCTAAAATTATTGCGAAAACACATGAAAATCATTAAATGCAACAGCAATAAATAGAACCACAGTAAATTTATACTTAAAAAGATATGTTGTACAGCTTTCAACAGTCAAAAATAGTAATTTTATTGAAAAATCTAAGTTTTTACATCTAAGAATTTCGATTTCGATCTTACCTCTCGCAATTCTTGCTCCTCGTCAAGAGTTTTTTGAAACTCCGTAAAGATGGACGTTATTAAGTGATTATCACCCATTGTTAATGTTTTCTTACTTATAAGATAGTCAATATGTAAATAAACAACGAATTATGGAATTTATGGATTGCAAACAACCGGAACGGAACTTCACAAGTGGTACGGCGGCGGGGGAAGCAAAGGGGCTACCGCGAAAACCGAAATTCGCAAATTGCGGGGATCTTACTCTTTTACTCCAATGAAGGCGTAATTAGAGTGACAGAGAAAAATGCCCGCAAGTGACGATTTTCGGTATTGGCGGTAGCCCTACAAGACATGAGTTTGCGTTTCGTTTCACGCGGCATCCCGGCAAGATTTATGTAAAAATGTTGCCAGCGCATTATACTAAAAAGGCTTAAAATTTATAAATATTTTTGAAGTGAAAACTTCTTTAGCGGCGCTGAGCACTTTTTGTGATGGGGAAAAAATGTTAAACTCGCGAGAGCGTAAGACGTAACCCTCTCTTTCTACCGCACGGCGAACATGTATGCCTGAGCCTGCTGTTTCGTTTAGGCGGCGCAGGGCTATAACCGCGAGGGCTGTCACTCTATTTACGCCTTCGTCGGAGTAAAAGAGAAAGATCCCCGCAATTTGCGAATTTCGGTTTTCGCGGTAGCCGCTCAGGGCGCTTGCGTGACGTCACGTGTGACGGACACTGTTACAATGTCATTGAGTTTTTCCTTTTTGATTTAAATGCCATCTAGTGAATTTCCCTCAAACTGGTACTAATATAACTCTAGTACTCACAGTGATGTGCTTAGGGGTCGGGTTTCAATTATACGTAGTGCTGCAGACATTTTGCACTAGATGGCGCTGTTATTAATATTTTGATTTACAATGTCATTGAGTTTTCACTTCTGCTGGCACTCCCGGAATGCAACCCGTTGTTTTTTTTTTACTAGTAGAGTTGGCATTTGATTAACCTCGTCTCGTGCCGCCAAATGTGCACTTCATTTCAATGGGATTTAAACTATTCTTAAAATATACGTTAGTATTCAAATTTTTGAAGTAGCATTCATTGTCTCAAAAATTTTCGAACAAATGTTATTCAACCCATTTAACAAAATTGAATTTCTTAATTTTTTACTTCCCTAGCCAAGCACTTCATTTGTGTATATTTTTTTTGTGTGTACACTTGCCATCAAAATATCAAATCTTAGGGCAACAAATGTTTTTTACGATTTGGAAAAATTAAAAAGATCTTCACATAAACAAATACTTTATTATAACTAAATTAGCCCGGGGGCCACTTGAGCTGGCGGCCGCCGAGGATGTGAATATGGAGATGGTAGACGCTCTGGGCGCCGTTCTTGCCGTCGTTGATAACCAAACGGAAGCCAGACTCGTCCAGACCCTGCAGTGCAGCCACCTTGCGCGCCACGATCAGCAGATGTCCTGGGGAATAAAGCTAGTTACAACTACCCTTAAAAACAAGCTAACCTAATTAACTTATACTTGAAGGTCTCAGTTCAGCCAGCCCCCAGTCTAAGACTATGGCCAGAGAGTTGTGGCACAGGCTATAGAACATATAAAATAATAAATAATTAATACATATAAAAAAACATATTTACCAAGTAACTGCTCATCAGAATCTTCGGCCTTGGAAAGCTGAGAGATGGGCTTACGCGGGATCACCAGGATGTGCGTAGGAGCTTGCGGAGCCACGTCGTGGAAAGCTACGCACTGAAAATAACAACAAAAAATACAAATCTGTAATTCCTGAGAATTCGGTAAAAGTTTAAAACCTGGCAATACTGACCTAACCTTCAAATTAAGGACAATTTTTCTGTTTGATCTTTGATCATATTTCATTTCATGATATTGATGAATTTTCTAAATTTCAAGTTACAATATTGATATTCAGGTAATATTAAGACAAGATAATACAGTACAAATTCAAAGGTTTAAGATAAACAGCTGACCGAAATGTCAAGTGCAGGTGAACGGATGTGAAAATAAATCAGCAGGAATACAAAAATAATTAAGCCAATTAGCGAAATAAATACCTGATCATCTTCGTAGACGATTTTCGCTGGAATCTCCTTCCTAAGAATCTTTCCAAAGATGGTATCGCCACCAGGGGCAGCAGATTGCGCGAGTTCAACTTCTCCACCCGGCATATTTTTTTCTTTACTTTTTTGTACTTTGTTTTTTTTTTCTCGTTGACACTTGACAGAAAGGCGCATTACCTACGTTCCGTTCTACGCAATTTGAAATAATATCAAAACTTTAAAAAGTTTATTTTAAAATTTACACAATGTTTTTCATGTTAAAAACTTTAAAACGATTGAATAACTTAAATAAGATCAGGGAAAATGAAACAAATAATAAACAGCTTGAGTACCTAACTATTTTATCAACTTAAATGCACTTCATGAAAACCTATGATCAAAACGTATTATTGCAAACAATGATAAAGTTTTATCAGTGGCCTATTTTATAAAGCTACAAGTTACAATTTACAAGCGGAAGTCTCTTTTTAACCCTATGTGTTAGAACGAGACTTCCGCTTGTAAATTGTAACTTGTAGCTTTATAAAATAGGCCACAGGTGTTATCATTATCAATATTCGCGGTGACCTGATAAATCCATGTGTAATCAAAGCCAAAACAAGTATTCTACAAGTATCTGACAGTTTCAATGTATATTCAGGAGATAAATTATCAGAATAACTTATTTTTAAATAATGGCTGCAATAGAAAGCAAAACTAATTCCAACAGAAACTCTTTTGGTCTTAAGCCCGAAGATTACATTTACGAGGACGATTTGGTATGTACTTATATCCTTCCTTACTACCTATCCTAATTGTACATAAGCAGCTAGGCGTGGCTCACTCCGAGATTTCGTCGCTTTGCTACAGGTAGCTAAAAGTACATCCGTTCGGCCCCAATTTTGGGGTTTGCCATAAACCGCGCGTGGCGCTGTCGCCACCTAGCGGCCATACCTGTGCTGATCGTAACCATAAAGGAAATATATCGTAACAGACGCGTTTTGTTAGAGAGTGAGTCTTCTGTACATACCTATTATACCTATATAGTACTATTATTTATTCTGTGTATATAAGTAATTAGGTCTATATTAGGCGGTTGGCGTGTGCGTGACATTTTTGGTGAAGGGTATGATTAAATGAGTTATTCCATCAACCTTTCTATTTAGAGAGACAGGGACGAAAACAAGGTAGATGTAAGAAGCTTCAGGTAATGATGGTCTATCTATACTCTAAAGATTAAACCCAAGTTTCCATTCCATTGCAAGATTTGCAAGCCTATTAATTCACAAAAATATTATTTAATATTTTTTTACAATTAAAGTTTTATTGTAAACATAAATATCAAATAACATAATTAAATAACTAAACTAAACTATAAAAACTTCATGTATTTTTCAGTGTTATGTGTTCGACGAATTGTACAATCCGCAAGCCCCCGTCCACTTTGTGGTGGCGCCAAAGAAGCATATTCCGAGACTATGCCACGCCACAGATGAAGACGAGAAGATTCTTGGTAAGTTCTACTCAGCAATACTCCTACCTGTACAGCTTGGCAAAAAAGAGTAGAAATTAAAAAGTGGCAACACTGTAGTGTCGTCCCGTTTTCTTATATCCATTGGTATGAAAGGGACGACACTAAGACCACTAAGTACAGTGTTGCCACTTTTTAATTTCTAATCTTTTTTGCCAAGCTGTACATCGGTCGGTTACAAAAGGCATAAGTCCACCAACGTACAGTTAATAGTGTGGGCCAGTCACCAGCAATAATATGTTACACAACGAAGGCCGCAAAAATATCTGACACGATCTTATTCGCAGTACAATAAGAGCGCGTCACATATTTTTCCGGCCTTCATTGTGTAACATATTATTGCTGGTGACTGTACTAACAGTAAAACAACTGACATTTTCAACGGAAATAGGTATGCAATTTATAGAGCAACGAAATCCCTCTAGTTAGTGTGCCATACTATCATTATTAATTAATTCGGGCGCCTGGCAACTGTTCAGCGGTGGGTGCGGGAGTGGATGGGCAACAAAGGGGTTGTAAAATCAATTGAAGGTGTGCAATTTATAGAGCTCTGAGTTTGGTGTGATATAATAGCTAATTATGTATTTAATTCAAATATAACAATGCCAGACGTTTTATTTGGGGGAAAAGTAGTGCCAGGTGATGAAAATACACAATCACTTGTGCGCCTGCAAGAAGATCACGAGCAAATTTCACCTGATTCACAATTGCTTTACGCATAGTGTCGTATATATATGTCTTCATGTCATGTTTTAGGCAGTTTTAGCCCAACCGAATATCCGGCCGAATATTCGGCCGAAACATACAGAAACCAGTCGTGTTGGTGACAATAGGGTATTGTCCTACTAGTCAAAACAGTTACTTTTTTAGAACTGTCAAAACAATTTGCTAATATGGAATTTATATGAAACATTAGGTAGGTACATCGTGACGTCACGGTCAACTTACCTACTTACTTTTTACCCGACTACGGCAACGCAAAAGGAGGGTTATGATTTTGACCGGTATGTATGTAGGTATGTATGTATGTTCATTTGTTCCCTCATAACTTCTAAAGTAAGTACACATTATAATTTGACAAACGATATGTCATTCGAATCGTCTTAATCGTCCGCTGGTTATAGGCTACATGACGTCACAAAAAAAATAAACACGGCGGCCCTCTAGAGGTCATAATAAAGTCACGAACCAAAAAATTAAATTAAGTAATGATTACGTGTTGTATATCATTTGAAAGAGCTCAATTAGCACATTTCAAATATATACATATTGTTAGCTTTTGCACCCGGCTTTGCTTGCATGCACCCGATAAAACATTAATAATTTATCGGGTAGGTAATTCGAACTACGAATCTACAAGCGCTCTGGATTCTATCCGCGTATTACCCGACTACGGCGATACAAGAAGGTATTTGCAAAATATATTTGTTTGCCCGCTATATACATGGTGTTTTTTTAATGACCTGCAATATTTTATAACGTGAATAGGTATAGAAGTCCAGATCAGACAAATTGTATGAAACAGCTGTACAAGAGACGTACGAGGGTCGCTGTAGGCGTACCAAAGACGGGCGCCCTCATACTAAAGAGTCGGGCGTAGCCCGACGGACGATGTACGCTGTTCGCGTTCCAAAGCCGGGCGCCCTCATACTAAAGAGTCGGGCGTAGCCCGACGGACGATGTACGCTGTTCGCGTTCCAAAGCCGGGCGCCCTCATACTAAAGAGTCGGGCGTAGCCCGACGGACGATGTACGCTGTTCGCGTTCCAAAGCCGGGCGCCTTCGGCGCCCTCATACTAAAGAGTCGGGCGTAGCCTGACGGACGATGTACGCTGTACGCGTACGCGTTCCAAAGACCCCAAAATTAATTAAATAAAGAATAAGTTCAAAATCTAAAACCGGAGGATAGCCGTGGGCGTATGCCACTTTACCTTAAAGTTTATAATCGTGGCATACGACCACGGCGATCCTTTGAATATCTCTGTAAATATATACAAAATTTAGTAAATTATATTACGTTGTATTTTTTTATTAAAAAAATTATAACATTTATAATATTTCCTGTGTGATCATTCGGATAAGAATCATATCTTGTTTCATACTTTTTAGAGCGCGATTTGCAGTAGTGGGATTTTAGTTTTTGAACTTATTATATTTCTAACCGATTTATTAAATAGAACTTTTGTTTAAAAATAACTTCTATCTGTGTTTTTCTAATAATTATCTGGTGCTTTATTTATTTCATGCATGGTGTAAAATAATTTATTATAAATACCCAACTTGTACCTACACTTCATTTCTTCTTATTCGCAGTATTCGCACGGGTTATTTTATTACACAGCCCATTTGTTTCAGGCCACCTCCTAATCGTCGCCAAAGACACTGCAATATTCCGCGGCCTCCACAAGACGGGCTACCACGTGGTGGTAGACGAGGACCATAGAGCAGGGAAACTGCGGGCGCTCCATGTGTTCGGGCGGGCGCTGCAACACATGTTATGGCCGACAGGGCCCGGAGACCGGCTCTGATATCAATTTCACTATAGCTTCCTAAGTTCCAAAGTCATTTATGCAGATTTGGAATCTTTTTTTCTTCCATTTTGAAATGGCCTTTTAAAAGGACATTGGGTTAGGGATATTATAGGCTAACTCTGCACCGACTTTGACGTGATAAAGTCTGGAGTGCCATGAGCGGGTAAACTGCGGGCGCTCCATGTGTTCGGACGGGCGCTGCAACACATGTTATGGCCGACAGGGCCCGGAGCACGGCTCTGATCTCAATGCAATTTCATTCATTCATTCAAGGCTCGGAACCGGTTTTTTCTTCATACAAAAAATACTGGTATTATTACGTTCTTTGGTTAATTATTTGATTTTTAATGGGACAATCTAATAATACGAAGTTGTTACCTAAATACATGATACAGTCCTACGGAAAGAGCATAAAATAATTTAAAATATTGGGCTATTTCGGGTTTTTAAAAACCGGTTCCGAGCCCTGTGTCAATGTCACTATAGCCTCCTAAGTTCCAAAGTCATTTTTGAAGTTTCGTATTTGGAACCTTTTTTTTATTCCTATTTGAATTGGCCTTTTAAAAGGACAGGAACTTTGACGTGACAAAGTCTGGAGTGCCATGAGCGGGTAGACTAAAGGCGCTCCATGTGTTCGGGTTCGGGCGCGCGCTGCAACACATGTTATGGCCGACAGGGCTCGAAGCCCGGGTCTGATGTCAATGTCACTAAAGCCTCCTAAGTTCCAAAGTCATTTTTGCAGTTTTGTATTTGGAACCTTTTTTTTCTTCCATTTTCAATTTGTCCTTTTAAAAGGACTTTGGAACTTAGGATAGGGATATTATAGGTGTCAGTCTAAGCTAACTTGGCACCGACTTTGACGTGATAGTGTCGAGTGTCATGAGCGGGGAGACTGCAGGCGCTCCCTGTGTTCGGGCGGGCGCTGTCACTATAGTCATGTCATGTCAATGTCACTATAGCCTCCTAAGTTCCAAAGTCATTTTTGAAATTTCGTATTTGGAACCTTTTTTCTTCCATTTTAAATTTGTTCTTTTAAAAGGACATTGGAACTTAGGTTAGGGATATTATAGGTTAGGTCAGCCTAAGCCAGCGGTCGGCAACAGGCGGCCCGCGAACCTCTCACTTGCGGCCCGCGAGCCCCCTGGCTATTTTGTATGTAATATTGTCAAACAACAATATCTGATAAAGTCACACATAATAACAAAGTGCGTGTAAAACGTGTAACAAATTATGTGGCCCTTGGCTGCTAAAAGGTTGCCGACCGCTGGCCTAAGCTGACTCGGCACCGACTTTGACGTGACAAAGTGTGGAGTGCCATGAGTGGGGAGACCGAGAGCACTCCATGTGCTCGGGCGTGCGCTGCAGCAGATGCTTTGTACGGCCACTATTAATGTAATTGCATTATTTCGGAGTGAATTTTGTACGAGTTAAGATAAGAGTTTGGAAAATAGTGTTCTCCCCCAAAAAGACTACAAAAAAATCTAAAAAAATTGTTCGTTCACCTCACTTTCATAATATTGGTTAGTGTGAAAGATGGTATTCATAAATCTGTGCTTAGTTTTGAAAGATAATGATAATGACATTGACAAATATTAATAAGGTATATAGTTGACAAATATAGTCTGTAAACAACTTTGTCAAATAGAAAAAAGGGGCGAAATTTAAATTTTTTATTGGACAAAAATCCTTCGCGCCTACATTTTTTAAATTTACCGCTTTTTTCTACTGACGGAAATGGCTTCACGAACTATAAATAAAGTCAGTAAAATGGTGTGTAAATAAAACATGACAGAATTATAACAAACCGAATTATATTAAATTACAATTACATAACATGAGCTAGTTACAGCGCACACTAACGAATATGCAGATCACAGTCTTACACAGGTTATTATTATAGTTATAGGTCTACTCAAAAAGTGCCTCTCGTATATGTAGAAGCAATGTGCCATGGTTACTGCTATACTATGTATCTTTAGGTATTTAAATAAAAGTAAACAAATAATTTGTACATTTTCGGGTAGTTGGTTAACATTTATTGGTTAACCAACCAAATACAAAACCGCCTGGATCTGTCACTGAACGACCTGACTTTAATTATTTGATCATGTAATGTTTCCATCTACCCTCAACTTGCTTAAGGAGCCATTTGAGGGTAGATTTTGTTTACTTTTATTTAAATACCTAAAGATACGGACTATAGTTTTATGGCATTTTAAATTAACCAAACACAATGGATTGCAAATAAATACTCTGTACCGTACTAAGCAGAGACGTCAAACTATTTTAAACAAAAGAGAAGAAAAATAAAAACTACCGGTGGCCGTGAAAGCCGTGGATGAAGTCCCGTCGACACTATTTTTCATCACTTTTTAGTAATAAATTATATTTTTTTTATAATTTTAGTTTTAATAAACACATTTAACCTAATGTTTCATTTTAGTATAAAATTGGTATAAAATCAGGATGCCTGTTTACTATGTAGTAGATAGGCTAATCCGATAGGAATATTTCCAGAATTGCTAAATTTCAAATTTGTCATATTTTTGCATGGAGATCGAAACTTTCCGTTTCCGAAACGAAAGTTTCATTAATTTCCTCCGTGACATTTCTCAACTTTTTTGTAACTTGCCGCAACTTGCATATGTAGACCACTCTAAGTGTTACGTTAGAATCTGGAATATAAAACCAGTGCTTAGTTTTGATTTCAATATATAGTAATAATTAGCCATTCCTAACAAATTAGAAATAAATAAGCCAATACAAGTCTTATTGTTAAGCACTTTTAAGTGTTAGAGTTTTTCGGAATTTATGTACGAAATATCATTTGATACCTTAGAGCTGAGTTTGATATAATTGGCCACTGCCAATTATATAGTGGCCAATAACTATAGAATCACCCTAAGTTTGGTAAAAACGAGAACTCATGAAAAAGTGCAATGGGGCTATTCATAAATTACGTCATTTCAAATTAGGGGGGGGGGGTCTGGACATCGGATGACGGTAGCATGACGTAGGAGGAAACGGGGTCATTCGAAGCATGATTTTTGGATGATTTTAGGGGGGGGGGGGGTCCAAAATCGTCAAAAATCGATGACGTAATTTATGGACAGCCCCAATGTAATTTGAACCTTAAATCCGAATGCTAAAATTGAAATTCTATTGGCGCGTATGTGGTCGATACATCTTACTATGCCTGGAAAAGGACTAACCCTCCTTTAGGTGCAAGTTGCAACCAATGTCTCCTCGCCCTGCCCGATGTTCTTAATAAAGAACAGTTTATTTTGTCATTACTGCACAATTCCGCAAAAAAAACCAAGTTGTCCTTAATTTAGAATATTGGGAAGCGCGTAGTTATATGAAACCATAGACTAGGAATCCTCTAGACCGAGTTTAGAGCAATTATTCCATGCAACCGATGACGCCAAAAATGCGGGGGTGCGCGGGACGAGGTGAGCGAAGTCCCATGCCGTGATTGGTCCGTTCAAAGACACGGATGTCACACAAAGACATTTTCGACTCGAACATGGAGTAAAATTACCGTATGCGTGGCAGAGGGGGTAGCGCGACTATGCTCAGTCTCGAGGATGTTTTGTCTGTGTATGAAACATAACCCCGAAATTAGTCGAAATCGTAAGCTTCTTCACATTTACAATTATTGCATAGTAGGTAAGAAGATGGCATACACAGTTACACACAATACGTCGTATATAAGGAAAAAAATATCAGTGCCTTTTAAAAGTTACAATTACATACCTCTATGTTTTTTTTAACTGTGTGTGTATGTAAGTTCATTCATTCATCGTTCTTTCCATTCGCCTCTTCTCGCTATTTGAGAAGAGGGGAATGGAATGAACGATGAATGAACCAATTTATTTAATGTATTTTTCTAGTGTCAGTGCACAATAGCCTTTTAAATTATATATACATAGTGTGTCCATTTGGGTATTTTATTTAAATAATTCAATCAAAATACTTTTTTACCCGTAATAAAAAAAAACACTATTCTCAATCTATAAGTTAAATCATGTTTTCTAGGTATTTAAAGAAAACGTGATTTTTATTTATTAATAAGGACAAAAAGTTGTCGAATTGAAATATTTTTGAAATACGAGTACCTATACACAAAAAACCTACTAATTTAGTGTATACCTAAATGGACATAATATACATCATTTTCACAATGTATAGTAATTATAATTTAATTACATAAATTAATCTAAGTATTATATTGGCATATTTTATTTTATACACAATAAGTCTGGCAATTTTAAATCTTGTGACATATTTTGTATTGGGCTATGGCCTGTCCCGTATTAATACAATTACACAAATGTTATATTTACATATATTTGAATTATTATATACATGTTTAATAAATGGATGAGGTTGTATAAAATTGTAAAATAGTCAATATTATCTAAATGCACGACATGTTACTTATAATTTATAATATTTAATTTAATAAATTAAAATTTAAACAACTCACAGTTGCATTCTCACAAAATTTGTCTAACGATCGAATATATCGACCAAATTTATAAGTAAAGAGTTATCAATTGCAGGAACGATTTTTCCCAGACTTAAGAAATCTTTTCACAATAAATAACTCTTTCTTATAAGTAATATTATATCTATAGGAGTTTAGAACTGAAATCATATAGGTACGAAACCTATAAGTACTAAATTAATAACTAAAACTTCTCTATAGAAATAGAGAGTCAAATCTTAATTTTTCACAGACTATCCTCCTAAAGCCCAAGGTCCTACCTATAGTACGTATTCAGTTCGATGAAATTTAAATCATATTAAATTGGAACAGAGTCGCATTTGTTTTGTTTCGTTAAACTTTCAAACAAAACCAAAAAAGCTATTCCCTGCACTAAAGTTTCAAATTTCAGTCGCAAAATCTGGATGTTTCTTTTGTATGGCTGGGCCTTAGGACTCTTAGCGCCACTTGCACCATCCCACTAACCCGGGGTTAACCCGTTTAACCGGTAACCCAGTGTCAAATTGTACTGGTAACCATGGTAATTCCAGGTTTAACCGGTTAACCCCGGGTTAGTGGGATGGTGCAAGTGGCGCTTAGGAGGCTATATTAAAAGGAAAGGCATGGAGAATAGTTTTTACAGTTAGCGCACAAGGTGTCAAGGGTGATCAGTCCGCTTCCTCGGAATTCGTGCGCTACGCTGTTGTGTGATGTCAAAATGTGTTGATTGGAACACGCCACGTGAGAGATGTTGTCCATCTCTTTATCTTTCTGATAAATACTGGCCTTGAGAGGCGGTCCACTGATCCTCGTTTTGATGGCATTCTAAGCACTCCTTGCAAAATATCCTGACAAAACCACGACGATAAAGTCATAATCACATAGAGTCATTGACGAAATGTCATAATGAAATGACATAGAATCATTTTCTAAAAAAATGTTTGTCACTTTTAAACTCCATAAATGAAATAGAGACCCAGTGTCCTACAAAAAGGAAATTTGCGGTCGGAAAAGTGCTGATAAATTAGTTGTTGTCCTATAAAAAGGACATTGGGTTACTTGGTAATCTAAGACTATCTACGCGTGTCTACGTTCGCTATTCCCACGTACGGTCGTACTGCGTCCACACGAAGTCTGGCGCGAGGTACACGCGTCGGTTTTTTATTGAGCATTGGACTACGCCTATGTACGCCGTCCGGGCTATTCCGCTCTGAAAGGGAAAACATAGTTGATTATGATAGAGAGGACATGTCATGTAAAAAAAAATTATATCAGGCTTGTAATATAGTAAGCTCTTAGTTTTAGTATGACGATCATTATGAGATATTAGACATGTATTCTGTTATTTATTGAGTTTTTTTCAATTTGACGATAGTTCACAAATTTCTTTTTAAATTATAAATTTGTAATTTGATTATCATTGTTGACATTGTATAATTATGTTTGCATGCTAAATTATTGACGATCATAATGTAAATTCATATAGATTAGCGTAAGAATAATTTATACTGGAATTTATCATTATGAAATAAATAAACTAAACTAAGTAGTCGTTTTGTAAATAGCCTTTTTTCTGCTTTAAGTTTGCCTTATTTCGAGAAAATGTATACCACATATATGTACATATGTGTATGTATGTATGTATAGGTATGTGTATAAATTAGTTCTATGTTAATAGATATGAAATTGTTTTTTCTATAAAAATAAACAGTTTTTTTTATTGTTCCTTAAATGTCTTTTTCCAACTAAATGCATTTTTTAAATCAGTTTTTCGCAAAAAACTCCGCATGTGCATTTTGGACGTTTCAGTTCCGTCCCCAAATCCACTTGTCGCCGAAATAACTTACCCGGAAGTCGTCCATGAGGCCGAGCCGCTTGGCCGACTTGCGGAACGTCTTGGGGTTAGAATAGGTCACCCTCACAGCGGGGACAGGCGCCGCGCCCGCCATCACTTCCTCCGCCGTGGTCTCAGGGAGGGAGTACACGTATTTTGTAAAATTGTGATCGTAGTTTTCCTGTTAGAAATAAAAGTTTTGGTTATGAATGGGATTTAAACTATTTAAATCCACAAACACGCAGATTCGAGGTTACGATAGTAGAAATTAGAGATGGGCCGAATATTCGGTAATTATTCGGTATTCGGCATATTTTTCAATGTTCGTATTCGGCCGAATAGTTGGGTTCGAAACAAATTATTTTTTAAGGGCGTCCGCTAGCTGGCACGGATGCACTTCGCGGTCAGGCATGAGACGGTTCCGTTTATTTCATATTTTCATAAACATTCCCGGCCGGTCCAGAGGGGAAGGGTCAAAAACACGTGCGGAGTGCAGATCGCGGACCTGTATGAACTTAATGTTTTCAGTATTTTAGGTAGTTTTAGCCTAACCGAATTATCGGCCGAATATTAGTATTCGGTATGATCTGAACCGAATATTCGGCAAAGTCCATATTCGGCCCATCTCTAGTATAAATTATTTATCAACTTAAAACGGGTTTAGAATGAGCCAAATTTTACAAAAATAAAACAGCATCCGATTTCCGATATCGAATAGGACAATGTGAAAAAGCTCTAACAGCGACAAGTTATTTTTCTTTCGTAGCCAATTGTGAAATCTTTATTGCGGAATCGGACTAAATTACAATAATCGTCTTAAATTATGTGAGTTCTAGTTAAGGTTCAATTGCTAAGAAATAAATATGAAAGTTACCTTTAATAAATAACTGAGATCCATTTTGGTGAACTCTACAAACTCAGAGTTGAGGACGATGTAGCGCAGATGGTTGTCGAAGAACAGGCCTTTACTGACGCCCGCCTAGAAACATATTTATTTATATTTAAACTTTGTTTTTTTTGCGAGTCCTAATTACTTTTATTTACAAAAGAACATTAAACATTAAAAACCTAAAGTTGCCTGGGGCATCGTTCCCAGGACGCTTGTTGCGTTTCTCCGCTGGATTGCCAGACTTAGCCGCTGAGCGAAATATTCGCCCAGACAAGTTTATTTAAAATTTCTTGCTATTCGAGGGCTGAGCGGTCAAACCCGATAAATCTCATCGGGTCTATTTTTTCCAAATGTTATATAAGAACTCCACACACTGATACTTCACATATGGTTCCAATTTCAAAAACCCATTTGCTCGACTTATCGGATTTGACCGCTCATCCCT
Source organism: Cydia splendana (assembly GCF_910591565.1). NCBI lineage: Eukaryota > Metazoa > Arthropoda > Insecta > Lepidoptera > Tortricidae > Cydia > Cydia splendana. The sequence continues at coordinate 10,492,151 of NC_085984.1, read as the reverse complement.
CATATTATAGGTATCGGCAGGAGCCGAGGTGAATGATTCTTACACATACAGCTACACAAAGTACTGATCGCAAAAACAATATTGAATTAATAAATGAGTGAATGTGACTTAAGCGCACGATATTAAGCTAATAAAAATAAAACCTTGAAGAAACTTTTTGGTCCATCTTGCAGTTGGCGGTTCAACTTGCTATCGGTACGAAAAAAATAATACCAACGTCAAAATCCTGCTGTCATTACATGATTTTGTTGTTTTGTGCGTGTCTCTAATGCCCATACCTTTTATTATAGTTTGTTCGTTTGGCAAGAGTAATTTGTCACTGGAGCATAGGTAGAGAGCATCATATATTATATGCAGAGGTTGCATAGGTTTCTTTTATGAATTTTGAAGTTGTTTTGAATTTGTCATTTTAAAAGGACATTGGGATTTACAGACGCCCGCCTACAAACATATCGCCGTCATAGTTTGGCAAGAGTCACTTGTCATTGGAGCATTGGCAGAGCCTTTTTTTTTCGATTTTAAAGTCGATTTGAATTTGGCCTTTTAAAAGGACATCGGGCTGAGGACATATGAGATATATATATAGATATCTCAGTCTCTCTATTGCTCTTTTTTTTAAATATTATAGGACATTATCTCCATTGATGTAGTCTTACTCACCCGGAAGTCATTTAAAATGACGGTAATAGGCACAAAGGACAAGCTCCATTGTGAGTTCGCTGTGACAGTGATTTAACGAAGTATTTTTTATTTTAATTTTTTTTAAGCTTATCGCGTGATTTTAGGATTATCCCGGTGCCACTAGATTTTATTAAATTCGTATGTAGCACAGTAAAACATTGAAGTCACCTTGCCAAATGAATAAGTCCTGGATATCTCCGGGCGGATGCACGAACGGGCCCGCGTGTTCACCGGGTCACGGAGCCAATCGTCGAAGAACCTGGAAATAAGATTGTATGTCAAAAAAAATATTTTAATACAGTCGCTATCAGATATCCTCCTAAGTCCCAGCCATACAAATGAATATACCAAAATTTGAACCTATAATGTAGGACATAGAGTTGATTTTGCGTTGTTTGAAAATTGAACGAAACAAAGCAAAAGCGACTCTGTTCCAATTGACTATGATTTAGATTTATTTTCATCGAGCTGATGAAGTACTATAGGTAGGACCTTGGGCCTTACGAGGATATATCGGAGCTGCCTAGGTGTACGCCATAGAGGCGTGGTCAGATATTAGTGAGCACCTTGGCCGCTGCGATATATCTGATGGCGGCTGTACAAGCTTTTATCGCTGGCTGTACTTTTCATTCAACATTCAAATAATATTATCAAGACAATTGTCTGGTACAGTCAGCAGCAATAGTTGCTAAGCGGTAGAGGTGTTCAAAATGATCTTGACGCGACTTTATTGTTAAGAGAATAAGAGCGCGTCAAGGTAATTTTGAACACCTCGCCCGCTTAGCAACTATTGCTGACTGTACCATATGGTATCATAGTACTGTCTGTCTCTCTGGTAGTGGTAGTGGTTGACGGGAAGAGATAGATCGCTCTATAGCGACAAGACCGCCTGTTCTCTGCATCTATCTTTAATCAATTGTTTTTCATTAAGCTGTATCTTTTGAATATATTAAGAATGGGGTCACTCGCGTATTTTAAGTCAAAAAACGCTCGACATGTTTCACTCAGTACCGAGGAGTGTCATCAGGAGCTTGCGTTGACGGCGACGGACCGGCGCAGACTCCAACCCACCGTCAACGCTCCTCAATACGGAGTGAAACATGTCGAGCGTTTTCCGACTTAAAGTACGCGAGTGACCCGTTCATAATATATTTAATATGTTTCGGAAATTTTGTTATTAAAACTGTATCTTTTGACTGAGGTGCGCCAATAAAGAGTATTCTATCCATCTACTCACGCTTTAGGCCATTTAGGTTCGAGCTCGGCCCAGGAGTCAGCCCGCAGCATCCAGCCGAGGCCGGGGAAGAAGTCTGTACGATGGAGCAGTTCTGGTCTCGAGAGATCCACCAGCTGCTTCTTCCCATTGTCGTTCCACGCTGAGACGCACCTGAGAACAATTATATTACTAAATTTAAGGGACGGATTGAAGACCTCGCGAACCTCAGTGGAAGGGCCATCGAGTGTCTGAATATGCATATGCACTTTAAAAAAATGGAAAAAGGAACAATATTCTGTATGTATAACGATGTTAGTTCATGAACATACAATATACCTACATGTAGTATGCAACTGCATGATAATCGTTTACGAACCTAAACTAGCATTTATACATCTGAATATTATCATAACTCATAATTAAATTAATGATGAGCATTTTGTATGACTAGCGCACTGTCTTTCTTAGTTTTTAAATGTTTAAAATGTTAAGTAATACTTAGATACTGCTTACGTTATTTTAAGTAAAACGTAAGCAATGGATAACTGTTATTGGCCATCTGTTATGTAAGCATTCATATGTAAAACTTTTATTTACGGCTCTTGTTGTCCTAAATATTAATAAATAATAAATTAAAAAATAATAATAAAAAGAGTGCAAACCTCAATCTCGAGATTAATATTTAATTTACATCCAGTAACTTTAATGCCATACGATAAATAAATACTAGTGTTGTACCGACTATTGATTTGGCCGACTAATCGGCGCTCGAATGGCCGATTAGTCGGCCGACTAGTCGGCTAGCCGGCCAGATCATAGTTTCGTACAAGTTCTGGTGAAAAACAATAGTTTTGCTCATTTGATTGCGCTATTCATCATATTGGCTTGGCTAAAAGATGTTCTCTACAGGTTCAAAGACCTATCACAAGAATCCTCGTTCAATTTCTGTCTATCTTTTATTTTGCGATACTGAGCAGACCGTCAGTACAGCTTGAAGGAGGTATTTCCAAGGCTCTATTTCCCGTCGGTAGTCGCCAGTTAAGAACCTCCCCTGTGGTTAGCGTCTTTACGAGCAACGTGCCCTGTCTAAATTTTGCAATAACATTTATAGTTCCCCAATTTTGCCGACTAATCGCCGACTACAAATGTGGCCGAATGGTCGACTTTCCCGACTAGTCGGTACATCCCTAATAAATACTCATAACCTGACATCGGATTGCAGGTACATACCATATGCTAGAATCCTTGAGTAAGAGAGGATATGTGCCTTGGAAGTACTCGTAGAAATCCGGCGAAATGTCCAGATCATCTGCAAAGAAAGATTTTCCGTCATTGCGTTGCCAATCGAACTGAGATTTCAGATTAGTCAGGTTTCAGTCACGCTGCCGCCGCGGGGTGAGGCAATTCGATTCGGGGCGGGGAGGTGGAGCGTGGCGATTCTGTATGAAATACTATTCTTATTCTGTGACTATGGTGTACGACGATCAATACCTACAATCTGCGGAAAATTCTAATTTGTATGTATGTGCCACACGGTACCTTCACGATATACAATATATTGATTTAAACTAACACGATTTCCACTCATACTTTGGATAACTAACACGGGACTTAATTGCGTAAAAACTTACGTTTATTCATGGCCTGACGTTTCGAACGTGACGTTACGTTCGTGGTCACAGGCAGAGCCGCGAAAGTCCCGTGTTAGTTATAAAAGTACGATATCAAGTAGATATTGTCAGTAGAAAAAGGCGGCAAATTTGAAAAATGTAGGCGTGAAGAGATATCGTCTCATAGAAAATTTGAATTTCGCGCCTTTTTCTACTGATTTGCTTGACCATCTATACAAGTCCGTGAAATACTCCATGTTCGACTTGATCGAATTTTAATGAAACTTGGCAAGATGCGCAGGTTTGTCACGTTTAAGGTGGACACTGACGAGCCTTCCAACAGTCCAAATAGCGTGGCTGCAATCCAAAATCGGTCTGTGAATGTCAAAAACGTACAATGTTTAATATTAGGATGCCGTCCATTTGGATGAATCCATTGTAACGGCATCCATTTGGAAGGCTCGTCAGTGGCCTGCTTTAAGCCTTGAATAAAATAATTATTATATCCTCCTAAGGCCCAAGGTCCTACCTATAGTACTTCTTCAGATCGATGAAATTTAAACCATATTAAGTTAGAACAGAGTTGCATTTCATTTGGTTCGTTAAATATTCAAACAAATAAAAATCAACCCTATTTCCTAAACTGTAGGTTCAAATTTCATTGGAAAAATTTTGGGTTTTGCATTTGTATGGCTGGGCCATAGACTAGGAATCCTCTAGACGGAGTTTAGAGCAATTATTTCATGAAACCGATGCTGCCAAAAATACTGGGGTGCGGGGGACGAGGTGAGCGAGGTCCCGTGCCGTGATTGGTCCGTTCAAAGACACGGACGTCACACAAAGACACTTTCGACTCGAAAATGGAGTAAAATAACTACCGTATATTGTGGCATAGGGGGTAGAGCTACTATGCTCAGTCTGGAGGATGTCTTGTCTGTGGGCTGGGCCTTAGGAGGATATGACTTTGAGCTTCCGTGATCTTTACTGACCTTCAACGATAATCACAGCCTCATGTCGCAAAGTCTTGAACACATGGTTGAGCGCGAACTTGAAATGCCGAGCTATCTTATAATAGCCCTTATACTTGATATTGGTACGCTCGAGGGGTATCTCCGACAGGTCCGGCTGGCGGACTACGGTGATGGAAGGGTCGGCGTTGGTGAAGGATTTGATCACTTGGTATGTGGCGTTGTGGCCGCAGTCCTGGAAATGCAGAAAATAGGTACTCTTAAATCATTGCCGAAAATTATTTTCACAAATGCCATTTCGCAACGAATTTTTCGCATTTAATTTTGCTGTCAAGCGGCAACTCATTAGCAGTACAATAATTATCCACCTAGGATTAGCAACAGTATGTTTGGACAACAAGTTAAATAACACTTGTTGCTAAAGTAAATAATTAGCGAAAAGTTAGTTGCCACCGAAATTTAAAGAAAAAAACATGATTGACGATTTTGTACATATTATGTAAAAACTGTAAACGACAATAGTCCTTAACTAAAAAGTTTGAAACGGTCTCCTATTAAGACAATTTTCACGTAGCAGCACGGGATCAGGTAGCGGCCCTCAGTGTGGTCAAAAATCTACCCTGTAACCCCTATAAATGGAATAATAAATTTGTTCTGAACCTACGCGACAATTTTTTTTAGAATATAATACAATAGAACAGAAATAAAATAATTTATTTGTAACCTTGTGTTGTGGTTACGTTGTGTTTGTACACAACGTAGGAAATTATATAAAACAGAAAAATATAGGACGGAGAAAGTGCCACGAAATGGTCTCTCATCTCAGCCTGATGCTGGCAACTTCAAGCGCTGATCTTCCGATGAGACCATAAATAATAAATAAATTTATAATATTTATTTATTATTTATGGTCTCATCGGAAGATCAGCGCTTTTTTACACAAATTGACAAAGCCCCACGGTAAGCTCAAGAAGGCTTGTGTTGTGGGTACTCAGACAACGATATATATAATATATAAATACTTAAATACATAGAAAACAACCATGACTCAGGAACAAATATCTGTATCATCATACAAACAATACAATACAATCTGTACCATCCGATGAAACAATCACGCCAGGTACAAAAGTAATCATCAAAAAGAACAAACAAAAAAATCAATAAATTTACGGATCTAAAGATAAAAAAATGCAACATTAAGAAAACAGAAGACTCATAAAGAGAGACCTTTATAATTACATACCTGACTGACTATTATCGGGAATGTTTCTTTACTGGGTCTGAATTTGATGAGGTTGTCCAGGCACCGCTTGACGGTGACGCGGTCACACGCTATCACCAGCACCGGTAGCACTGTATCTGGAATCACAATAGAAACATATATTTTATAATCGAAGTAGGACAAATGTCGAAATCTCGAGAATAGTCCTGAAATTTGCAATGTATCACGAAGCGGTGTGGCACCGCCCGCCGCGGAGGCACGCGGTCGAGCGAATACAAACAAACATACAATATTTCAAACCGCTCGATGGCATGCCGTGCCGCCGCGGCGGCAGTGCCACACCGCTCCGTATATTCTTCACCGACGTTCCATTTTCAGGTGCGGTGTGGACGCTGGCATTTACCAAGATGGCAGCAGTTGTTTCCGAACGTTAAATAATCTGAACATGAAATCGGGACCTATAATTAACAAACACCTACACACCAAATTTTAGGACTGTTCCCGAGATTTCGACCTTTGGCCTATTTGTATGTATTATAATGCTGACACTAGGTGACAGTGGTGACACTATACCTACTGCACTGTATTTCAATCTTTTGCATGAATTTTCTTGAATGTCAAGGGAAAGACCCCTTATAACAGTAGCTATAGATGGTCAAGCAGATCTTGTCAGTAGAAAAAGGCGGCAAATTTGAAAAATGTAGGCCCGAACTCCGAAGGGATATCGTCTCATAGAAATTTTGAATTTCGCGCCTTTTTCTACTGACAAGATTTGCTTGGCCATCTATATATTTGAAACTCCTAAGTCTCCAGAGTCATTTTTGTAGTTTCAAATTATAACCTTCTTTTATTCCATTATAATTCAAATTTCGATTTTATTTTGTCCTTTTAAAAGGACATTGGAACTTACGAGATCTAAACGGTGTAAATTGTTCTATAATACGAATGCAATGTTTCTATTTATATTAAATTATGAGTACTGACATTGGAAGAACGTAGGAAACGCAATAAAACACGTCATATCCTTAGATCAAATAATATAATGTAAATTACTGCAGTTTAATCCTGGGTCAGACAAAGGTCGCGACCGCGACAGTGTCTGATAAAAGTGAATTAAATATTGCAGACTTAATAGTATTTCAATTTATAACTGAATACAATTAACTCGATACTGCAATATATACCGGGTGTGGCCCGTAATACGGGCAAAAAATTAAACTGTACAGTCACCAGCTATAATATGTTACAGAACGAAGGCGGCAAAAATATCTGACACGATCTTATATGTAGTACAATAAGAGCGCGTCACATATTTTTTCCGCCTTCGTTGTGTACAGTCACTTGCACTAAGCAAGTGACTGTACTCGTCATACTGACCAACATTTGTCTAGCAACTTTTAAAAATAACTTGTTTAATAACATTTTATTTACAAACAAAATAATGATCTTTCATAATAGTGAATGAAGTGGAACTGCTGATGATGATCAGAACGGAACTCTTCAATGAAGCATAGTTCACGTTTGGCGATTTGTCTTCTTCGTTATGTTTGTTAAGCAAGTTAAGTTTTTGAGCCACATTTTTGTCAAGCTCGAGTTCTGATGATGGTATCCACGAGGAATCGAGGGAACTCCTCAAATCTTAAAGGCATGCGTAATTGCGTATCGAGATTTATGATGTTTCATACTTAAATGTACTCCGAGAACCGAGTACTATCAGCTGTAAAAATATCCGTGACTAGTTTGTTAGCACCTTATATTATACAGTGGTATTACTAAAAGAAATTAATAACTAGCTTAAATCTAAAATAGGCCCTTGAAGCATTGTACCAAGGATGCTGGCGGCATTTCCTCGCTGTATCGCAATGCTGATACGCCGTGCGAGGTAGCCGCCAGCTCTTAGGTCACCAGTTACGTCAACCAGACGCTTCGCGATTTATACAAATAACTTATGCGCGCTGGGACCCCATGGACCTAGAGTCAGGCGTGGCTCACTCCGCGATTTCGTCGCTTTGCTACAGGTATGTAGCTAAAAATACATCTGTTCCTACCCCAATTTTGGGGAAAGCCATAAGCCGCGCCTGGCGCTGTCGTCACCTAGCGGTCGTATGTGTGCTGATCGTAACAGACGCGTTTTGTTAGAGAGTGAGTCTTCTGTACCTAGTACTATTATTTATTTTGTGCTAGAGTTTCAAATAACTTGTGGTTTGATTTTTAATACACTTTAAAGTTTATTCTAAGACGCAATGTATTGCGGATTTTGTTATGTTTAAAGCCAACCACTGACTAACAGGCCGCCGAAGCCGAACGTTATCGGCCTGTCAGTTAGAACACAAATTTGACAGTTCCGAACAACTGACCGGCCGATATCGTCCGGTGGACTGTTAGTCAGTGGTCGGCTTAAGGCATGACAAGCAACGTCAATCACAAATGATATGGCATGGCGATGGCGTCCATTGAAGATAATATTTATTTTGTATAAAAAGTAGAAAGTCTAAATACTTCATAAATTTCATAATTTTTAAAAGTTGTTTAACAAAAGTGTCAACGTTTGAGGAGTATAATGTATGTTTTAATTATTTGCTCGTGTTACAGGCCACACCCGGTACGGTATAGATGTTAACCAAAAAACAAACAATATTATTCCATTAATTATAATTTTATTATTTCTTTACTGAACGCTATTGAAAAAACCGGACAAGTGCGACTCGGACTCGCCCACCGAGGGTTCCGTACTTTTTAGTATCTGTTATATTGTTATTTTTTCTTCCATGGAACCCAGGATGAGCCTAACAGAAAGAGCGCGCGATTTTCAGTGCGGAGGTTGCGTGTTCAAACCACGGCTCGTACCAGTCGTACCAATGAGTTTTTCCACGATTAACTCACGCTAGAATAGACCGAGCCCGGGCCGCGATGGACATTTCGTGACAAGTGATCGGTGATCATGTCATGCTTTCTGTAGAAAAAGAAGTGTTGAGCAGTGACGCCTCGGCTCGGACCCGGACCATTGTAAGATGAGTCATCTTTTAGTTTTTCCTTAATAATAATGTTATCTGTGTTAAATAAAGAACGGAAGATATCCGAATTCTTAGAATTTTTACATTTATCTGTACCTTTCACCTATATTATCGCCACTGGTCTTATCTCTTTTATGCAAACAAGCTAGCAGGTCGAGTCATTCAGTTTGCATTCGAACTTTGGTCTGACATGAAGTTATTATTGCTGGTGTGTTCTCTCGCAGCGGCGAAAGCTGCCGCAGCAGTTCTTGAAGACTACAATCCAACAAGCGAAGACCTGGGAGCTGCGTACTTCAACGCATCAACTATTTTTACCAAGATAATAAAAACGGAAGATCTTAGGACGCGTGACCCAATTTACGCGACGCCTGCAGTGATGTTCATTGGCAAAGAAACTGGACAGATTCTAAGATGTCTTCTGACAGGACCAAATGAGTGTGAAGTTTTCCATGAGGCGTGTACTCAAGTTCATGCGTTGCTCGTTTTTGGAGAGTACCTCTATGCGAGTTTTTATTCTGGTTTAATTCTAAGATGCGATCTTTATGAGAATAAAGCATGCATTAATTTTTATCAAGGCAGCTCCGAGACATTATCCTTGTCGGCTAAAGGGAGATATCTATATGCTTCTCAATATAGTCCCTCTGGTATTTTACGATGCGATTTAAACCAACCAGATAGCTGCCGAATAATACAGAAAATGAAAGACAGTTATATGTGGGCGTTCAGCCATTTTGGAAAATATATATTCGTCGGACAGCAAGACGGAAAAGTTTTACGTTGCTCATTGAAAGCGGATAATAGTTGCACTAAAATGTACGATATGAATTCAAGTGTATATGGCTCAGCAAATATGGCAAACAGTATTTACGCGTTAACAGTAGATGGTAATTTGTGGAATTGTTCCCTAAATGCTGATACTACTATTGATAGTTGCCGGGATGTGCCTTCAGGTGTAGATTCTCCGAAAGACATGGTATCATTCAATGACCAGTTGTATGCAGTTAATGGAGAAGGTGTATATACATGCAAATGGACCAACAATACCAGCTGCGTTCTCTTCGCTCGGCATGAGAAACTTTCAAGTATAGCGATTGCTTATGAGACCTATCACATGCAGTGTAGATACAAAGATGAACAGAAAACTTGTTCATGGCAGAGTAATTACAAATGCCCTCCATTCGTTTCTTATTACGAAACCCACGAGCGTAACATGTTTGAAGTGCACGTAAGAAACGGAAGGTTGTACAATTCCCAAGGTTTCCTTGTGGACACGAGGTTGGCGAACGAAGGGCACTCAGGTCCTGCAGCGTTATTCGCAATGAGTCCTGAAGGTAGAATATTACTGTCCAACGTGCATTTAAATCAGCTGATCCACGCGTCTAGCTTTTTTGCGGGAAGTCCAGTCGCTGGAGCAGGAGAGATGACGGTCGTTAATGGTGTTATAAAGAAGATGGCGGCTTGTGACGAACACTACAGGGCTGATGCGGATTTGAATAAGCAAGTGATTCAGTCGCTAAGAAAGCAAGGGTACACGGAGCCTTTGGAATCACTAAAGTGCAGTGAGGACGATGAAAACCTAACTGAATCAAACAACCAATAAAACATTTTCAAACTGATGCCAGTTTCTATTATTGATTAGAAAACAAAGATAATCACTATGATCAGCATACTATTGGCGAGAATCTATTGTTTAAAATGAGTGACGTTCACCACCGCATCACTGCCGCGATTATATAGAACGTCCTATCACTATGCATCAATTTTATCAAAGATATTGACAGTGACAGCGCCCGATTTTAAAGGCTGGCGCCCACTAGACTCGCCGAGGCGAATCGAATCGAATCGCAATAATTCGCCTCCTATATTTTCTATGCAACTGAAGAAGATGGCGGCTTGTGACGAACACTACAGGGCTGATGCGGATTTGAATAAGCAAGTGATTCAGTCGCTAAGAAAGCAAGGGTACACGGAGCCTTTGGAATCACTAAAGTGCAGTGAGGACGATGAAAACCTAACTGAATCAAACAACCAATAAAACATTTTCAAACTGATGCCAGTTTCTATTATTGATTAGAAAACAAAGATAATCACTATGATCAGCATACTATTGGCGAGAATCTATTGTTTAAAATGAGTGACGTTCACCACCGCATCACTGCCGCGATTAGAACGTCCTATCACTATGCATCAATTTTATCAAAGATATTGACAGTGACAGCGCCCGATTTTAAAGGCTGGCGTCCACTAGACTCGCCCAGGCGAATCGAATCGAATCGCAATAATTCGCCTCCTATATTTTCTATGCAACTGCGCCCATTAACGAATAGCCGCGGCGCGCCGATTCGACTCTCCGCGCGTATTGCTCGTCAGGCGAATTTCTGCGGCTACGGTAACGCCATAGTTATTTCATGCCCAACATGGGCACTGACCGAACAACAAATAAATAAAATAAAAGTGTATCAAAATGGAATGGAAAGAAGTGTTCTAGGAGTAAAACGCAGAGATAAGATTAGTCTACAAATTATAAAGAATAAAACTAAATTCAAAAACATTCAATCTGTTTGCAAACGATTAAAATGGAGATGGACAGGGCATATGTTAAGGAAGGGAAAGAACAGAAAAGTGGACAAGATTAATAATTAATGGAATGGTACCCGAGGGACGGGAGAAGAAACGAAGGAGGACAATTTAAACGTTGGGAAGACGACATAAGAAAAATAGCTGGCCCTACATGGAGACGAACTGCAAAAGACAGAATAAAATGGAAAGATTTAGAGGAGGCCTATGTCGAAAGACAAGCTGTAAAAAGGAAGAGACGAAAACCGGTTACCGATTCACTTAGTTAAGAAATATAGATATATAGTGTAGTATAAAAGAAACAAAGTGCAAAGGTACCCACTTAATACTTATATTATTATTGTGTTACACAGCAATAAAGGCTTATTTTATTTATTTATTTTAGTTATTTCGTAGTCGACATCTAGCGTCAAGAAGCGTAATTTATCAATACTGCTAGTTGGCAATAGATGTCGCGGCGAACAAAAACTCTAATGCTCAACAATTTTCTGCTAATATTATAATCGTATCAACAGGATCAACTGGAAGTCTATTTAAAACCTTCTTCTGCTTTTAATATTAGTTGTAAATTGTTTTAGTAGTACATTTTTCGTCAGTAGCGACACTTGTGACATCTGGTATCAAGTAGCACAGCCCATTTTCTCCAAAAGTCCTGGACCAATTAAGTTGATATTTGGTACACATATGTAAATTCGTGACCCAAAGACGGACATCTTACGTAAACAAACAGACAGACAGACAGACAGACGCACGAGTGATCCTATAAGGGTTCCGTTTTTTCCTTTTGAGGTACGGAACCCTAAAAACAATTATCTATAGAAATGTTTTAATGAACATGCATGTTTTCTTTGCGCCGTTCCAAAGACATCACACCGACACGGTGGCTAATAAATAACTGCATTCCCGTTGCCAGGGAGGTTTTGGGATTATACTGAGATTACTGACCAACTTTTACTACGGGACCAACCCCCTAATGGCGAAAAAAATATTTACCCACCCATAGAAAATGGACGAGTCAAAATGTATGAAACATACAATTTTTTTTTATCGCGATTTCGGGGTTGGTCCCATCCATAGTAACAGTTGCTCAGTATGATCCCAAAACCTCCCTGGCAACGGGAATGCAGTATTTTTTTAGCCACCCTGTATATGGCTTAAAACAGGGACAGCAGGGGCTGCAGGGGTCTCCAAAGTCTAAACTACGGCTCTCGGTAGATAGCGGGTGAGCTAAATTTTTATCAAGCAGATACGTCTGCGAGCGACCCTAAAAATTTCATATAAAAATTTCCCGTTTCAGGCAGGACTTGAACCTGCGACTCCTCCAAAGGTCGCAGGTTGAAGTCCTGCCGGAAGCGGGGAATTATTCTATTTTTTCTTTAATATGAGGTTTGGAGACCTTTACACTAGTAGGTAATTGAGATTTGTAGCGTGTTGCGTGTTCACCTATATTTGAGCACTATAGCCGTTGCTATGTATTTGCCGACGCGTACTAAACTAAACCAATTATGAAATCAATATCAATAAGATAACAACTGTGTACGCACGGCTCGTTTATCACCATAAACCATAATCGCAATTCGTCACATCACACATGGCTTTAATAGGCATGCATGGTAATAGCAAAGAGAATGTATGTAGGTTAGAGGCGGATTGTCAAAGTAATTTTTGTAGCCACAGTTAATAGGGAATATTATTACGCAAAACTCTGCGTAGAGGGCGTCACTAGGCCAATCACATGGCCTACCGTGAAACACGACAATCGAAAATTTGTTTTCTGCCTCTCTATCACTCTTGCCCATTCGATTGATAGAGAGGCAAAAAAAATTCGCGGTAGGCCACCTGTAAACAGACCGCCTTGCTGCATCAATGTCATAGTGAAAACTTGTCAAAAAACTGTTTAAGGCCTACCTGAGGCCTACATACTAGGCCTTAAACAGTTTTTACGTTACTCTATGGTTTACTAAACAAATTAGTGCTGCACTCTGGCCGCAGAACATTGCAGTAATACTCCCTATTGTATGACGCCATCGCTCGAAAGATGACACCATACCTTTGGCCTGATACTCGAGTAGATGGCGATACTTTTTGACATTTAACAAATTTAACACATATCAGTGAAAGAACAAGGATCAAAGTCGAATGGCGTTCTAAAAGTTTTAATCAGTTGTCGAAAGATGGCAGTAAATTTACTGTGGCTATAAAATTACTTTGACAATCCGCCTCTATATCAAATTCTCTTTGGCAATAGGATAACGGTGATATTACGGACACCTACGAATATCTTTATGTAGATAGTTTTAGACGAACATAACTCTGTTACAATTGATATGCAATGAGCGCACCTGTGCTAACTCGGGGCACAAACAAGTGATGGTAGGTAAGTATTAAAGTTTTTTTACCTTAAGAGGCTCGATATTAGGCATTTCAGAGATCCTCTAAATTTTAATCTAGCCTTTAGCCGCCTTTAGGGTTGTCAAAATTCAAGTAATTATCTTATCTGTGGTCGTACACGCAAAGTGACGTCAAGTTGTGTCAACCCCAATAATTGCTCGGAGCAATGCTGAGCCGAACGGAGCCGAGTTTGCCCGAAGTCAGGAGTGTCTCCCCACTGATGGTGATGAAGTATAGGCAATGTACTGCAAACTTGGCAAACATGCTCGCGGCTTCGCTTGTTCTACACGCATATTATCGCTGTGCAATATAGATTAGATTTGTTTATGAGCTGAATAGCACGGGAATTAAAAAAGCAAACGTTTAATAATAGGCACTTTTATCGCTCCAGCTTTTTAGTATTGCTTGGTGTTAATTAATTTAAGGTAATGGCAACTATGGGGCAAATGCAACTACTCGTACTCTAAATAAGTTATTGCCAAAAAAATCATTTTTGGTACAGTCAGTCAGTGGTTATCAATCAGATGATAGAGTCGAAAAGTGGTAGACCACTTTCTTGGCTGACTGTACAGTCTCTCGCACTGGTATAAATTTTGTATGTATTTATATCCTTTATCTTTCTGGTACCTCGTTGTACATTTTGCTGCATTTGTCACCCTCTTTTCACTTTCTCCTCTCATCTACTCAAAGGTTAACTGAAAGAGATCCCTCAAAGGGATAAGTTCGCCTTTGTACTTCTTACTAATTGTATGTTATTTTTAATATCGTCGTTGAGAATGCCAAATCCGTTATGTGCACGATTTTTGATTGACAAATAGTTACCTAGCAACAAAATACATAAGGTATTAATTAATTTGATTAAAATCGCGCACATACCGTATTTGGCATTCTCAACGACGATATGTCTTTTTGTACAATAAAGAGTAAAAAAAAAAAATACTCATTAAGACAATTCTAAAATCCCCATCATACACAATTAGTTTACGTAGTTTTATCACAGTTCCCATGGCCACCTCCTGTCTCCATCATCAGTTTAGCTCCATGTCATCATAATATTGCATTGTCATCCAATTTACATATGTAAGTATGACAAAATTTCATCCCAATCGGAAATCAGGAAGTGAGTAAAATTGAGCTTCCAAGATTTGACCCACACATGCCCACACTAACAATCACAGGTGTCTTATTGCTATTTCAGTCAGTCTCGGTACAAAAAGTACTGAGGTTGACTGAAGTAGCATGACAAATACGAACGTTTCCGAGAAAATACGATGGAAAACCATTATGCACTAGATCTGCAGATTGTAGATAAGTTGTTTTGAAATTTGGAAAAAGTGATGTGACGCTGGATGCGGGTCGCTTCCAACCGGCAAGTATGGAGGTCCAAGGGGGAGGCCTATGTTCAGCAGTGGACGTCTTATGGCTGAGATGATGATGATGATGATGATGTTTTTGGTTAAGGAAATGTAAGTTTGGACACGGAGAGATCAGTATCATATCGGAAACAGATCGAATAACTAAAAGTCGAATTAGCCTGTGTCAGTATCATATCAAGTAACGTAAACAGATTTTAAAAGTGGGAGGATTATATTGTGCGGTTGGTTTGGTCAGCACTTATTGTATTTATAACCGACTTCAGAAGAGGAGATCCTGGATACGTTGTTAGTGGCAGTATGTTACTGTACTTATCCTCATTGGCTCCTGTTAGAGCCCGACTTTAGATGGCTCCTCTACACGATGGCCCAGCGCTGGATCAGCGAGATGGCCATGCGATGGTTATGGCTCCTCTACACGATGGCCCAGCGCTGGACCACCGAGATGCCCATGCGATCGGTATAAGGCTCCTCGACACGTAGCTCAGCACTGGACCAGCGAGATGGCCGTGCGATGGTTATGGCTCCTCTACACGATGGCCCAGCGCTGGCCCAGCGAGATATCCATGCGATGGTTATAGCTCCACTAGACGATGGCCCAGCACTGGATTAGCGAGTAGCCATGCGATGGTTGAGAGCACGCACTATGGATTGGGCCACGTGTAGACGCGTACGCATCATCTTTGATGTGCGGACGAAAAACCGACACCGTGGCTATCCCATCGACATCGCCATCCCGCCGCGCCATAAGCCATCCGACACCACTACCCTCTCTACCCTCTACACGCTAGCCCATCTTAATGGGCTAGTATGATGGCCCATCGTGTAGAGGAGCCAATAGGGCTAAGTAAGCAAGCCTGAGTCCATAACCATACTGCATTCCACGAGTATCAAATATACTCCGGTCAATCGCTAACCAGTCTAGTAGCTTGAAAGAAAATGTCAACATAACAGTATCAAACGGTAAGCCACTGACAGTTACTTCGGTAGACCTAATGTGGACCTTACTACGTTGCAATACGGCATAGGAATGTATAGTCGAATGTGACGATACGGTAACTATGTCCCATTGTTGACCGTTGCACAAATAGAGCCATTATAAACGACAAACACGATATGTATACCAATTACGTAACATGACGCGTGATTTGTTAGCAACCGACGGTGCCAGTGGTATTTCTCACTTGCGAACAATAAGAATAAGAATAGAAAAAAAAGAGAATAGAACAAGAATAAGAATTGTTTATTGCCACATATTCAATACAAGTACATAACAAAAATAAAATAAATATCGGGGACCAGGGATGTTACGGAGCTCCGGTTCCGTTTCCGTTAAGGCGGAACGTCCGTTTGGTATTACACATCCGTTTCTGTTCCGGTTCCGTTATGTTTAAAACGGAAGTTATAACGGATGTCAATGCTTCGCGCGGCGGCAGCGTACATTTTATTCGTGTTATTAAAATTAAAATCGTATGTGTTCTGTTGTGTACTGACTACTGACTGTGTGTAGTGTGTGTGATGAATGTTAGTGTGTAAAAAAACGCACAATGAAGCCGAAATCAAGTTCGATTTGGAACTATTTTGATGAAGTTAGTGGGGACACGGCTAAGTGTAAACTTTGTCTGAAGGTTTATTCTAGAAAGGGGAAAACGACTACATCGTTAAAAAATCAGGCTCCGATTCTGGTTCCGTTTTCGTTTCCGATACCGTTTTCGGTTCCGTTTCCGTTTTCGGTTCCGTTAAACTAAATTGAAAACATCTGTTTCCGTTTTCGGTTCCGATAAAACCACATCCGTTACATCCCTGCTGGGGACATCTTACACAGATCAACCTAGCCCCAAACTAAGCAAAGCTTGTACTATGGGTGCTAGCCTAGGCGACGATATACATACTTATATAGATAAATACATACTTATATACATAGAAAACACCCATGACTCAGGAACAAATATTTGTGTTCATCACACAAATAAATGCCCTTACCGGGATTCGAACCCAGGACCGTCGGCTTCACAGGCAGGGTCACTACCCACTAGGCCAGACCGGTCGCCAAATCAAATAATTACTTATAATAGAAGAAAACCGGCCAAGTGCGAGTCGGACTCGCAAACGAAGGGTTCCGTACCATTATCTATAAAAACGGTCACCCATCCAAGTACTGACCCCGCCCGACGTTGCTTAACTTCGGTCAAAAATCACGTTTGTTGTATGGGAGCCCCACTTAAATCTTTATTTTATTCTGTTTTTAGTATTTGTTGTTATAGCGGCAACAGGAATACATCATCTGTGAAAATTTCAACTGGCTAGCTATCACGGTTCGTGAGATACAGCCTGGTGACAGACAGACGGACGGACGGACGGACGGACAGCGGAGTCTTAGTAATGGGGTCCCGTTTTACCCTTTGGGTACGGAACCCTAAAAAGAAAAACAATTATTAATGTATACGTACAGATCTACTAACAACTTAGAATATTTTGGGCAAAAGGTTTCCAGTCTCAGCGTGTGCCGGGGCGAGACGCCGGCGCTGGTTTTCCGATCGGTCCCAGACTAGGACGGTCGGAGGGTGGCATCTTATCTTATTGTTTTCGGGGACCCTTGCGGATACACTTCGACCCATAGGGATCTTTTGTGCAATTACCCCCTAGGAAAGATCCCGAGTCAAGAGCTTTTCCCACCATCTCCATGTGCCGGATGATGAAGCTCATGGGTAGCGTTTTGAAGTCCTTTGGTTCCAGATATTCTGCTCCAGAGTCCTTCATTCTTGGTCTGGCGTGGGGAGGCGGAGGTTGGCATAATTATATAAATTACAATTACATCTGTTTTCGTAATTTATTAGGTACGCTTTGATCATTGAATTACAATACGAACGTGCATGATTTTATTAATAGCGCATACTTTTAGATTGACCAAGTGCTGGTACTGTGGGTAATTCGAGAAAGTCGCGCAGCTAAATAGAATATTTTTCACCAGACCAGCTGGTACTGGTAGAATTGACTGTCTAATGATGATTTTGAATGATAAATATTTAATAACATTAATTTCGAATGGATTTGGTTTGATTTTGTTTGATATTTTACAGTTACTATTTTCCTTGCGTTGGTGTGGTAAAAACACGGTAAAAATGTTGTGTTTCACACGGGGGCAAAATTTGTTTAACCCTAGTGCCTTGAAACCCTCGCAACGCTCAAGATTCCACTTTTCTAACCACTATAAATGACAAATACGCTACGCTGATTACCAGTTCGACGGACGATATCAGCCTGGCAGTTAAACGCAAAATTTGAGAGCTCCGAACAACTGACAGGCTGATATCGTCCGGCGAACTGGTAATCTGTAGGCCCCTTAACACTATACGTTCGGCTCAGCATTGCTCCGAGCAATTATTAGGGTTGGTACCACTTAACGTCCTATTGCGTGCACGACCACAGATAAGAAAAAGACTTGAATTTTGACAACCCTAAATAGCCGTAAGGGATAGTGCCATAAGTTAGAAAGAGATAGCATGATTCGACCCTGAACCTCTGTCAATCTTCGGTTTTGTAGGAAGTTTCCTTTCTGTACGGTAGTACTATTAATCTTAATAAGGCGAAAAATGTAAACATATATTTGACGTCGACGTACGTACACCAATGGGTCGCGACCCATAGTTTGGAAAATGCTGCTATAAAGGATTTGAAAGCTTTGGAATATCAGAATGTATATTTAATTCATTGTACATGATAAAACCCATTTAGTCCAGCCATGTGGGTAATGTGGGTGTACAGCCAGCAGCAGAAGTTGCTATCGGGCCAGGTGTTCAAAATGATCTTGACGCTACTCTATTGTTAAGAGAATAAGAGTGTGTCAAGGTAATTTTGAACACCTCGCCTGCTTGGCAACTTCTGCTGCTAACTGTACCAGTACTGTATATTATTATGGCAGTTAGAGAAACAAGGAAATTGCTACGATACATTAGACATATTCAATGAGATAGGTATACAGGATGATTCATGAGACGTGAGCAGGACTAATCCTGCACACTCAGTAACTGATAATTGATCGATCACCGTCGTATTTAGGAGAAACAACAACACTTTTTCCTATTTTTTTACTTTTTGGTGAGGGCAAATTTAATTCTCAACAATCATGGTCACCCTACAGGACCTAATTAATAAACATAAAACATCTTTAACCGTAATGGCATTTTGATTACAAAGAAAATAAACTGTCAAACTTGAGTGAGATACGAGTTTTCAAAAGTAACCAGACCGTGATGACAGTAATGACATTCAATTTGACACAAAATATCGGTAGTTTAGTATTCTAATTTTCGGGTGACCATGCATGTCGTAAAAAAATTAATAACTTTTTTTTTCAACACAACTAGAAAATTAACGTTAACCTCACTAATACTGATACGAAACAGTTGTTTATAATGAATGATATGCACAGTGTTAGTCCTGCTCACGTCTCCTGAATCACCCTGTATAGTTACATTTTCCTTAAAGCATTATACTTAAATACAGTACAGTAGTTATTTGTTATTTTATTATATTGTTATTTGTTACAAGATCATAACGGATTGGTACCCAAGAGGTTGCACATGGAGCCAGAGGAGACCTCGAACAAGATGGGAGGATGAACTCAAACTCACAGCGGGCCCGAACTGGAGAAGAGTGGCCCACGACAGACCCCAGCGGAAAGAGCTGGAGGAGGCCTTTGCCAAGCGGCACACTGAGCTTAGAGACATACTCTAACTCAGAATAAGATAGATAGATAGATAGATAAATCAAATATCAGAATAAAGGGGCTTAATAATAGTTATTTGTTATAAATTACTTTTAGTAATACAAGAAATTATAAAGGTGTTAGTCCTATAGTTGTTTTAATTTTATTTCTGTGAAATTGTAAATCAACAGTTTACGGTTTATGACTGTTCTGTTTTGTGAGTCACCTGAAATTCTTTGCACAAATATAAAACATCTCCATTTTTCGATTTTAAACTGTTGTGAGACATACTAACATTGAATAATTATACAAAAAAAATGTTTTTTTTTTTGAGAAATGAGACCTAGGCTCTCCGAAACATGTAGCGCGAGTGACTAAAAGCAAGTGAGTCAAAACCGTAAAATTATTCTATATCCATTATTGTCTGACAAGTCTTGTAAACTTAAACCTGAACTTCAAGCCAACCAGAGGCTATTAAAAAGGCCTTTCATTGAATTGTATTTTGTATCTTAAACCCAATACTATTACCTCAAAGATTTCCATAAGATGTTAGAACACAATAACAACAACCGTCTGAGAGGTCATCAGTATAAGCTGATGTCCCGCAGGTCCTACAATAATCCTCATAGACACTTCTTTACCAACAGAGTGGTCAAAGCTTGGAGCAAACTCCCAGAGGACGTAGTATCACCCAAACTGTCAATGAGTTTAAGAATAAACTAGACAAGCACAATGGAAACTCTACTCAACACTGAAAACTCGGTTGATGGCTCTAGATACAGGTATTATCAGTTATTTCAACTGCCTGCCTGCTTCACAAATAATAAATAATAATAAAATATGGGCCGAAATACCTATAATCATGTTCAACCTTATTTAAAACAATTCTTTGTAAGAGTTAATAATTTAATTACCTTTAGCCCCAGCCTTTCCCACACCAGGAGCTCGTAGATAATTCACTTCACCCTCCGCCTTGGGTCCCTCTTCTTTCTTCCTAATTCGTTTCACAACCATTTGCAACAATTTACCACTCTCCGTCAGTTGATTGTCCATCATCTCCTCTAATTTGTTTATCCTAGTCTCAATGTACTCTACTTTGACACTTTTTTTCACTATAGGTCCCTCGTTTCCATTATAAAATAACATTAATGATATAATAAATAAGCAAACTAGACCTACTACAAGGAATTTCTTTAAATAAAGTCTCATTTTGAATATAATTACTAAAATACACCACTAATCCTCACATGTATTTAGGCGGCGATAGCGATAATCATAGTCCACGATAGGCCAATTAAAAAGTAAACACTTTATTACCGGGATTTTTTTTAATAAAAAATAATTGCGCCGAGTCTATGGAAAAACATTAAAAGACTAAACACAATAGTATAGTGTTTACACACATTTCTGAGGCATTTTCACGGGCGTAATTTGTTGCAGTTTGATCAACAAGAGTCGCGTGTCGAGAGCAACTGAGTAAATGTTAAAAATTCTGATAAATAAATCACAACAACAATGCCTATAGGACACGTCAAAGAAACAATTGACGGCGACGGGAGAACGAAATCGAAGTGACAGTTATGTTGCGGTATTGCCAGCATAATAAAAAAGAATCCCCCCACGATTAGAGTCCGAAAAGCGCAGTCGTTGACTATATTCATAGAAGGTAGGATCGTATAGAAGTGGTATACGCGTGCCTCCGTGAAGGACAAAACATACGCAAATGCGACACTGTGATTGGTCGAATTCATTTGTTGTCCACCATTCTCCATACTAATAAAAAGGTGGGGAACAAACAAAAAGTGAGACTGTGACAATGACAAGGAATAATACCGCTTTCTCTGCTACTCCTACTGAAAGATACATAAGACTATCCCGTTCTGTCAGTTACCCCCACCACTCATGCCAGGTCCAGGTATATCCTAGATTCATGACTATATTGAATCCCATACATTTCACGAACCTTCTCTTCCGCACAACTATAGCGCAAAACGAACTGAGTCACATTCCAAAAAAAGTTTGGTGTCAATATTTTGATTTACTATTTATTTATAATGATGATTTACTTATTTTTGCATTTGTTTAAGAGTAAGTATTTTTTGGCTAGTCTAAAACATTCCCCAAGAATCCGGGCCATATGGCTATTATAGTCTGTCAAACAACTTTGTCAGTTGAAAAATGCGCGAAAATCAAATTTTCTATGGGATGATAACTATTCGCACCTATTTTTTTTAAATTTGCCGCTTTTTTCTACTGACGGATATATGAAAAGTTGAAGAAAATCCTTTACATCATCGGTATTTTCCTTACGAGGTATCACTGAAAATGACCGTTCGGGTTCAGTGTTACCAGTCTTAAATAAAAATTGGTTAACATTTATTTGTTTTATGTTTCAGACATTATTTTAAACATCGATTAAACTAGGTGTCAGTGTATTGTCCAGTGTAAATGTCATTAATCTACAACGACGCGCATTTTAAATATTTCAATTCATAACAGTTTGAAAAAGAAATATAATTAATAATATAATTTTATTGTATAAGTAAAATAATTAAATTAATGCATAAGTAGGATAAATGTATAGTTGTATACCCATGTGGTTTTCGAGCGGTGCCAATATGATAACCGCATAAAACTGATGATTCGAATCTCAGACTGTCTGAGGTTTTTCTAACACTAACCGTCAAAGGTTTGCATAGATGGCGCCATCATAGCTTGCCCCTTTTTCTATGAGATTTGGCTTAAAGGGCTGGCATCCAATGCATTAAAAAAACAAAATTTGACACAATTCTAGGGAATGACAGGGCAAGCTATGCTGGCGCCATCTGCAACAAACTGTATAACAGGGGACCGTAAGGCTGGCGCGTACCTCTCTCAGCGTATCGCCCTAGCGGTACAGAGAGGTAACGCCCGCCGCCAGTGTAATGGGGTCCATGCTTGGTCCATGCCATGCCGCAAGCCGAACTGTTGAGCCCCCTCCACAATAGTGCGTGAATCGCTGATTCGCGGCGCGAAGCCGTGAATGCGAGTGTGGAGTGGATTTCGCAGATCTAAGAAATCGACTCCACATTCGCGTTCGCAGCTTAGCGATTCACGCACTAGTGTGGAGCGGGCTTTGGACTGGACATTTTTTTATGATTGGGTACTTTATATGTTAATTAAATTTTTATACTGTATTTATAGGTACTGATTTATTTAATTTTAAATTACTATTATAGCATATTATGAATAAGATATAAAAAATAAAAGACGTCTGGCACGAGGTACACGCGTTGATCCTTTACAGTACATTGGACTACGCCTCGGTACCCCGTCCGGGGTATTCCACTCTGAAAGGGAAATAGTTATTTGTTTTACAAGGGGGCAAAGTTGTTGTTTAACGGCTCGTGCTAATATTGATACCCGAGCAAGCGAAAGATTCCAAAATTGAACCACGAGCGTAACGAGTGGTTCGAAAAATGGAATCTTGAGCATTGCGAGGGTTTCAAAACACGAGGGTTAAACAAAATTTGCCCCCGAGTGAAACACAAAATTTTTCACCACACCAACCCGATGCAAATATTAAATGTAAAATATCAAACAAAATCAAATCTAATCCAAATGAATGTTATTAAATATTTATCATCCAAAATCATCATTTAAAAGTCAATCTACCAGCATAAGAAAACAACTCAAAATTTGCATTTGATTACTTTGCCTCACATGTGAATAAAATGCAACTTTGCTATCAGTTTTTGAAGCGCAAAGTAAGCCTTTCCGAGCTGGTGTGGTGAAAACATAGTTATTGATGAGTTATGACAGACCGGGGGTGACATGCAATGAAAACTATAATGCCAGTATTGTCACAGAATAAATAATAGTATTAGGTACAGAAGACTCACTCTCTAACAAAACGCGCCTGTTACGATCAGCACAGATATGGCCGCTAGGTGGCGACAGCGCCACGCGCGACTTATGGCAAACCCCAAAATTGGGGCCGAACGGATGTACTTTTAGAGAGCGCGGCGCGCTCATTCTTTCTTCCGTGGAAGTAACGTATTGTATAGGAGTAGTATTGTAAATAGACTTTTTTAGGGTTTTGTTAGGGGACCTCAGAAGGAAAAAAACGGTTTCCTTGTCTTTATAGGATTCTTTGTTGTCCGTCCGTCCGTCTGTCTGTCAACACCCTTTATCTCAGGAACGCGTGGAGGTATCGAGTTGAAATTAAAAAACCGGGCAAGCGCGAGTCGGACTCGCGCACGAAGGGTTCCGTACCATAATGCAAAAAACGGCAAAATAAAAAACGGTCACCCATCCAAGTAGTACTGACCCCGCCCGACGTTGCTTAACTTCGGTCAAAAATCACGTTTGTTGTATGGGAGCCCCACTTAAATCTTTATTTTATTCTGTGTTTAGTATTTGTTGTTATAGCGGCAACAGAAATACATCATCTGTGAAAATTTCAACTGTCTAGCTATCATGCACGGTTCGTGAGATACAGCCTGGTGACAGACGGACGGACGGACAGCGGATTCTTAGTAATAGGGTCCCGTTTTACCCTTTGGGTACGGAACCCTAAAAAGATACGCTGACAGAGGGGGCAGGCGCCGCCCCCACCATTACTGCCTCCACGGTGGTTCCAGCAGAGTAATGTCTCTCTCACACTCTGCCTCTCTCTGTCTCTTTGTAAAACTCACCCAGAAGTCATCCATGAGGCCGAGCCGCTTGGCCGCCTTGCTGAAGGTATCGAAGGTGGAGTAGGTTACGCGGACAGAGGGGGCAGGCGCCGCGCCCGCCATTACTGCCTCCACGGTGGTCTCAGGGAGGGAATACACGTATTTTGTAAAGTTGTTGTCGTAGTTTTCCTAAGAAAAGTTTTGGTTATGAATGGGATTTAAAGCCACAATCGACTTAGAACGGGCTCTTATGAAAGAGCCTAATTATTCGTTATTCCATAGGTCATTGTTAAACAAATAATTATTAAAAGAAACTGCAAATAATCATCAATCATTATATTTTTCATAAGTTATAAATACGAAAAACGGAAACTTTCTTCTTTCGAGGTAACTGTAACAGAGGGGCTACCGCGAAAACCGAAATTCGCAAATTGCGGGATCTTTCTCTTTTACTCCAATGAAGGCGTAATTAGAGTGACAGAGAGTGTTTCACAATACATTTTACTACGAATAAGAGCGTTTTCACACTGCCGGACCGACATCGGTTGTTTAATACGACCATAAAATAAAGGGGCCCACTATAATTACCAGTTCGCAGGACGATAGAGTCTGGCTAGCCAAAAATTGTTGACAGATATTTCGATGTTGTATCACCATTTGTCTATGATTAAAAAAAAAGCTAAAAGTCAGTTGTCAATTTATTATGTCATTCATTCAAATTGTTTGCGGTTTATAAGGGGTTTATTTTAAATAATATTAATAATGTCTATACTGAGTGAGGTTCGGAAACTATTATTTAAGCTCGTAAATAATTACGACAATGTGCGAAGTCGACGTGTAGCGTTGTATAACGAAAAAATGCAATGTTTACAACTCCTAAACAAATGTAAACAAATTAGGAGGTTGGTGCTCTATAAATATTTTGATACTTAGCATTTAGCATATTCGGCATAGTACTTATGTATGTTTTTGGTGATGGGTTAATATTACGGAATTATCGAGCTAGGTCTGATGACACTACATTTCATTTTTCGCCTTGTTACAATACTTACAATGGTATATGGTGAGAAAGTGTAAAGTGGTAGAAATTAAGTGAGCTGAGTTTGAGTGCACGTCAACGTATATTTATACTACTAGCGCTCTGGTAGGATACCATTGTAATTAGAATTGACAACCCGTTTAGCCTAGCGGGTATTGGCAGTAATCCTGTTCAGGAAGCTAATGGTCATGGGTTCGAATCCCGGAGAGGGAATTTCTTTTTGTATGTTTTCTTTTTTGTTGGGGTCAGGTTTTTAAGAGCCCATCAACGTGCACACTAGCGCCACTGCTAAATAATCGTGATTATTTAAATTTAGCGACAGGTATTTCAAAAAGGGGGCCGCTACTGACTGTATTGTGTATTTAAGTACCTTTTGAATATACCAAACTAGTTTTTATGTTGCTGGATTCGTCGATCTATGAGCTCAAAACAAAAACGACCGTTTTAACTTTAACATAAAAACTAGTTTGATGTATTCAAAAGGTACTTAAATACACAATACAGTCCGTAGCGGCCCCCTTTTTTAAATACCTGTCATTAAATTTAAATAATCACGATTATTTAGCAGCGGCGCTAGTGTGCACGTTGATGGGCTATTAAATTAGCATATCACAAATAAATAAAAAAATACGTTAAAAGGTAATGATTAGGTACTATATTTAGAAATTCGTCAAATATAAAAGGTAACAAAAAAGTATATTAAGATATAAATATTTTCATTCCTATTAGGATTACTGTATATATGTTAGGAGCAATACATATGAATACATACATTGATATGGCAAATAGTTACAAGTTGTTATTACATCTATCCGGTTATCGGACATTTTCTGCATCACAACTCCGCGTAGCGTTCTTGGCACAGAACACCGCCTCTAGAAACCTAATATTGGCCATTTTGTTCCCGACGCAAATCACCAAACGGTGAGGTGCGGGAGGGGTGCTCACGGCGTTGCGATTGGTCGTTTTAAACATGGCGCGCTGACACGTGTAAATGTAGGGATGGGACATGTTCATTATAGGTAGTGGGTACTGCTACCAGTGACATCGAAATTTATTGTGGTAAAATTGTTACCAATTTAGTATACTTAGAGTAAACTTACTTAATAATTATACTTATTGATTAATTTAATATTTCATTAAGTAATTTAACAATGTACCTGAAATTTTTACTTAACATATTAGGGCATTTCTGTTTAAAGTACCCAGAACTTGAATTTTAAAGTTTAGAATTTTTATATTATTTCCACTCAGAATCGCAATCTCTTTCGATACGAGAAAAAAGTGTCGCCAAAATCTCATACAATTATTTTCTTTTGTCCGTTTTATTAAGGTCATAGAAGGTTGTATTGAAAACATATTCAAATGGACCAATAACATATGCCTATTACAAATCAACTCCGAGTTCTCTCGCACTTCTTTGAAGTTCATCATCAGGTCCATCTCGTGACATGAGACCTAACTGCTCACCTAGAGGATTCTAAAAAACCCATACAACATATGTCTATCACAAACCAACACCGAGTTCCCTCGCACTTCTTTGAAGTTCATCATCAGGTCCATCTCGTGACATGAGACCTAACTGCTTACCTAGAGGATTCTAAAAAACCCATACAACATATGTCTATCACAAACCAACACCGAGTTCCCTCGCACTTCTTTGGAGTTCATCATCAGGTCCATCTCGTGACATGAGACCTAACTGCTCACCTAGAGGATTCTAAAAAACCCATACAACATATGTCTATCACAAACCAACACCGAGTTCCCTCGCACTTCTTTGAAGTTCATCATCAGGTCCATCTCGTGACATGAGACCTAACTGCTCACCTAGAGGATTCTAAAAAACCCATACAACATATGTCTATCACAAACCAACACCGAGTTCCCTCGCACTTCTCTGAAGTTCATCATCAGGTCCATCTCGTGACATGAGACCTAACTGCTTACCTAGAGGATTCTAAAAAACCCATACAACATATGTCTATCACAAACCAACACCGAGTTCCCTCGCACTTCTTTGGAGTTCATCATCAGGTCCATCTCGTGACATGAGACCTAACTGCTCACCTAGAGGATTCTAAATAACCCATACAACATATGTCTATCACAAACCAACACCGAGTTCCCTCGCACTTCTTTGAAGTTCATCATCAGATCCATCTCGTGACATGAGACCTAACTGCTCACCTAGAGGATTCTAAATAACCCATACAACATATGTCTATCACAAACCAACACCGAGTTCCCTCGCACTTCTTTGAAGTTCATCATCAGGTCCATCTCGTGACATGAGACCTAACTGCTCACCTAGAGGATTCTAAAAAACCCATACAACATATGTCTATCACAAACCAACACCGAGTTCCCTCGAACTTCTTTGAAGTTCATCATCAGGTCCATCTCGTGACATGAGACCTAACTGCTCACCTAGAGGATTCTAAAAAAACTTACACAACATGTTACCTATATATTATGTCTAAAATGGTACAATACGGTATGACGAAGCACGAAGTTTCCGCAACTGAAAAACCATCATCGTCACATCACTAGTCGAAAGGGAAAGGGATAGCGCATTGCATTTTCAAGTTGACGAAAAGGGACGGACATACTTCGCCTCTGCTTACTGACCAGTATAAAATGAACCCCGCGGACAAGAAACATTATTCAATGAAATAATGAATTTCGCTTTCCTGTGGGATGTTATTCCATCTGTTTTGTAAGTAGAAGTCTTAGATGACTTGCCACACCGTTTTACGCTGCAATATCCCATGATTTCCCAATGAATTCAATAGTTTACGATTTATTTTCTTAGACTCGTGCACACTGCTAACAGGTCGTAACCTTGGGCGCAACTAATCGGAGCGGCGCGCGAACAATCTTATATTTGACCTATACACCATACGGGCGGTGACCGCGAGTCGTCCTATAAGTTCGGTCTATAGGGGTTGGTCTGTGGTTCTTGGTCACCGGGATACTAGTCTGGATATGCGGCAGATACGTGCCCTTTGAGCTTTTTCCAAGAAATCATATGACGGCCCAGGATTATAGTGTTATCTCTTATCTCACGCTCAAGCCATCTGCTGATTCCCTCTCTAAAACAAAACAGTCACAAATTAAACAATATAATCTAACTGCCTAATTACTAACGTCGCTAATTGCTAACGGGTCTAAATTTACCAGTTTAAACAATGTGAGGTTTTACATCTATGATGAATTTTGATTAAAATTTCGAACGCGATATAGCGTCCGCGGGACTTACGGGGATAGTAAGATAAAATTATTATATTTGAATTTGGCAATTAGTACGCTCATTTTTATTTAAAGATTAATATATGTATTTCTTACCTTGAAATTATCGCTGTTTCTGGTTTACTACAACGGTTTAAATTTAACTAAGTCTGTGCGAAGACGCATTTAGATATGTTGCTCGTACATATGAATAGTTTTTATTTTTAAAATTAATAGGTAAGTAAATATATTTCAAGTGAATAAATCGTTTTATATGAAAACTGATATTTTTGCGTTAAATGACTTTAATTACAGCATTGACATTACAGACTTTTGTCTTGCCTATGTTCTTACCGGCCAGACCCAAATCAAGGCCTATCAAAGAGGCCTATTGACAAAGTTTTTTTTAATTTTATCATGGAGGGTAGTGGCACGTCTACCCTTCATAGATTTTATGAACATAGACAAAGACAAACTGAAATAGATAATAATTTACATATGACTTCGACTACTTCATAAAATACAAATCAAAATATATTTGATAAAATAATTGGATTTGTTCCTAGAAATCGTATAGACAAAGCCAGTTCTAGCAATGTTGCTGTAGTAAAATATTTTTATGGTAATTACTGGCAATCTTCCTCTAGGAACGGAGCACACATGTACAATTATAAAGGGTCACGTCATTCCAAGGAAGTCAATAGGCCTCAATTTGACAGCTCCGAACAACTGACAGGCTGATATCGTCCGGCGAACTGGTAATCTGTGGGCCCCATAAAGAGGCAAAATTTCAAATGTGCCTTTTGATTTATTTATCCATTTAATAGATAATAAAGCGTCAACACAAAAATAAAATGACTAAAGCAGGCCACTGACGAGCCTTCCAAATGGATGCCGTTGCAATGGATTCATCCAAATGGACGGCATCCTAATATTAAACATTGTACGTTTTTGACATTCACGGACCGATTTTGGATTGCAGCCACGCTATTTGGACTGTTGGAAGGGTCATCAGTGGCCACCTTAAGCCCTGGGCACTCTCTAGCGGCTATTTTTTCCACGGACCATCCGACATCCGATATCAGATCGAACAATGTGAAAATTACCTTCATTAAATAACTGAGATCCCTTTTGGTGAATTCAACAAACTCCGAGTTGAGAACGATGTATTGCAGATAGTTGTCATAGAACAGGCCTTTACTGACGCCCGCCTGGAAACATTGTTAACTTATACTTAGCTATTTATTCCTTAATAAGTTTGACATAAATACATTCTAATTACAGTGGAAACTGGATAAGTGGAACCTGGGTTAGTGGAAAACCTCTTTAAGTGGACCCAAGTTCTCGGTTCCAGTCCCTTGGCAACGAATTACCTCTATAAGTGGAATTTTGGGACCTCTATAAGCGGAATTCATTTTTTCGAAAATTTCTTATTTTTACCTCTGTAACTGGAAGCAGCCGTCTCCGAAACCTCTATGAGTGGAATAGCTCGGCGTTATAAAATTTGTAATTTTAATAAACCGTCACAAGGAGGGTAGTTTGTTTCGTTAACATTATGGTTCGTGTTTTAATTACGTATTTTGTATGAGATCACAAATCGTTCAGTTTGGTTCTTTTAGCCGTGGTGCGGTGCCGTGCTGATAGATAAGCAATGCCTAAGCGCAAAATCAAGTTTTTATATCTCTTCAGGATAAATTAAAAATTATAACAGACTGAATAAAGCAATAGAAACACTGCAGAGTTTTTTTTAATCGCAGCCAAACGTAGACAAAAATGTGTTCGACAGTATTCTCGATATTGAAAGAAATGTGGTAAAATGTGACTCAGGTCAACAAACCAAAATAACGGTTTTTTTTCATTAAAGTACAATCGGTACATTGATTTATTTAACCATACTGGTTTCTCTTGCATAAATAAATATTAGGAGTGATTTTGTTTAATTGATTTTGTTTTTGAAAATTGTAAACGTATACTGTGGATTATTTACAGTATTGCATTTTTTAAAGTCAGGATTACATACCGATTTTTTGTTAATACATTCATATTTAAGAAAAGATGATTATTTATTTCTTGATCTTTTATTTGACCATACTATACGTGACCTCTATAAGCGACATTACTAGCATTCACAACCTCTGTTAGCGAGAGCCTCTGTAAGTGAGAAAACGTTTTATTTGAACCTGGTTAAGTGGAAAACTGGATAAATGGAAAACCTGGATAAGCGGAACTAAACAGCCGGTCCCTTGCGATTCCACTTATCCAGTTTCCACTGTAATTCATATAGCGCGCACAAGTTTTTTGCAGATATCGCGCAGCGTCTGAAGAGCTGACTGAAGAAGAACTGACGGCACAGAAAATTGCCGTGGTATTGGTATCTTACTAACACGTTATGGACTTTCGTTCGAAATGACATTTTATTTGATTTGATTAACAAAGTATATAATATACAAGCCTTCCTCAAGAATCACTCTATACATAGGTTAAAACCGCATGGAAATCCATTCAGTAGTTGAGTTTATCGCGAACATACAGACAGTCGCGGAAGGTGACTTTGTTTTATAAGGTGTAGGATAGGGATGTAGAAAACTGTCAAAAGAAGGTTAATAGTAGATTGTTAACCAAGGGTTGAAAGGCACCCATTTCTGTCGAGGTAGTTTGGCGCTCGAACGCAGTGAGAGCGCCAATAGTCCGAGACGGAAATGGTGCCTTTCACCCGAGTTAAACACTCTACTTTTCATATCGAATGCGAGGAAACCAAACAAGACAAGGCAATTTCGGAAAATCAGCAATTGAAGTACCTAATAGACCTACGGCCATGATTTTTTTCATTAGGACTTACTTGCAATCGGAGACTTTACAAGTGTAAAGATTAATAACCCCTAGCGAAAATCATTTAGATTGCAATATTTACGAAAATACACATTTTTTAACAAACTGCAGTAATTTTAAAATGGTTTGTACATTATAGTATGTAAATCAGCGGGATTGCCTCTTACTTTTTAATTTTATACTTTTTCGTTCTAAAAGCCGCAACAGGCTACCGGACCGCACCGCGACCTTGGTGCACCGCACCACGTAATAACATAATAAAAGTATTTTAAATATTAAATAACTATTTCATTAATAATATAACAAAATTTTTATCTTGTATTTTATTTTATTTTCATGAATATAGTGCTAAATAACTTTAAAAACCAATTTAATATCGTACAAAGGTTTAACTGTGGCTGTATAAGATTTTGCCTTTGCTAATTTACGCAAGTGTAAGGTTTAAAAAAATATTTTTGGTGTATTCCTGTTGGTTCCCGCCTTACGAAATCGAGTAAATAGAATTCAACGAAAAAAACAAGAAAAAATTGTTTTTAACAATTTACTTACATAATTTTTTTATAAAAAAAGGATTAACGTAGGATTAGTAAAATTAAACAATTACCAATTGTTCCAAGCGAGGAAATAAAGACACTATTTTTCCATTTTGTTTCCACCCAGTTGTTCGTGGGACGGGGACGCAGAGGAGTACACTACTTTTCTGCGCTAGAGCATAAACGTATCACTTTCTGCGCACCTTTTAGAACAACAACGACCCACTTTCAGAGCATGAGATATGAAAAATAACCTTTCCAAATGTATAAGTCCTGGATATCTCCGGCCGGATGCAGGCCCGGCCCCGCGTGTTCACAGCGTCACGGAGCCAAGCGTCGAAGAACCTGGAAAACACATCATCGTCAGTACCGTCTTTACCATAAGGGCACACGGGACCCGTGCCCAGGGCCCCCATCCTCAGGGGGCCCCGAAGGACAGACAGTAACAGTATATTTGATTACCTACAAAAAATAGAAAATCATAGTAGAAAAATGTTAGTTTAATTAGCTTTCTTTACTTTCCAAAAGGGCCCCAAATTCTTATGTG
This sequence comes from Cydia splendana, assembly GCF_910591565.1. Lineage (NCBI taxonomy): Eukaryota > Metazoa > Arthropoda > Insecta > Lepidoptera > Tortricidae > Cydia > Cydia splendana. The sequence continues at coordinate 10,459,554 of NC_085984.1, read as the reverse complement.
CCCTAGGGCCCGTGCATAGTTTAAGACTGCCCTCTGATCATCTTCATCATTTGATCGGCTTCTAGCCTATTCGGTAGTGAACTTGCCTACGAAGCAGGAAGTCCCGAGTTCGAAGCCTGGTAAGGGTATTTATATGTGTTTATCACAGTTTTGTTCCTGAGGTATGGATGTTTTCTATGTACCTATTTAACTATTTTTCTGTATTTCTGTATTTAGCCGTTGCTGTAAATATGATAAGCTACAAAAAACATCAGAAAACTAAGGCATTCAGATCGAAGGTCATAACTAAATGTAACTCACCCTTTAGGCCAATTAGGTTCGAACTCGGCCCAGGTGTCCGCCCGCAGCATCCAGCCGAGGCCGGGGAAGAAGTCTGTACGATGGAGGAGCTCGGGCTGCAATAAGTCCACCACCTCTTTTTTCCCGTTGTCGTTCCACGCTGAGACGCACCTGAGAACAATTATATTAAACATGACCAGACTTCGGTAGAGAATATAGGAGCAAAATCTAATGACAGGTAGGGAGTAGGATGGGAGTTACCTATATTGATAAATTAAATTATCGATACTAAAACTAAATAATAAAATTATACGGTTTAGGACTCACTTCTTCTTAGGCCTTTCTTCTCAGCCAGCGCTTCTTAGGCCTACCGCGGCCGCGTGATCTAGGGCCTACTACTACTACTGTTATTTCAGTACTGATTTCAAAAAATTCTGTAACGTCCGACGGTTTTCTAGCGTTAAATAACTGCTGTTAGACTTATACCATATGCTAGAATCCTTGAGTAAGAGGGGATATGTGCCTCGGAAGTACTCGTAGAAATCCGGCGAAATGTCCAGATCATCTGCAAATAAAATTTCCGTCATTGCGTTGCCAATCAAACTGAGATTCAGTCAGGTTTCACACTGCCGCGGAGTGAGGTAACTCCATAAGGGGCGGGGGCATTATGCATGGCAGAAGCGATGGAGTACGTCCGGAGCCCTCCGCGACCGCGAAGAGCAGACCGGCTCGCGGCCGTACAAATGTGAAATCAGTGGCGGATAGGCCCGGGCCTAGGGCGGCAAAAAATTAGGGGCGGCAAATTGTGACAAAAAATTCGCTGATGATAACAAGAAATAACTCAAAATGTAGTCAATAAGATGGGCGCTGCGAAAGGGGCGGCTATAGGGCCTGGTGCCTAGGGCGGCAAAGACTGCAAATCCGCCACTGTGTGAAATACGCTCCGACTCCGCCCCGCCCGTTCGGTGGGAATCGTACTTTATACTTGATATTGGTACGTTCGAGGGGTATTTTTACGGGTCGGGTTGACAGACTACGGTGACACAAGGGTGGAATTCATATAAATGTATGCATGACCTTGACCTTTATAATAACCCTTGACTTTACTGACCTTTGACAATAATGACAACGTTATGAGTATTAAGCTTGGAGTTTGTTACAATAGCCATTAAATAAATTGCCGTATGACCTTAATTTATAAATAGCTGTGACCTTTATGACCTTTATTGACCTTCAACGACAATCACAGCCTCGTGTCCCAAAATCTTGAACACATGGTTGAGCGCGAACTTGAAATGCCGCGCTATCTTATAGTAGCTCCCGTACTTGATGTTGTTACGTTTGAGAGGAATCCTAGACAGGTCCGGTTGGCGTATTACGGTGATGGAAGGGTCGGCGACGGTGAAGGATTTGATCACTTGGTATGTGGCGTTGTGGCCGCAGTCCTGGATATATACAAAATATTACAGATTAATTTACGGCTCTGACAATAATGCCGCCCTAATGTAATCCAGTAACTTTGTCGAATTTTGTAACCTGGCTCTTTTGCGTCAAATCCGGTAGTTCTGATTTTTTGCAGACTTATTTATGATATTGGCCCAATGAGTAGGTAATACAAGTTTGTGACTTCGAGCGCCGAACGCAACTTTGTCAAATATCGAAAAACCCGCGATAATTATGGTTTTCTTTTAGATTTGGGCGATTATAACCCTAAAGGACTAGTTTTTGATAGGGCCTTCTCAGGACGTTTTTAAAGTGGACTAAATTTGCTACAATACGAGACTAGAATTGTCTATGTACATCTAGTAGTTTCAGAAATAAAACCTTTCAAAATTTATAATTTTTTGGAGTTGTATTCGTAGGCTAAGTAAGTGCAGTGAGTATGCACTTTTGTCTCAGGCGATGCCGCTTGGCACAATTGTTTCTAAGGTGGTGAAAGGTTTTATTTCGGAAACTACTAGATGTACAGAGACAATTCTAGTCTCGTATTGTAGCAAATTTAGTCCACTTTAAAAACGTCCTGAGAAGGCACTATCAAAAACTAGTCCTTTAGGGTTATAATCGCCCAAATCTAAAAGAAAACCGAAATTTTTGCGGGTTTTTCGATATTTGACAAAGTTGCGTTCGGCGCTCGAAGTCACAAACTTGTATTATTCATTTGGCCAACATCATAAACACGTCTGCAAAAAATCAGAACTACCGGATTTAACGCAAACGCGAAATGTATAAAATTACTGTATTATTAAGGGGCCCACTGATTACCAGTAGGGCTTGCAATATCGGACGGTTTCCAATTCCGTAACTGGTTTTCGATATTGGATTTTAATTCCGGAATTCCGGAACTGGTTCCGGAATTAGGGTTTATCATATTATTATTCGTTTTTTTAGTAAAAAACAACAAAAAATGTGAAAACCCACTATATACACATATAAAAATATTTGCATAAATCTTCGTGCGTCATGTCAAAAAAAAAACATTATCGAACAAGGATCTCGGAAACGGCTCTAAACATAAAAAAACTCAAAAATGCGCGTTTTCCCAGAGATAAGACCTAGCTAAATCAATTTATCGCCCCCGAAAACACCCATATAGCAAATTTCATCGAAATCGTTAGAGCCGTTTCCGAGATCCTTGTTCGATAATTTTTTTTTTTTGACATGACGCACGAAGATTTATGCAAATATTTTTATATGTGTATATAGTGGGTATAAATAAATCTTTATTTACATACAATATATATATAGTGGTACTACTAAACGAAATTAATAACTAGCTTAAATCTAAAATAGGCCCTTGAGGCATTGTACCAAGGATGCTGGCGGCATTTCCTCGCTGTATCGCAATGCTGATACGTTGTGCGAGGTAGCCGCCAGCTCTTCGGTCACCAGTTACGTCAATCAGACGCTTCGCGATTTCTGCGAACAACTTATGCGCGCTGGGACCCCATGGACCTAGAGTTTCAACACCAAATGGTACAAAATGGGTATTAGTGGCTACTCATGCATATTTTTTTTGTAGGTGTACCTCCGCGAATAGTATAAAAAATAATGAGACAAAAATAAAATGTTTTTTTTTTATAATGAAGTATAAGGACATGATGCAGGTTAAACATATTCATTTTGTAGTCTATTTTATTGTTGTCAAATATAATTTTGTTTGGTTAATCTAACTTGAACGGTTTACAAAATATGACACTTCAATGATACACTGATGATTTTACATTATCCTGAATAACTCGAAAACAAAAGAAGATTGAGGACTGCTATTAAGCATCGAGAGTTCTTAGGACCTGCCAGTACACCACCTGAAAGAATGACCAAATCCGTCGTTGGGGGCACTTCTTGTTCGCTTAGCCTGCTAGACCCTTTAATTTGAAGTAGCTACGTTTTTGTAACCTCTTATTTTACCACCTTATTAAAATGGTTACTTTTATTCACTTCTATGATACGGGGTATTTATTTGGCTAAACTATAGTTGCTAGCAAACCATTCGATGCATAATTTTATAAAATAGTTAGGTAAATATAATAGCTTCCTACTTTTCCTAACCTAGTATTCTCTCTGAATCGAAGATAAAAAGTCCAAATATTTTTAAATTTATATTCTTAAAATTAGTTTATGTAGGATTTAGACTATTCTGACTATTCTAAGCAAGTAATTCGCTTTGCTTTTTTTATGAGTCCATATTGTCCCACTGCTTTAGCAAACGGAAAAGTAAAATATACCTATACTATAGGTAGTTCACTAAATTACTAAGCTAAGAGGCACTTAATAACAACAAAAAACACAAGTATAGTGTAGTTTCTTAACAAGTTTCAATAATAAACGTATTAAAACCTAAAAAAAGTACTTAAATCCAATTCCGGAATTTTCGATATTGAGTTGTATCAATTCCGGAATTGTAATATCGGAAAATTTGTCCTAGATTCCGGAATTTCGAAATTCCGGAATGCAAGCCCTAATTACCAGTTCGCCGGACGATATCAGTCTTTCAGTTAAACTCAATATTTGACAGCTCCGAACCGGCGAATTAGTAATCTGTGGGTCCCTTTAGGGATGAATGTTGATGGACGGAGAGCGGATGGTAGACCCAAAAAACGAGGGATGGATTGTCTGAAAGAGGATATGAGAAAGAAAGGAGTGAGTGCTGAGGTGACTAACTTTTACTCTTAACTGCTCTTAACTTATGCCTTTTGTAATAAGGTCCACCGATGGACAGTTAACATTGTGGGCGATGGTACCTGACTGACTATAATTGGGAACGTCTCATTCTTGGGTCTGAACTTGATGAGGTTGTCCAGACACCGCTTGACCGTGACGCGGTCACACGCTATCACTAGCACCGGTAGCACTGTATCTGGAATCACATACATTTTGTAGGAAAGATTAGAGAGGGAGCAATATAGACATAGAGTAGTCTCTCCAGGCCGGTGATATGCCTGGGGACCGAAGACAGATGCCGTTAGGGAGCTAGAATGGTGGAGCCTCCCGATCATCACGTCGGGGTCACCAATGTAGGAAAGATTAGAGAGCGAGCAGCGATTTCGCTGCGTACTGTCATACTGGAATGGAAGCGAAGTCGTTGCGCGCTCACGGCGATATCGTTGCGCGCTCGCGACGAAGTCGCTGCGCGCTCGCCTCGCTTTCAACTCGCTCGCAAATCGCCAGTGTGGCCACGCCCTAATACCAGCGGGGTTGTGTGTGTTGTCGGCCTTTAAGATGGTAGTATGTACACTCTTTTCTTGGATATCGTATTAGTCCGAAATACCGCAGGCGACAGTTCATTCCACAGTTTCCAATGTTCGGCATTATTTAAAATAACACTCTAGTTATTTATTGGGAGGAATATTCCAAAACGTCCACTAGTGTGAAACCCGCTCTGCGAAGCCGCGAACGCGAGTGTGGACTGTGTGGAGTCGATTTCGCAGACCTGCCTTCGCGCTGCGACTCGCGCACGAGTGTGGAGCGGGCTTGAGCGATAGCAAACACGGGCAGCGGCGGATTTGCCATCTTTGCCGCTCTAGGCCCCAAACCCTGTAGCCGCCCCTTTCTCAGCACCCATCATATTGACTACATTTTGAGTTATTTCTTGTTATCAACAGCGAATTTATTGTCCAATTTGCCGCCCCTAATATCTTGCCGCCCTAGGCCCGGGCCTACGAGGCCTTAGGGCAAATCCGCCACTGAACACAGAGCAGTTTTGGGGATAGAACTCATAGAACGCCAAATAAATAACTACAAATACTCTCTGTAAGAGCCCAATTAATTTAAAATATAAATTTACCTTTCGACTCGGCCTTCCCAACGTCCGGAGCTCGCAGATAATTCACTCTACGCGCCGCCTTGGGCTTGGGTCGCTCTACCTTCTTCCTAATCCGCTCCACAACCATTTCCTCCAATTTCTTTATCCTAGTTTCTATGTCCTCTACTTTGGCTCTTTTCTTCACTATAGGTCGCTCGCTCCCATTATAAAAGAATACCAATGATACAATAAATAAGGATACTAGACATATTACGAGGAACTTCTTACAAAGGTTCATTTTGAATATAATTAGTAAAATACAATACACCACTAATTCACACACGTATTTAGACGGCGATAGCAGTAATTAATCATATTTCCCTAAGTCAATTCACATTCCGATGCCAAAGGGGCCCGATTTCTTAGTTGTATTTTAATTTTTAGTTTTTAGTTTTATTTAGTTTCAATTTATAGATAAGTTAAGTTTATTTTTACGATAAAAATAGGTGTAATTTTTATGATTTACTTATAAAGATGATTTAGCTGTTATAGCATTTGTTAAAGAAATTAAAGGCTTAAATAAATAAATAAAATAAAAAGTTAGGCGCATATTTATAAATTATAAATAAGTTAAACTTGACAATAGCAACCAAATAGCACGATCAAAGAGTATAATAATATCTTTGAATAATATATGAGCACGATAGCAGAGCTGCCTTTTTTTGAAGTTGATGCTTTTTATTTTTTTATCATCAAACCTACTTCATAGTCAAGTTCTCACCTTATTACTCTATGGATTCATTTTTTACAAGTATTAAATCTCATAGGTATTCTAATAAGGTCTTATAGGGATTTTTTCTTCAACCTTGTGCAGTGTGTACAGCTCCTAACAACAGGGTCATTCCACCGTTTCGGGTGTTACACTTGAACTCTTAAAATAAGGTTTTATTCGATATTGTAACAGGAACTAGGAGGTTATAACTATTGATTCATCTACTACTTTGATAATATTTTCTTTTCCTGTACACACATAATTAAAGTATAAGAGCAATAACGAGAGACTCACTAAAAAGTAGCTGTTTCGGGCGTTACGGGAATTGGCCTATACCTTCTGACCATCAGTAGCAAAATGCATAATTTAGCGAATTTTGTCAAGTAACCTCCAGTTTTATTTATGTCAAGTAATAATAGTTAGTATAGTCTACTGAAAAACTGAAGTAACACTTAGTATCACTTTTCAATTAATTTTAATAAAATAAATTACCTGTTTCGGGTGTTACTCATGGTTCGTTTCGGGTGTTACGAGTACGAAATTAAGACAGATTTATACGAAATTATGGCTCATTTTATTGAAATTATTGTCTTTTTAATAAATTCGATTAAAAACATAAGTAATAAATGCTGAATGATTATAAAATACATTAATCTTAACAATAAAAACTGTTTCTCGAAGATATCATAATTATTTTTCTTTCGATGCGAATATTACCGAAAATATTCACTTAATCAAAAAATGGTTGATGGTGACACCTATTCATTTTGAAAGATCTATCCAACGACACCCCACATCACAGGATTAAAGTCGCAAAAAAATTAAAAATATTTTGTACAGGAGCAAACCTAAAAAAAAATATTTTTTGTAATTTTTGTGTTACTACTTTGTCGCCATGATTGATTTATGTATCCATGACAAATTGCAGCTTTCTAGCACTAACCATCACGGAGAAAAGCCGGGGACTGACAGGCGGACGATCAACACGTTTCGGGTGTTACACAACTTCAAACTTTAAAACATACGACTAAAGCAGACGCTAAAACAACAACTATTACACATTTGTATAGGTTCACATCATAGCCTTTCTTTGGCAAAACCATAGACCTATATAATAGGGACAAGACATATTGTTCTATACGTACAATTGCTTATAGAAATAGCACCCATTTTGACGGCACACACATAAATATATATCTGTCTCGTTTTTACTCAGCACTGTAACCCATAGCAAAAAAAGGTGACAGTATTTCAGTACGGACATAAAGTGTTCCATGAAAATACGTAAATACCTAATGCGGCCGAAAATCCGCCATGTTTAGTCACGCAAATGTCATTGTCTGTCAGTTCAGCAGATACTTGTCCTGTCAAAAAGTCGTGGTGAAAATTAAAATTATTAATTATCTTTCAATATTTTGCTTGTGATTGAAAATAATTGAAGCCAAATGTGAATAATTACGTCGCGAATATGCCAGTGTGTAGTGTATTAGGGTGCGGCATAAGAAAACCACCAAATCAGCCATCTTTAACCATACACAGGTACGCTATAATTTACATGAAAAATATTGGTTATTGTTAATGTTCCTGGGAAATTTAAGGATGTTTCACATTATAAATAGCAAGGTTCTTCTGTGCAGTTATAGATCATGAAGTGATTGGATTTATTTAACTATATTTTTACGCTTAAATAATGTAAACATTTCAGCTAGGGTTGTACTTTATTTATCGACTTTGATATCGATATATTATGATTGCCTATTTATATTTTCTTATTTTATCATGCTACCCCGCTTCAAACCAACTAAATTATCTTAATTTAATAATTAAATCATTTTTATAGCTTACCAAGAAATGAACATAAAAAGAAAGAGCTGGAGATGGAGACCCTGACCGACTCTCGGGAGCACTCGGGTCCGTGGGGTCGTTACTCCACAAGCTGCCCTGCGGGCTTTTTTATATCATTATTATAGTTTTTTTATATAATTCGACATTAAGAGACCATATACATATAGTTGTAATTTATAAAATGGTTAATGTATTGTTATTATTTTGACGTATAAAAATGCCCTTGTGGCCTATTTGCTGAATAAATGTTGAAGAAGTTGAAGAGCGGAAGTCATTCCTTATTTTTGTAATAAAAAAATGTTCTGAATGTGTTTTGTTTTTTTTCACCCGTCGCTTAATAAGCTTGAATTTTGTATCGCTCTCACTTATAGATACGACGCACCAAGGTCGAGGTGCAGTGCGGTAGTGTGTTACAGACTTCAGGGTTAGCAACACAACAAAATTGATTGTAATAGAGAGGTAAAGTCCAAGAAAAACACGTACACTTATTCTGACATCCAAAACAGATGGCGCTGTACTGCGCCATGTGTTTTGCGGTCACTAAGTTGTCAAACGTCAACTTTTGAAAATCAGTGTTACCGCAAAAATCGCAATATGTATTGAGTAGTACAGCGTCATCTCGTTTACCTGTCAAATTTGAAGCACGAAATTGTCCTAGACTCCACACATCTTACTAAATCAAAGTATCTTTTCACATAACAATATACTAATAAAGATTTTTTATTTATTTACTTACTTCCTATTAAAACATAAACTCCACAAATAATACATACTTAGTATTTTAAATAAAATGAGCCGAGAACGTTAAAAAGGTATCGATGTATCGATAAAACCTAGTAACAGTAAAAATCTTCTGGGCAGCACTAAAACCGCCATGTTTAGTTCTAAGATGACGTCACAGTGGCACGCATTATTCGTTGACGTTTCACTTCCATAGGTTTCATATTTCAGTGGGCAAAACATGTTTGGCTATAGTTAATTACGGGAAAAGTTACACATACTTTTATCTCTTTTTCGTTTCGGGTGTTACTTTGAGACCACAGTCTAGAATACTCTTCTAAAAACCGATTAATCCATGCTTTTTAATATTTTTAAAGACAAATTATAAAATTACGATATTTTACCTGAAATAACTGCGGGAAATTTCTAACAGTTTACAGTTACTTTCTTTTTAATTAGTCTTGCCAATATCGCTGTATAAAATTAGTTTTACGCCTATCATTTAAACGTTGCGATCAAGTACATGAAAAGCACGTAAAAATTGTTTTTTTTTCGGTTTTTTTTTTCTGACATGAAGGTTTGGTATGTTTTCTATGGAAATAGGTTAGTGTTGACTTCTTAAACTAATTTTCATTTTTGAACCCTTAGTATTAGCGTTTATTATGGAATGACCCAACAGTTATTCGTTCCAAGCACGAACGGTGTACTGCCGTTACCAATTTTAGACCCAAATAGAACAAAGAACAAGTATATACCTATTAGCACAGAATAAATATACTGGGTCAAGCAGATCTTGTCAGTAGAAAAAGGAGGCAAATTTGAAAAATGTAGGCGCGAAAGGATATCATCCCATAGAAAATTTGAATTTCGCGCCTTTTTCTACTGACAAGATTTGCTTGACCATCTATAATAGTAGGTATGTACTAGGTACAAAAGACTCACTCTCTAACAAAACGCGTCTGTTGCGATCAGGACAGATATGGCCGCTAGGTGGCGACAGCTCCACGCGCGGCTTATGGCTAGCCACCAAAATTGGTGTGGAACGGATGTACTTTTAGCTACCTGTAGCAAAGCAACGAAAACGCGGAGTGAGCCACGCCTGCTATTAGGTAGTCCGAAAAAATAGCTTTACCTACTGTTTACTATTAGGCATATGTTATCTATACCGGAACGGTTTTAAACAATTTAAACTAACACAAAACTCAAGCCTAATTAACCAATAAGGGCATGAAATCGACCCTCCCCACATGTTAATAGTTCCCATAAACAAACATAACTTTACCGTTTATGTATCCTTAAAATATATGAAAAGACTAGAAATTTTAAATTTTACCAACCGCATTCACAAGACAATTTTACAAATGTAGTAGCAGTGGCGCTAGTAGTCACATAAAAAGTGACAGTTACCATGAAGTTGTATTAGTTCCAACTTTCGCCGCTCGCATATTAAAGTTGGTGAAACCATAAATTATAGATGGTAGCGCCATGGCGCATACCGAAGCAATTTGGAAGCGCTAAAGTTGAAAGGTCGCATGCCACGGATTAAAATATGCGGAAATGCGTACGGGAACTGTCAAATAGAGTTTGTTAGGGGTCCGTAGTGGCATTAAAAAAACCTTTGGTTCCATAACAGCATTGACGGGTATAAAAAAAACCGACGAAATGCGAGCCGGTCTCGCGCACGAAAGGAAAAAAGCGGCCAAGTGCGAGTCGGACTCGCCCATGAAGGGTTCCGTAGCAGCAAATAACATAATAAAATTGCGGTTTACGATTTATGACGTATTAAAAAAAACTACTTACTAGATCTCTTTCAAACCTATTTTCGGTGGAAGGTTGCATGGTAATGTACATCATATATTTTTTTAGTTTTATCATTCTCTTATTTTAGAAGTTACAGGGGGAGGGGGACACATTTTACCACTTTGGAAGTGTCTCTCGCGCAAACTATTCAGTTTAGAAAAAAAATTATATTAGAAACCTCAATATCATTTTTGAAGACCTAGGTCTTATCCATAGATATCCCACACTGTATGGGTTTTAAGGAAAAATAATTTTCGAGTTTCAGTTCTAAGTATGGGGAACCCCCAAAATTTATTGTTTTTTTTTTCAATTTTTGTGTGAAAATCTTAATGCGGTTCACAGAATACATCTACCTACTTACCAAGTTTCAACAGTATACTATAGTTCTTATATAGCTGGTCAAACCAATTTGTCAGTAAATAGGAACAAACAAAACTATACCCATCCTTTTCTTTTGGGTACTAGTACTAGTGTAAGACAAAGATAGTATGATTCTCTCTATCTATGTTTGAGATTAGACAGTCCTTTGACACACTATAGTTTCGGACAAAAGTGGCTGTGACATACGGACGGACAGACAGAAAGACAGACATGACGAATCCATAAGGGTTCCGTTTTTTGCCATTTGGCTACGGAACCCTAAAAACGCCAAAAATAAGCCCTACTTAAATATTTATTTTATTCTGTTTTTAGTATTTGTTGTTATAGCGGCCACAGAGATGACAGTGTTATTTAAAACGTCAAAATTCTATGAAATTATGACGTATAAATAACACTTGCACTGCGTGGGCTATCAAAATCGCTGCAGACTTTTCTTGGTCTAACTCTAGTAGTAGGTAGAGTAGAGGTAGACGGAACCCTGATTTCAAACAACGCAGAAACACTGGTAGTACTTTTTTCACTGGCTGAATGGGCATCAATCAGGGTCTCTAAAAAAATAAGCGCCGTGCCATAGAGCAGTAGGTAATTATAACAAACTATTCCGGTTATTTGAAAAGGCGCGAAGTTTTTGCAATTTATATGTTTGCGTTCAAATTCCTTTAACTAATAAAAATAACTAATATTTTTTGTAGCGGAATTCTATAGTGCAGTTAACTAACCATTCATGAACCTTAACACAACACAATAAAGGTCTATAACAACTTAGTTATTGCTAGAACATTAAAAAAAAACAGGCGCCGCCAACTCATAATTGTGACAAAATATTTCGGTTATTCAGAAGGGCGCAGACATTTTTTGTGGAGATATTTATTGTTGACATCTAGTGGGACATTTGTTTGCGTTGGTTTTTTTGCCGGTAATTATAGAAATGACGGTTTAATGAAGATATTTTTGCTTTTAAATTGGGTCTGTGTTTGAGCTGGTTTTGAAATCTTCTGTGGTACTTGTGAGAACTTCTATAGGTATTTACATAGTTTTTTTTTTGTTTTTATTACTGATTTATAAAAATAAAAACAACGGGGTGCACTCCGGGAGTGCCGGCAGAAGTGAATACTCAACGACATTGTAACTCAAAATATTGATAACAGCGCCATCTAGTGCAAAATATCTGCAGCTATGTATGACTTACTTGACTTGACTTACTACAGACTACAGTTATATTAATACCAGTTTGAGGGAAACTCACTAGATGGCATTTAAATAAAAAAACAATGACATTGTCCGTCACACATGACGTCACGCCTTACGCGTTACGCTGTCTCGAGTTTAACATTTTTTCCCCACCTCAAAAAGTGCACAGCGCCGCTAAAGAAGTTTTCACTTTAAAAAAACAATATAAACTAGAGATGCACCGGATATTCGGTTACTATCAGGTATCCGGCCTATCCGGCCGGTTTTTTACTATCCGGCCGGATACCGGATAGTGACCTAGTATCCGGCCGGATACCGGATAGTAACATTGCTTGATTTTGGAGTAAACAAAATGGATTTAAGAAACAGACAGACACGGTCATAATCGTACTTGTTTATTATTTTAAAGCAATTTATACATTCCACTGACTTGTACGCGCACTCATTTCGAACCTAGAAATGTGTCCGCGCGAACGTTCACTAGGAAACAGGTCAAACCTGCAGAATACGCACCTGAAAAACCGAAATGTATGTATAGTTCCGCTGGCCGAATATTCGGCGGCCGGATACCGGATATTCGGCCGATGGTCAGGCCGATATCCGGTATCCGGTATCCGGCCAAACAACTATCCGTTGCATCTCTAATATAAACAAGAACAGGAATGTAAAACTAAAACAAACTACAATTAATGTATTATTTAGGTATTTATTACTATTTATGCGTATTTTAAGAGCGCTCTTACAAGAAAAGTCGAAATAATGCAAAATTGATGATACTAGTCGACGAAATTCAGGACTTTGCGCTCATTATTAGAAACAATGAGTACGTGTTCCAGTAAAAGCGTCTTCTTATCTTTATAAATATCGTTGTAAATATTAGAAAAAGGACTTATTAAATTAGTAATGATTTTTTTTCTGATGGTCGTTTCCGAAAAACCCCGTGAAGCACTGAATGGCGAGCTCTTATTTGGAAATGTTGAGAATTTTACTCTGCTAAACCTGGCTATTTTGTATTACTAATACCCTGTACTTTAGGCATATCAAACTATATTTTTCCTACATACCTTTGAGAAAGAGAAAATCAAAGTAAAACGAACTCGATTTTCTCTCCGAAACAAGTGTCAATTCCTACGAAAATCTACTTAATATCGAAGTCATTTTCATACTCAAGCAATCTGCAACGTTTGCTTATACTGTTGGTATACATTAGTGTTTATGAAATTCTACTATAATTTTTTGGCAATTTTTTGAAAACTACTCTATATTACCGATGACGCGCGCTGCGCCAGCTCAGTGCCGCGGCAGAGCTTATAGAGGCAGGACGTGTGTCGGTCGGCTCCGCACATTTTCAACGGCGACGATGAGGTTTTTTATCATTGTGTGCGGCGGGCGCCGTGTAAAACGCTATACTGTGTGCGTGTAAACCGCAACGAGAGACTTTGATCCTAGCACCGTTTTTATAGTATTATAATTTATAATGATACAGTTTAATAAACTACCGGACAGGATTAAAAATATTTGAAACGACCTGACATTCTATATGTATTTATTTGACTCAAGATAGTTTGACTCAGGGTCTGATGATGGAGCCGGAAGGTGGTCACCGGTATCAATCAACCATGCAACTAAACCACTTCGTGTTTGGGCTCGTTTGATTCGGCTCAACAAGATCTTTGACTTAAGATAGTACTCAGGGTCTGATGATGGAGCCGGAAGGTGGTCACCAGTACCAATCAACAATGCAACTAAACCACTTCGTGTTTAGGCTCGTTTTATTCGTCTCAACAAGATCTTTGACTTAAGATAGTACTCAGGGTCTGATGATGGAGCCGGAAGGTGGTCACCGGTACCAATCAACCATGCAACTAAACCACTTCGTGTTTGGGCTCGTTTGATTCATCTCAACAAGATCTTTGACACAAGATAGTACTCAGGGTCTGATGATGGAGCCGGAAGGTGGTCACCGGTACCAATCAACCATGCAACTAAACCACTTCGTGTTTGGGCTCGTTTGATTCGGCTCAACAAGATCTTTGACTTAAGATAGTACTCAGGGTCTGATGATGGAGCCGGAAGGTGGTCACCAGTACCAATCAACAATGCAACTAAACCACTTCGTGTTTAGGCTCGTTTTATTCGTCTCAACAAGATCTTTGACTTAAGATAGTACTCAGGGTCTGATGATGGAGCCGGAAGGTGGTCACCGGTACCAATCAACCATATGCAACTAAACCACTTCGTGTTTGGGCTCGTTTGATTCGTCTCAACAAGATCTTTGGCACAAGATAATACTCAGGGTCTGATGATGGAGCCGGAAGGTGGTCACCGGTACCAATCAACCATGCAACTAAACCACTTCGTGTTTAGGCTCGTTTGATTCGTCTCAACAAGATCTTTGACACAAGATAGTACTCAGGGTCTGATGATGGAGCCGGCAGGTGGTCACCGGTACCAATCAACCATGCCACTAAACCACTTCGTGTTTAGGCTCGTTTTATTCGTTTCTATAAGATCTTTGACACAAGATAGTACTCAGGGTCTGATGTTGGAGCCGGAAGGTGGTCACCGGTACCAATCAACCATGCAACTAAACCACTTCGTGTTTAGGCTCGTTTGATTCGTCTCAACAAGATCTTTGACACAAGTTAGTACTCAGGGTCTGATGATGGAGCTGGACTGTGGCCACGGGTACCAGTCTACCATGTAACTGAACCACTTCGTGTTTGGGCTCGTTTGATTTGTCGCAACAAGATCTTTGACACAAGGTAGTACTGAGGGTCTGATGATGGATCCGGAAGGTGGTCACCGGTACCAATCAACCATGCAACTAAACCACTTCGTGTTTGGCTTCGTTCGATTCGTCGCAACAAGATCTTTGACACAAGTTAGTACTCAGGGTCTGATGATGGAGCTGGACTGTGGCCACGGGTACCAGTCTACCATGTAACTGAACCACTTCGTGTTTGGGCTCGTTTGATTCGTCGCAATAAGATGTTTGACACAAGATACTACTCAGGGTCTGATGATGGAGCTGATGATGATAGACAGGTACCCGTCGCCACCTTCGCGCTCCATCATCAGACCCTGAGTACTACCTTGTGTCAAAGATCTTGTTGAGATGAATAAAACGTGCCTAAACACGAAATGGTTTAGTTGCATGGTTGATTGGTACCGGTGACCACCTTCCGGCTCCAACATCAGACCTTGAGTACTATCTTGTGTCAAAGATCTTGTTGAAACGAATAAAACGAGCCTAAACACGAAGTGGTTTAGTTGCATGGTTGATTGGTACCGGTGACCACCTTCCAGCTCCATCATCAGACTCTGAGTATCACCTAGTGTCAAAGATCTTGTTGAGACGAATCAAACGATCCTAAACACGATGTGGTTTAGTTGCATGGTTGATTGGTAATGGTACCTTCCAGCTCCATCATCAGACCCTCAGGACTGTCTTGTGTCAAAGATCTTGTTGAGACGAATCAAACGAGCCCAAACACGAAGTTGTTTAGTTACATGATAGACTGGTACCCGTGGCCACCTTCCAGCTCCATCATCAGACCCTGTGTATCTTCAGTGTCAAAGATCTTGTTGAGACGAATCAAACGAGCCTAATCATGTTACTACATGGTTGATTGGTATCCGTGACCACCTTAATCATCATTAGATCCTCAGTACCAGTTCGTTTTTAAACCCTCGTTGATACAAACTTTACAACCTATAGGTACCAAATGTAATGACGAAACATGTAAATAAGCGAGTAGGTACCTATAATTTCTTTCGAGTAATATACCTTCATAAGTACAAGTATGGGGCTATTCATAAATTACGTCGTTTCAAATGGGAGGAGTGGGGGGGGGGTCTGGACATCGGATGATGGTAACATGACGTAGGAGGAAACAGATTCATCCGAAGCTTGATTTTTGGATGATTTGAGGGGGGGGGGGGGGGGGGGGGTCAAAAATCGTCAAAAATAGATGACGTAATTTATGAACAGCCCCTATGTACATTTGCACTGCATTTAGTATTTTCGTACTTACCAAATAACAGTTTTAGAACTTTAAAAGTTAAGTACAGTTAGTGTTGTTATGGTTGATTTCAATATGCTTCGCGAAGGATCAAGAATGTTTAATCCATCATTGTAGTGCGAGTGTGGTAGAAGGGATCGGCGTACTGAGCTCGCACGGCCTGCCGCAGCGCGTAAAATACCTAAACTCGCTCAACGCCGAAATGTAATAGCGCTCTTAAATAGGTGGTCCTGTCAACTTCTGTCCGCAAATATTGAAAGTCGAAATTTTGTTACTTAGGTAGGTAGCTACCTTCGCCTATCGCTCGAATATGCAAGAGCGATAGAGAGACAGAAAACAAAATTTCGATTTTCTAATATGCTCGCGCCGCGGTAGATGAATCTGGGTGCACGGTAGTGTCCCCGCCAAGTCGAGTAAAACAAAGAAAAACATTCAGGGCAGTTCTAGTTTTATATCAAAAGAAACTCTGCCTCTGTAAGTACCTAACTTAAGTAGCAACCACTCACCTGTCCGGTGACAGATCTCCCCGAAGAGCGCTCGGGTAAGTGAAGTTGCCACTCCCCAACAATTTTCCACAAGCTGCCCGGCGTTGAGGTTGCCTGATTGCACTGGTAAAACTAGCGGGCGATGTGATCATATATCCCTACACAGATGTTCTTTCATTTCCTTGTTGCTATACCTAGCGGCAATCGAAAAACACATAAACACACTGAGAAAAGTGAGAAATATTTAACTGTTTATCCATTACGGTTATTGAGATACAGTCATCAGCGGACAGACAGACGGGCAGCGGAGGCATAGGATAGGTAGGTTTGTCACACTTCCGGTACGGAAGCCTAAAAAAATGATGACAGATTCTATTAGATATCCGACTCAACCTTTTACAGACTGACTTCTAAAAGTTCTAAAATACTTGAAAAAGAACATATTAAAGAGAGAGAGTCCCATGAAACTTAATATTCTTCTAACTTAGATTCCTTTAATAACTCTACTCAAAAGGTGATATGAAGTAGGCATGTCTCTTACTCATCCAACAGGAACAGGAAATACAAATTAGACCATAAATCTACATCTGACTCTAATTATGTGCATACCGACTCAATCGTATCAGGTACAGGCCTTTCTACCAAGTCAAAGCCAAGAAACGCAATCAAATAATTATCTACACATTAATAACAAATGTCAAAACCCCCTCCGACGCGTCCAATTACACAAACTAACTAAATAATTATCACAATTAATGATCACGCGCATAATTCACTCCCTAAATAAATCGTCTTCGATGTTACAAAGCGCTCGCGCAGCGGCCACGCCCCCTCGCTCTGATTGGTCAATCTCTAATTATATCTTCATGCGCGCTCCAAGAGCTATTTGCATCGTTTAAGACGCTTCAACGAAATATCAACTCTATCTAGTGTTATTAAGGTTGGAAGTTGTTTGGGAGGTCTTTAAGTGAAGCATACAGAATTGTCAACCCGAAAGACGCCCATTAGCTGAAGCTCTTCATCTCCATTCCAATCAAACTATTCCGACAAGTCAAATCGTGTTAAAAACACATCCAAATTTGAATTCTAATGTTAGAAAACAAGGTTGGTTTCTGTTTGTCAAAGAAGTTGAAACGCAAATATGTTTTTCAGAAGAGGCAGTTAAGATTCTTGGCTTGGACCAATTTGACAAAAACGCGTCGTTAGTTTGGGAGTAGTTTAAATTATTATCGCGTGTGAGACACTCGACACGGACTTCAAAGTTTCAAAACGGTGTGGGGATCTTTTATGTGAAGACGTGCGAGTGAGGGTGTTTGGAACTTTGGTCCTTAAAAAAATACCTACTATGTGTTAGTGCTAATGGTGAAACTGTGTGTAATACATGTAATAATTAGTCGATAATACTTAATAGAGTTACGTTTTTTATTGTCATATAAAAAGTGCAATAAACAAAGAGAAATCTATATTCTTAGGTGCTATATTTACGAACAATTACAACAAAAAAGTGATTTTAAAAGAAGCTATATTACAAATTACAACAGAAAAAGCAGAGAGTAGGTATATAGGACCTAACAACAAAAATACCCAAATTGTAAAAGTTACAATAAGATGGACCACACAGAAGAAATGGACGTCGAAAATGCAACAGAAAAGAATGAGAGAAAACTTCCCTTCTCAATAGAAAATCTCCTTTCAGACACATTTAAAACTAAAGATGTTGATACAAATAATGAACCTGGTGCAAGTGGTGATAATGATAAAGCTGTGTTTGATTATCCGAAATATAATAATGATATTGATGATAATGATAATGAGTCAGATGATGATAAAAGTGACGTTGATGTGGAGAGCTCGACAGATGCGCAGGAGTTGGATAAAGTTGCTGATTATCAACAATCAAGTGAGTAGCATCTATTTTACGGGGTAAAGTTAATTTAGTAAATCCCAAAAATAAAAATACTCTAATACTACAACGTAAAATAGTAAATTAATCAAACCGACACCTTAATTTTGTCTTGCTTGAAGTCGGTTTTTTCTATTGCAGTTATAACACCATTATAATTAAAACTACCGACTAGGCTAGGAGGCCGTCAAAACTGATGTGTCTTTCGGTTTTTCAGAGTCTGGAGATGTAACATTATTATTTGCTGGACTTGGCGGGGGCACTACCGTGCACTCAGATAAGCTAGGTTAGGTAAGGTCACTGTGGGCAAGTCCGTCTACAAGGCAAGTCCGTCAACATGTTATAACTTTTGAATTTGAAGGCGTATGCGACTTTGGAGTCCAGTCGATTAACCAGTTTTTCGCGCTACTTCCGTCACTGTAAAACAGATGGCGCTGTGACAACCAACTTCAGAGCAATCCGCCTCAACAAGTAATTTCGTGTTTTGAACTCGAAGTCATAGTGCGACAGCCGTTCGAAAAAAAAATGTTAAAAATAGTTTTTGAAAAGATTGTGCATCAGAAAGTAACTACGTAGGTAGCATAAGAACCAATTGTCTTTATTCTATTTTTAAAATATCAAAAATTAGCTTAGTTTTGTAATTATACGTTCCACAATTTATCATATTAAAATTTGACTAAGTTGGAAAGTCCGTCTATTATGTTCAAGGCAAGTCCGTCATATGCCGGACTTTCGTTAAATCAGAGATTACCAACTGTTTTTGCGACTTTAATATTATAACGATTTGATAAGGTATCAAAAAACCCTCCTGACTTTGCGCATGATGTTACTTTATTAAATTTTGATCTCAGTAAATTAAAAGAAACGATTAAAATTCATTTTATAATTACTATTGATCTTTTATTTCGGAAATCAAAAAAATAATTATGTTTAATTATTTGCCAAAAAAGGTTTACCACCCCATTTTGGTAGTATATGCCGGACTTGCCTTTGTTTTAGAAAAATGGTGTTTATTTCGAATCTAAACCCTATATTAACAAGTTTAAAATACACTTTTCATTGTCTTGATCCGTCCTTTTTAGGAATTTGACTACGAACATATACGCACCCATAGATTGGCTGATATCATAACTAGACGGACTTCCCTTAAACTGCACGGGAAGTCCGTCTACTCGCCGAATTTTAAAAAATGCCATTGTTTTTGCTTAATTTGTGCTTGAAATGATCTGTCACTAAGGCTAAACTATTAATTATTAAATTCTTCATCGTATGCGATTACAAGCAGTAACATAGGTGAATAATTAACGGAACTAGATCACTCCAAAGTCAAAAAAAAATAAAGTATGCCGGACTTCGCCACAGTGACCTTACTAGGTTTTCTTATATAGCGATCTTTGTATTATAATCGCTAAATAAATAATTCCCATCCATAAAATGCCTTTCGTCGAAGTGGAACTGAATGAAGACCAGAACTACCTTTGGCGAATCGCTCGTTGTCTTTGTTGGGTGCTTTTTAAGCAGTTTGTTTTCTTAAAAGTGCTTGAAGTGAAAATGTTAATTAAGAAAGAGCCCATCAACGTTCACACTAGCGCCACTGCTAAATAATCGTGATTATTTAAATTTAACGAAAGATATTTAAAAAAGGGGGCCGCTACGTACTGTATTTTTTATTTAAGTACCTTTTGAATACATCAAACTAGTTTTTATGTTGCTGGATTCGTCGAACTATGAACTCAAAACAAAAACGGCCGTTTTAACTTTGGACGCATAGATTGACGAATCCAATTATCCAGCAACATAAAAACTAGTTTGATGTATTCAAAAGGTACTTAAATACAAAATACAGTACTGTATTAATAAAAAATACAGTACGTAGCGGCCCCCTTTTTTAAATATCTTTCGTCAAATTTAAATAATCACGATTATTTAGCAGTGGCGCTAGTGTGCACGTTGATGGGCTCTTAAGAAACGTAGTCCTCCTTTAGAAATCGCAAAGATTACAGGTAGAGTGTCGTGGAACACTCGGTTGGAATGAAGTTAAGAAAGAGTAGTGACACTCGTGAGCTCGTCAGAAACTTCTACACAGAAGTTTTTTCGCCTATGGGATCATCCGCCAAGTCCGTACCGTGCGATAAGGAACTTCGTTCCAATAAAGTTTTTGAGAAACCAGTAGGTACTTTAACTTCAATTCAAAGTACATAACAAAGAAAAAGACCAGGCAAAGTGGAGAAGATTGAGCAGGAAAGCGGACCCTGGCGCTAGGCCTGGAAAACGCTAGGTTGAAGAAGAAGAAGGAACAAAGAAAATGATGTACCATCACGCTCCGCGATTTTTGTGCCCTTTAGGGTCCTATTAGATAAATATATTCAACACTTAACGCTATGAAATGTCCGATTTAGCTATTACTCTAAAAATAAATGGATCAACAATCACAGAGCGTGACTGCTGTACATCATATGATTAAAAAAAATAACTTGTAGGAAAAGCAGACTGAACTAAATATATCTGTCCAGCTTTTCAAATCTTGTTAAATTTCCAGATTAGATATCTCTCATATCTCAAAAACATGAAATCAAGAAAAGAGCGCGTACCTACCTAACTCTTACTAAGAAGAGCGCGTACCTACCTAACTCTTAAGCCGGCAACACACTAGAGTTAGACCAAGAAAAGTCTGCAGCGGATTTGATACCCCACGCAATGCAAGTCTTATTTATAAGTACGTCATAATTTCATAGAAGTTTGACGTTTAAAATAACACTTGCACTGCGAAGGCTATCAAATCCGCTGCAGACTTTTCTTGGTATGACTCTAACAACCCCTTTGGTGTGGCAGGTGTCCATTGAATTGTTTTCTACAAAATTTTAATTATTTGGACTTACAATTGATCGTTATTATACTTATTTACTCCGTTGCCTCTGTACTGATGTGATCCAAAATGAGACTTACTTGGCCTCCGATATGAGGTCTGTCAATTGTTGACTCGTAGTTCACCCAGATCTACAGGACCTCCAGTGGTGGATTTGCAGTCTTTGCCGCCCCAGGCCCTGTAGTAAGTACTAGCCGCCCCTAATATCTCAGGACCCACCATATAGAGACTGCAGCCCCTAATATCTGGCCGCCCTATAGGCCCGGGCCTACGGGCCTTAAGGGAAATCCGCCACTATGTCGCTCTGCGATACCGCGAAAAACGAATCGAAATTCGCTCTTGTATACTCGAGCCATGGAGACAAGCGCTGGTGGCCTAGCGGTAAGAGCGTGCGAGACAAGCGCTGGTGGCCTAGCGGTAAGAGCGTGCGAGACAAGCGCTGGTGGCCTAGCGGTAAGAGCGTGCGAGACAAGCGCTGGTGGCCTAGCGGTAAGAGCGTGCGACTTTCAATCCGGAGGTCGCGGGTTCGAACCCCGGCTCGTACCAATGAGTTTTTCCTGGAACTTATGTACGAAATGTCATTTGATATTTGCCAGTCGCTTTTCGGTGAAGGAAAACATCGTGAGGAAACCGGACTAATCCCAATAAGGCCTAGTTTCCCCTCTGGGTTGGAAGCAGGGCCGGATTAACCCTAAGTCAAAGTAGGCAACTGCCTAGGGGCCCCGCCTCGGCTAGGGGGCCCCGGATTCTAAGCGCGCACCAAATTTTTTTTTCCATAGGGTAAAAATTCATGAGTAAATTTTTTATTCTTATAATAATGAGTATGCTTTGTTATTGTTTTTTTTCGATCCATTCTTTAAATTAATGAAATACTGTAATAAGATTGAAGCAATACGTTACAGTTTACGGGGCGTATTCTGCGTACCTGTTGTAATAATAGGGGTTTTCAGGAAAAATGGTTCACTTTTGTTCGAACAACCAACAACTTTTGCATTATTTCGACTCAGAATCACGACGACTATTTATTAAAACAAAGAAAAAGAAAGAAGACGAACGTGTCCCCAGGTTTACATAGGAATGCTCGACCTTCAGCCTCCCTTTTTAGGGTTCCGTACCCAAAGGGTAAAACGGGACCCTATTACTAAGACTTCGCTGTCCGTCCGTCCATCCGTCCGTCCGTCCGTCCGTCCGTCTGTCACCAGGCTGTATCTCACGAACCGTGATAGCTAGACAGTTGAAATTTTCACAGATGATGTATTTCTGTTGCCGCTATAACAACAAATACTAAAAACAGAATAAAATAAAGATTTAAATGGGGCTCCCATACAACAAACGTGATTTTTGACCAAAGTTAAGCAACGTCGGGAGTGGTCAGTACTTGGATGGGTGACCGTTTTTTTTTTTTGCTTTTTTTTCGTTTTTTTTTTGCATTATGGTACGGAACCCTTCGTGCGCGAGTCCGACTCGCACTTGCCCGGTTTTTTACCTCAATTTACCATTGGTTTGTGTTCCACATCTCCTCTACTTCATAGCTTAGCCTTTGGCCTCGCTGCGCTAAGCTCGGCCTGCGGTCTCGCTTTTTAATACAATGGACATTGGTTCGTGTTTGTGCTCAACTATTTATCCTGAAGCCTGATGAAGCAAGACTTTGATTTCGCATGAAAGCTCGCCGCACTGGGGCACTTCGGACTTTTAGGCCCAGATGAAGATCGATACCCGGCCTTTTAACACGCTTTCACAATTTGCGATATTGTTAACGAAAAATTTCGCGCTCGCTACGCTCGCGTATATTTTTAGTTTCTTAGTTGATCCTGTATCATCTACATGTTAGCTTGACTGGTGAATGAATAGAGTTAGGCCAAGAAAAGTCTGCAATGATTTTGACAGCATACGCAGTGCAAGTGTTATTTATACGTCATAATTTCATAGAAGTTTTTAAGTTTAAAATAACACTTGCAGTGCAAGTGCTATCAAAATTGTTGCAGGCTTATCTTGGTCTAACTCTAGTAATTTAAGTAGTTTTAACATATGGAAATTCTTTATTATTAGGTTGATTCGGCGTTTGGTCTTATGGTCGGACAATCGCTGTTCAGCCTCGCAAAATATTAACTATTGAGAAAATCAACTTTGCGGCACTAGTTGAACTTAGCCTTCAGCCTCGCTTAAAATTTGCCATTAGAGGTAGATAGGAAAGTGACGCTGAAGCTCACATCGTTGGTATTCCACTGGGAATTGGCCTTAAGCCTAAAGGGCTCTCCCCACACTTGACGCGAGACGGAATCAGCAAAAACCGATAGAATAAAGCTTTATGTCCACGCAATAAGAGCGCAAATGACATCGTACGATTTGGATCGGCTCGGCCGACGCCTGAAGATTAAAATTAAAAACGCAAACTTATTTCCCTGTACTGAATATGCTGTGTGCAGAATTGACTGTAGGGGGCCCCGAGCGTCGCACTGCCTAGGGGCCCCGACATGCTTAATCCGGCCCTGGTTGGAAGGTCAGATGGCAGTCGCTTTCGTAAAAACTAGTGCCTACGTCAAATCATGGGATTAGTTGTCAAGCGGACCCCAGGCTCCCATGAGGCGTGGCAAAATGCCGGGATAACGCGAGGAAGAAGAAGATACTCGAGCCATGGCGAGACAGATAAAAAAGAGTTTCTATTTTCGTTTTTCGGCCTAGGTTAGGTTAGGTTAGAATGTTTTCAGGGACACACTGCACAAATCATCTCTGATGGACGGACTGACAGACACACACAACTCTCACATCACAAAGTGATCCTATAAAGGGAATAGAATACATAGAATAGAATAAAAAAATATTTTATATAGGTTTTAAGTTACAGAATTATGGCCCGCCAAGTGCAAGCAGAATTATTTTACATAATGTCTTATTAGGTATCAAAAAGATCATAGTAGGGTCCGTTTTCTCTTTTTGAAGTAGGTACGGAACACGAACCCTATCAAGAAATAGATAGTAATTCTCAAATAACACATTTTATAAAAACGCTGTAATTTTACACTTAAAAATGGGAATAAAAAATCTTACGACACTTCGCGCCTTCGCGGACCATTTCCCGTCGCGCTACGCGGACGCGGCGCGGTGACTAAACGACGTCTTTATTTTATTTGAAAACTGATCCGAAAGAGGCATTCATGTTTAATAATACTTAATTTGATTTAACTTAAGATAAAAAAAACTTACCTAAAACCATTCTGTTCTAAAACAAAAATAATCACACACGAAAATACATAATCAATGCGAGACTGCGAGTCAAACTCGCGCCGCGAGGATTCAAACGAAAGTTTTTATTTCTTACTTTTAGTCCAACTTATTACCGGTTTAACCAAGTTAACCAAATCCCACCAAAAACATTTTCATGTAAAATGTTGCTAAGACTAAACCATAAGGCTCTGTTAGTCGTGGCACTGTCCAAAAGTTATTAGATCTCTTGTAGAGCCAAGCTTCTAACTCTACAACCCCTAACTTCACAAACTCTACACATTAGTCAAAATATGAGGCTTCGCCGTTTTCGGCGTTTTCTATGCTTAACAAGTCCACTATTAACATCATATCCCGAGAGTTTGTTTATCTGGTGTATCCAAACCCAAGTTATGAGGGTTCAAAAAAAAAAACGACGAAGCGCTTCGAGAAAAGGTAGGTACTACCTACTAGGTAGTGCCCTTGCGCTTCGCTTTGCTCGTCTTGGCGGGGGCACTACCGTGCCCCCAGATCAATTCCTTTTTTTAATTTTCTTTGAAACTGTTCTTTTTTGTTTTTAGAGCTTATAAATAAGTACTAGTGATCGGTAACAACGTTTTAATTTCATGGCAGCGTTATTGAGTTAAAGGAATCTGTAAAGTAAAATTAGTGATTGCGGTTCGCTTTGCTCGTTTTGTCAGGGACACTACCGTGCCCCCAGATCAGAAAGATATGGCAGGAAGTGTGCGGCGAAATAGTATCGGACGACTTTCAAGCTAATGAGTGGCAAAGCGTCCATAGAACTCGATTCCCACCAGCTTGCCTAATTTATAGTCAGTTAAGTACTTTCAATGTGGATGAATGTGGTTAATTAAATGAAAACCAAATTAGCTTCGGCACCACTGCTGGCAGAGCCAATAGGGAGTATTACTGCAATGTTCTGCCGCCAGAGTGCAGCACTATTTGTTTTGTAAACCATAGAGTAACTTATACATACTAGGCCTTAAACAGTTTTTTGACAAGTTTTCACTATGACATTGATGCATCAAGGCGGTTTGTTTACAGGTGGCCTACCGAGAAACGCGAAAATCGAAATTCCTTTATCTGCCTCTTTATCGATCGAATAGGCAAGAATGATATAAGACAGGCAGAAACCGAACTTTCGACTGTCGTGTTTCACGGTAGGCCATGTGATTGACCTAGTGACGCCCTCTACACAGTTTTGCGTAATATTTAGGGATGTACCGACTAGTCGCCGACTAGTCGGGAAAGCCGACTATCCGGCCACATTTGTAGTCGGCGATTAGTCGGCGACTAGTCGG
This sequence comes from Cydia splendana, assembly GCF_910591565.1. NCBI lineage: Eukaryota > Metazoa > Arthropoda > Insecta > Lepidoptera > Tortricidae > Cydia > Cydia splendana. Next base: position 10,433,522 of record NC_085984.1, on the reverse strand, counting down.
CAAAAATGGCCGATTAGTCGGCACTTTATTAGTGAAAGAAAAACAGAAAAAAAAGAAATCAACAGTCAATATTTACCATATGTTTTATGTTTATTTTACTAAAATACCTATTCAGGGTGCATACGAAAACTTTTGTTCATATAATTGACCGTTTGATCGTTATCATATGTTGGTGGGATCTTGTTTTTCTCTACAGGGGCCCGATTTTTGAATTTTGACCGCTATATTTCGTGTATTTCGTTCAATAATATCTCCACTACTATATAGGCATTTAAATTCTACGAATAGAATTGAAAACGAGTGGTCAATACCACTCGATTCCATATTTCTATCGCTCGTATTTCAAAAATTAGCAATTCGCCGTTTTCCACCGATTTTCGAGTGACGAAGTCGAGCAATCGAAATTCAAAAATCGCTCCCCAGGTCGATCTCAACTGATTCTCGTGTAATTTCATGTGCAAGTTCGATAGTTAATTTTTTTTATTATTATTCAGTTTCTGTTTTTTTTTAATGGTCGAGCCATGAGGAACTAATTATGTTATTGCAAAATTTAGAGACTTAGGGCACGTTGCTCGTATAAAGACGCTGACCACAGGGGATAGGTTCTTAACTGGCGACTACTTACGGGAAATAGAGCCTTGGAAATACCTCCTACAAGCTGTACTGACGGTCTGCTCAGGATCGCAAAATAAAAGAACTAAAGACAGAAATTGAACGAGGATTCTTGTGATAGGTCTTTGAACCTGTAGAAAAACACCTTTTAGCCAAGCAAGATATGATGAATAGCGCAACCAAAGGAGCAAAACTATTGTTTTTCACCTGAACTTATACGAAACTAATGATCTGGCCAACTAGCCGACTAGTCGGCCGACTAATCGGCCATTCGAGCGCCGATTAGTCGGCCAAATCAATAGTCGGTACATCACTAGTAATATTCCCTATTACGCCTATCCGGAACACCACGCTGCGCTCCAGAACACAAGTCATCGATGTAACTCGGAAAGCGGCTAAGCTGAAGTGGGACTGGGTTGGCCATGTCTGTCGTATGCCGAGTGAGCTGTGGGCCAAGATTACCACAGAGTGGCAGCCCAGCTCAAAACGGGGATTTGGCAGACCACGTCGGCGATGGCGAGACGAGCTAGACTCCTTTTTAAAAGAATGGCCGAAGACTGCTCAAAACTGGGAAGACTGGAAAAAACGGGGGGAGGCCATTGCCCAGCAGTGGGACACAACAGGCTCTCAATAATAAATTCCCTATTACGAGTTATACTCAAGTTAGGGAAATATGTATATAATTGCACCGGTCTCTCGCACAACTTGTATGGCGAAGAGAACCAAAACATAATTCTTCAGCTAGGTACCTATATCGCTAAAGCAGAGACACTTTCCACATAGATTGTTGTACATTGACCTGCCTGTTTGCTATCTCTATTGCACGCGCATATAATTATATTGGTGTCTCGCCCATGATGCCGGTTGTCAAAGTCACTGTGCGAGCGTGACAGCAATATAAAAATGCGAGTGCAATAGAGATGTCAACAGCCCGGTCAATGTACGAAAATCTATATGGAAAGCGTCTCTTCTTTACCTAAATATTTCTACTTTTTAATAGACTCCAATTTTGACAAACATACAAATAATATTAAGATGAATAACGATATCCTAAAACATTATTCGAACTCTGACAGTTGTACAACATTTTAAAGATACTGGCCACTACCGCTTTCATGTTTCTAACCATAGACAATTTTTCTTTTTCCACCGTAATTACGGGGGGAGTTAACGAGACGCGAGATTTATCTGCGTGGAACGGATTTAGAAAATGAGACATCAACTTACGTGTGTGCGTGGAACGATTCAAACGGCTAATTTGAGTTTGGAACGATATCTGTGGAGTTTGGATTGCTAATTGACCGTTTCTTTTATTTTTTGCCATTTTTAGGGTTCCGTACCCAAAGGGTAAAACGGGACCCTATTACTAAGACTTCGCTGTCCGTCCGTCCGTCCGTCCTTCCGTCCGTCCGTCCGTCCGTCCGTCCGTCCGTCCGTCCGTCTGTCACCAGGCTGTATCTCACGAACCGTGATAGCTAGACAGTTGAAATTTTCACAGATGATGTATTTCTGTTGCCGCTATAACAACAAATACTAAAAACAGAATAAAATAAAGATTTAAATGGGGCTCCCATACAACAAACGTGATTTTTGACCAAAGTTAAGCAACGTCGGGAGTGGTCAGTACTTGGATGGGTGACCGTTTTTTTTTTGCTTTTTTTTTGTTTTTTTTTATATGGTACGGAACCCTTCGTGCGCGAGTCCGAATCGCACTTGCCCGATTTTTTTATATATTGTGACCTTTTTTGCACTTTTGTGTTATTTCTAGTCAGGATTGCGAGCAAAGAATATAATACTCAATTGCGAGCCCTTTTCATCCTTATAGGAGAAAAAAAGTGTCCTAAAATTTCCATAAATTTTTCAAACTTATTTCCTTTTTGTTACCGCCAACCGCCATACAAAGTATATGGGGAAATGGTAACACAATAGGAAAAAAATCTGGGACATTGTTTTATCCCATTAGGATCGATTCGATCGCTTGCTCCTAAACGACCTACCACGGGCAATAAATGGCGCAAGTATATACATGTACGCCGACGATGTCACAGCCGTGGTGAGCACGCCATCTGCACGAGAGTTGGAGGGAGCTCTTAACAGCGTTGTGGGGCAGCTACAGGACTGGTTTAAGTCGAACGGCTTAGCACTCAACAAAGAGAAAACGTGCTTTATCACGTTCAAACTCAATGGGCATCCAACACGGAACCTGAAGGTAAGTGCGGGCGATGCCCAGATACAGCATGTGACGTGCACGCGTCTCCTCGGCTTCTACCTTGATGGCGCCCTGGTGTGGGACACTCACATAGATGAGATGTGCGGCCGGCTCGGGAGCGCATGCTTCGCGCTGCGGCGGCTGGCGAGCACAGCCGGGCGAGCGACGGTGCGCGAATGTTATTTCGCAACGGTCCACTCGCTGCTAACGTACGGCACCGAGCTATGGGGCCGATCCTCGGAATGGCAGCGAGTGTTCTCGATGCAAAAGAGAGCAGTTCGAGCGATGGCCGGCGTGTCTGGAGACGCCTCAGCACGCGAGCTGTTTAAGGAATTTCATATACTACCCCTGCCTTGCTTATATCTGTACCAAGTGGCCGTGTTCACTTATGGACACATCGATGAATTCAAGCGCAGGGGTACGAATCCAAATTATGGCTTGCGCAGCAATAAACACGAAGATAGACTAAGTACAATCTCGCACAAACTTGCCAAAACGGAAAAATCCGTATACTACCTGGGCCCCTCCGTGTATAATCGGTTGCCGGTCAAGGTAAGAAATGCAGCATCCGTCCAAAGCTTTAAAATTAGGCTGAAGACATGGCTCGAGGAAAATAATTTCTATAATTACCAAGATTTTTTCAATCTACCTCTTGCATTATAATAATAAAAACTAATGTAATTAAGTATGTATCAAATATACAAAATGTAAAATAATCCCATTATGTATTGACCTATAACTGTGTGTTATGAATAATAAATTTCATTTCAATTTCATTTCATTTCATTTCAATTTCATTTCAATTTCATTTCAATTTCATTTCATTTCGAAAGAGCTCGTGATTCTGAGTAGAAATAACACAAAAGTGGCAAAAGAGATCAAAATATATAAAAATGGCAAAAAATAAAAGAAACGCTCAATTAATAAAGTACATTTCATGTGCTATTTGTATTAAAAAATGCCGCAACCGAATACAGAACCTCCACCATCTTGAGATTTAAGTCTATCGAAGTCGAAGATACTATAGTATGTGCGAAAAGAGAAGAGTCGTGGAATGCATGGGACCCAATACTTTCTCTTTTCGAACAGACTTTATCCCAAATGTTTTCCCAACTGTAAATTTAACAGACTTCAATAGCGCCACTACCACTATCTGTCACAATCTGGGGGTCTACCGCGAAACAAGAAAATCGAAATTTCTTGATCTAACCTCTCTATCACTCTTGCATATTCGAGCGATAAAGAGGCAGATAACAAAATTTCGATTTTCGCGTTTACCGGTAGGCCCTTGTTAACAAACCGCCTTGATGCATCAATGTCATATTTTATTGTCTGTGAAAACTTGTCAATAAACAGTTTAAGGCACATCAGTATGTATAAGTTAGTCTATGAAGTTACTGGAGTCGGTAGTGCTGCACTCTGGCGGCAGAACATTGCAGTAATGTCCCCTATTCCATCTCAAGATGGTGGAGGTTCTGTAAATCAGCATTTTTTACCATCGGTGATAGCGATTTACAACTACACAGACAGAAAGCATTTGAAGAGGAAGTCATTTGAATAAAAAATATAAATTTACAATATTTTCGAGCTAGATTGCAGTTTAAATGCAGGAGCTGCAAATACCAGCATACTCAGGTATTCCAGCTCAAAGAGATCACGCATTTGAAAAAATCAGCTGCAAACATAGATGGACTTTTTCACTCCATGCGTGTGAAAGATAGTTTTTTTTTGGTAAACTAACCAGAAAATATCCAATCCAGTCAAAAACTACTGACCGAAAAAAACTGTTAAAGTCGCCTTTATTGCCACCAGCTCGTAAATAAATTAAATGCCCGCGTTTTTTTCTCAAATTGCTAGTTAGCACGAGTTATTGCCGTTGGAAACTGTTTATATTTTCAGAAAGTTTATTAGGTATCAAGAACATGTTCTCACAGACGTTTGATTTCTAACAATCGTGCTAATAATTCGCTTTTCAGCTTTGATCGTCTTGATTGACGGAATTATAAAAAGTCTTTTTTTTTTAATACATTTTCAAAAGATAAGTTTATTGTCCGCGAACGTCGTAAATATACACAAATATTTCATTCACCGTTATAAATAACGACTTAATTTATCTTTGAATTGTTAAAACAATCGTACAAAACCCGTCAGTTGACACTTGACGATAAATTGATGTTAATTGGCCTACCCCTGCCCGAGAAATCTCAGGAACGCTTCTCCACCACTTCAAACTCGCAAATGTCTATTTCTAAACGCTAATTAATCTACACACAACATTATTGCTCTTGGCATAATAGATCGATTCCAAAGTCTTAAATGAAACGGAACGCAATTAAAAAACATATAAGTCACCGGATATTCAGTTTTTACAACTTTTTAAAACGTTTTAAAGTCAAACGACGCTCATTAAATCATATTGAAACTGAAATACAACCCGTTTTAACATATGTTCTTTGAAATTTCTTTAACGATCGCGAGATCTAATAAATCGTCTCCACATTCATTCTGACCGTCTACAACAAAAGCAAATCACTTGTAAAATTAGAAATCACACAATCTTCAACCTTGTTCCTTATGTATAGAGTACAGCGACATTTTTTTAGTCTTCATCGTGACGTTGGCGCGATGTGTATTTTGGCGGGATAATTAGGATGCGTTCACGTTAAACGGCGGCGCTCTATCCAAGATGGCGCTGTCGGTAGTCGAATGACATAGTGATTTATTGCCTCTAATTACTCAAGGAGAGGTGTTTATTGAAAATAACTGCGCGGCGACGACACGCCGTGTCCGTCCTGTCTGCCCGGAGTTAGTAATTGGCCGGGACAATAATAACGTTGTAATGATCTCTCAAACGGTTCCTAATTTTTAGGAAAAAGAAAGAGAATGCTGAAGAGAATGGCTTTCAGCTGTAAATAAACGGAAAAAGGACTTCACTTTATAAACCACTTAGAAACTAATAATCTACGCATCACTAGCTGCTTTGTGTCAGCTGTGTTCTCCTCTTACTTAACCGTTATAATAATCGTCATAATATCTGGGAGACCGAGCTTTGCTCGGAAAACATATAAAAACTCAAAAATGCGCGTTTTCCCAGAGATAAGACCTAGCTAGATTGATTTTTCGCCCCCGGAAACCCCCATATTGCAAATTTCATCGAAATCGTTAGAGCCGTTTCCCCGAAATATATAAATACAAATAAATATATAAGAATTGCTCGTTTAAAGATATAAGATTAGATTTATAATATCTATAAAACTATCCTTTGTCATCACCCCACCCTTGGTCGGAAATTTTAACTTTAAAAGACAGCAATGGTGACTTTTCTACAAAGATAAGCACCTAAGTCTAGTGCGTTTCAGAACCAATATCATTGGGTAGTCCTTGAAAAATTCTAAAATTAGTTACCTGCTTCAAAAAAATCTGAATAATGATTAATGAGCCCAGGTATTTATTGGCAACAATTTTCTGTAAAGTGTTAACTCGTTGACATTTGCACGGAGTAGACATTTGGTTGGTTGGCTTGAAATCAAAAGCCTAGTCCAAAATATTCAAGGTATGCTATGCTAGGAAGCGATAAGGCAGAACTACACACGACAGTTCGATTGCACCAATTTGTCCGACCGATTTGTCATTTTAGTACAAAAGCAGGATGATTGGATACTAAGATCAATGGTGGAGAATACCGAATACCGTCAATCACAGGGGTGCCCAAACTGTGCGCCATGGCGCCCTGGGGCGCCGTAGACAGTAGAGAGGGGGCAGTAGAGGGGAGTTTTAAACTTGCAAGTGCGCCGCGGACTGAAAAAGATTGGGAACCCCTGGTCTATCAGGTAAGACTGAAGGTCGCTATGCAGAAGGAGTGAAGCTCTTCCTTTCTGACTGTGACTGAGCGACATACGTATAGCTACAAATAAGAGAGTTCTTGCCCTATGACAGTCATCCCGACAAAAAAAATATGCTGGTGCACATTGACGGTAACTGCGTAATACAATAAAGCAAGTATTCAATAAAACTAATTTGTTCGCAGGCTCCTCCAGAGGCAAGCGCGCGCGCACCGCGTTCAGCGCGCAGCAGATCAAGAGTCTAGAAGCAGAGTTCGAGAAAAACCGGTACCTGTCCGTCGCGGCCCGCGGACGTCTGGCGCGGCAGTTACGGCTGACAGAGACCCAGGTATTTGCGTTCGATCTCTTCTCCTTCATCTTCAGCCAGTATTTGCCCACTGATGCATACCTACGCCTATCCAATGTCCCTCCAAGCCTCAGAGAGGGCCTGCAATCTTTTTTATGTCATCCTCTCATCTGATTGGAGGTGTGTGGTCCGGTCTTTTAGAATGGAGCCTCCACGCTGGGACACGCTTTCTCCACCTCCTACCAACTCACCATCCAAGGCAGTTACGACTAATAGGCCAATTAAATTAAATCCATAAAAAGCGTTTTGAATGAATTCCCAGCAAGTTGGAAATAGTTTTAATACCTTCATTTGGTTAAATGTGTGTAATCCGAGTTTCGCAATCCCAACTATTAGGCTCCAGAAAGGGCAGAATGTATACCTCTGTTTTCGTTTTTTAAGTTTTCATTATTCTTTTAGTAAATAATAATTTCACTTGCAGATCAAAATCTGGTTCCAAAACCGACGCACGAAATGGAAACGCAAGTACACCAACGACGTAGAACTATTGGCGCAGCAATATTACAGCAGCCTCGGCATCGTAGCCCCCCGGCCGATGTTCGTAGGCGACCGATTATGGATCTTTAACTACCCTAACAGAATCCCACCAACACAACAACAACAGTGGATGAAATCTATTAACAACATCACGCAACCACAGATACAAAGAAGCTTACCTTTTAAACCGGAAGTGCCTTTTTTGCCACAATATCCGAACGAACGCTTCTTTCCTGAACGCAGCCTTTTGACAGCACCTGTCAAAATTCCCGCGCAACCTCGCCTTTTGCCGCGCGAAGTTTATAGCAACATGGCGACTGCCCAAAGAAGTATGGACGTTTATAAGAATAATATTTTAAGTCATAGTCCTACTCAGGAGAATGTTGATCATTTGAGGAGGTTAGAGGAGAATTTTAGCATCTAAATATAGAAATTTGAAGCAAGGTCAGCCAAAGCAATTGCAATTACTTAGGGCAAAAAGCAACTATGTAGGTACTCTAAAAGTACAAGGAGTCTAGTCCAGTACTAGATCCACATTCATAGCACACTCACTAGTCAAGAGAGTTCATCACCCATGGCATAAGAGCTCTAGACTCTAGAGCACTCTAGAGTCTAGTCTAGACTTACTATTCTTCATGTATTTGTAGCATTCGTCCCATAGTTGTAATTGCTCTGCCTGAACTTACCAAAGTATTTACCAAATATTTTCTTAATTTTAATAAGTGCAATTTTTTCGCGATTATTTATGTACATATTATAAACATTATAACCATAAAATAACAGACGAATACCAGTGTCACTTTGTAATAAATTTTAGGTCCGAAGTGTTCTTATTTATCTTTGTAAATAAATAAATTCGTCATGCACGAGTCGACACTTTTATTTTCACCACACCCGCTCAGGGGCCTTACCATGATGTCCTTATTGCGATTCTGTTTAGGACCTACTGAATCGCTAAAGGACGGAACTATATGTATAACTAAACTACTAACTAAACTATAACTTATATAGCTCCGTCCTTTAGCGATTCTGTATGTCCCAAACAGAATCGTAATAAGGACATCATGGTAAGGCCCCAGGAAGGCTCTTGAAATCTTGAAACCCAGAAGGGTTTTGAAATCAGTGGGCAACTTTGAGTTGAGACAAAATTTAATTTGAAGTCGCTCACATTATAACGGAATTTCTAGCGATTGTTTTGTAAGACACCTAAATATTTATAAGCACCTTTTTTGCAGATTACAGTGAAAATCACTTATTTACATACAAGATAGGTATATACAGTGGTACTACTAAAATAAATTAATAACTAGCATTCATTTTAAAACTTGTTTGCCTCTCATGCTTTGAAACCCTCGCATTACTCAATATTCGTCCTATTTGAGAATGTTTCACTCAGAAAGGATTTAATGATACATATAGGTATAGTGGTGCTGGCGTCGAATGGCAAAGGTCAGTTGGACGGAGAAGAAAACAGACGAAGAGGTCTTACGCAAGGTAGGAGAGAAGAGGAGTTTGTTGAGAACCATTGAAAACAGAAGAGGAAAGATGCTTGGACACCTGCTACGACACGACGAATTTATCAGAAATATCATTGAAGGGAGAGTTGAGGCAACGAGGCGGAGGGGGAGACCAAGGAGAACGTACATAGATCAAGTAAAGGAAAAGCTCAACGTCGTGTCACAGTATAATAAATAGTACTAACGTACAGTATGGACACTCCCTGCCTCCCGTTGAAAGTGCCGCCCACCCGCTGTCGGTTACCTCTCAGCCCAAGTAGCACAGATTAGCTGTATAGCAGCCGCATAATGAGGTACGAATACGCTTGAAGCTGGAATATAAAAGCTGCATAAGAGCTGTATAAGCGTCTTTTCAGCTTTTATAACTCTTAAATGGGCACAAATTATGCAGCCTTAAGTTCACATAGCTACTTAAGAGCGTTGTAGCAGCAATTTAACGGAATTATAAGGGGTAACAGGAGTTATAAGAGGTGTATATTGACTGGGTAAGAGACCACCAGTTACCCTTTATTCAGCTAATATGTCACATGTGCGCCCTAATACCGGGAAAGATTGACGTTGGGCTGAATAAAAGATAATTAATAACATACTTTTACACCTCTGCCTTAAAAATCAGCTATTAAATTTTGTATAGTGACGACGAACGCAGAGGTGAACATATTTATATTGAAGCAAAAACGTTAAGCGCAACGACACCATAAGTCATTTTGTTAAAGTGTTTAGTTAAATGTTTGTACATGATCTTTTGTATATTAAAGCGAGAAAGATGTTTGGGAATGCAAGTTTATTGACATTATATATATACATTATCTAAGAAAATTTCAGTGCGCCACGAAAATAATCAGTATTTATTTAAATTAATGATATAAATAAGCTATGTGTAAAAACTATTTCAGTGGTTTGGACAGAATTATGAGATAAAAAGTTAATAATACGTTATAGGAAGTACTAAACTAATGATTTAGGTTAAGAACTCAGGCACAAAACCTTATTGTTACCCTTAAAAGTTGGAAAAGCAATTTCAATTTTGTAGGTTATATACAATAAAATGGCGGTCAATGTTAAAAAGCAACGCGAACCGTTAAAATTCTTATATGCAGCATACGACTGTTATATATCTGATAAAGATACTTAAGTGAACCACTATAAAGTCCAAGTCATTATTTCGATACACTAGTGAACCTCTAAACAGTTATAAGGCATCTTGTGAACGTTTTAACAGCCGCTATGCAGACAGTCCCAATGGCAGTATAATAGGCTGCTTAGCGGTAAACATGTTCAGCGCTAAGCCGTATTATGCGCCACATGTGTTCGATTATACGTCTATTGGTTTCATAATAGTTCACTCGTTCTCCCTTATAATAAGTCAGCGAAATAAAAGCTGCTTTAGCGGTAAACATGTTCAGCGATAAGCTGTATTATGCGCCCCATGTGTTCCATTATACGTCTATTGGCTTCATAATAGTTCGTTCGTGCTTCCTCAAAAAGTCAGAATAATAAAAGCTGCTTAGCGGTAAACATGTTCAGCTATAAGCTGTATTATGCGCCCCATGTGTTCCATTTATACGTCTATTGGCTTCATATTAGTTCACTCGTGCTCCCTTAAAAGTCAGCGTAATAAAAGCTGCTTAGCGGTAAACATGTTCAGCGATAAGCTGTATTATGTGCCACGTGTGTTCCATTATACGTCTATTGGCTTCATAATAGTTCATTCGTGCTTCCTTAAAAAGTCAGCGTAATAAAAGCTGCTTTAGCGGTAAACACGTTCAGCGATAAGCTGTATTATGTGCCACATGTGTTCTATTATACGTCTATTGGCTTAATATTAGTTCACTCGTGCTCCCTTAAAAGTCAGTGTAATAAAAGCTGCTTAGCGGTAAACATGTTAAGCGACAAGCTGTATTATGTGCCACATGTGTTCCATTATACGTCTATTAGCTTCATAATAGTTCACTTGTGTTCCCTTAATAAGTCAACGTAATAAAAGTCCACAATTACCTCCTTATACAGCACATGGCGTAATTTTATCCACTAAACAGACCTTATAACGGTTAAAGCATTTGATAACCCTTAAAGCTGTATAGGGTCGTAGCAAATATACCTTTATATCACTCTTTGCGTATTAATGGTAGTTTTCAGAGCCGTAATGCAGCTTTTAATCAGCCCTAAGCTATATAAATATCACTGAGATCTATTATACAGCTGTAGGACCACGAGTGTGCTCTTATAAGTGTCTTAATACGCACAGAGCGTTAGATAGAACTAAAAGTGAGTACTTATAGAGCTATCTGTGCTACTTGGGAGTTACCGGCTGGCAAGGACGCGACGACGCGGTGCGCAGAGCGGAGGCCACGTAAAATATTAAACAAATAAGTATTTACAAATCCTTTTGTAATGGGCGTGTGTTGTGCTGTGTACGGTTGTTTAAGCTCTATAAACGACAAAACGGCACCGTCGCGCCGCCGCCGCGCGCGCGCCGGCCCACAGCTGCCGCACAGCGCGCTAAGTTATTCATTGTTTGTTGTTATTTCCCTCACGGCGGTGAACATTATGCCGCCTTGCAAACCTTTTTTGATTCCACGTCCGATTTTATAATTAATAATCCAAACGATAGTTACATAATTCTAGGCGATTTTAATATTAGTCATGCCGTTTGGACACCTGTTAATGGAAGCTTAACTATTGATACAAACAACAATGCGACTGCAACCTTACTCACCGATTTCTTAAACCTCTCGGGTTTAAAACAGTTTAACTGGTGCCCGAATGTAAACAATCGGATCTTAGACCTAGTGTTAAGCGATTTGTCTTGCTCTATTACGCATTGTACGACGCCACTAACCCCTGAGGACTCCCATCACAAATCTCTCGACATTGATATCAAGATTTCCTTTCTTTCGGCCGCACATGATCCCCCTAGAGAGAAATTGCTTTTTTATGCTGCAAATTACGAAAAAATGCGTGACGCTCTCTCTTCCACTAACTGGACCCTGATGCAAAATATGAATACGGAACAGGCTACCACTTATTTTTACTCAATCTTGAACACTCTTATAAAAAAGTATGTTCCTCTTAGTAAGACAAACTGCTCTAGTAATCGTCCCCCCTGGTACACCCGGGCGTTAGTGAAATTAAGTCGAGAAAAACGTAAAATGCACACCAGGTGGAAAACTTACAAAAACCCTTTAGATTATCTTTCTTTCAAGTTATTAAGAACAAGAGAACACAAAATGGAACTGGATTGCTATAATTCATATATATCTTTTGCCGAGAAAAATATTCGAAATTGTCCTAAATATTTTTGGTCTTTTATTAAATCAAAGTTTTCCGCAAACAAAACCCCAGACTGTATGTATTATGGAAGCAACTCCTCTACTGACAGCGAGACAGTAGCTAATTATTTTAATGATTATTTCCATTCAGTTTTTGTTAAAGGTACCGTGCACCCAGTCTCTCCTAATTCTTACACAAACAATAGTCCGGTAGATATCTCTTCGATTAACATAAATAAAACACTTGTCCTTAAACATCTCCAACAGGTTAATACAAATAAGGGAGCGGGTCTCGACCGTATTCATCCTATTTTAATCTCTCGCTGTAGTAAGGAATTGGCTACTCCTCTCACTATTATTTTCCGTAAATCGTTATCCGAGGGTTGTTTCCCTTCTGTTTGGAAAACGGCTTTAATAACACCAATACACAAAAGCGGAGATAAACATGATGTGACACAATACAGACCCATATCTAAATTATGCATATTTGGCAAAATTCTTGAAAAAATAGTGACCTCCGAATTGGCAAGTTGTATCATTCGTATAATTTCTCCTGACCAACACGGTTTTCTTCGTGGCCGTAGTGTCGACACGAATCTCATTACCTTCACAGATTTTATTCTGAACGCTATTGACAACGGTCATCAGGTTGACGCCGTGTATACCGATTTCTCAAAAGCTTTTGATAAAATTAACCATACTATGTTATTACACAAATTATACGAACTCGGTATACACGGCGATCTCTACAGGTGGATTGAATCCTATATCCAAAACCGATGCCAGGCGGTATCACTGAGGGGCTATACTTCCAGATACTTAACCATTGATTCAGGGGTCCCTCAAGGCTCTCATTTAGGACCGCTGTTATTTATCCTATATGTTAACGACATGGGTTCATCGTTTTCTAGTTCTAAACATCTAGTCTATGCAGACGACACAAAAATTTACAAAATCATAGAAACAAAGAACGACTGCCTGGACATGCAACGTGATCTTGATAGCTTTGCCACATATTGCGGTTATAACCAATTACTTCTAAACCCTGACAAATGCAACTGTATTACTTTCACTCGTAAACGTAGTCCGCTTCTTTTCAATTATAATTTTTCAGGAAAGGTCATAAATAGAGTCACAAAGATTCGAGATCTTGGCATTATTTTAGATTTTAAGCTCAATTTCATTTCACACATAGACCACATCACCACGAAGGCCTACAAGAAATTGGGTCTGATACTTAGACTATCTCACCCATTTAAAGATCCAAACACCTTAAAAGTATTATACTCCTCTTATGTTCGCAGCATTTTAGAATTCGGTAGCGTTGTCTGGACCCCTCAATATACCGTTCATATAAAAAGAATTGAAAAAATTCAAAACAAGTTATTAAAGTCGCTCCACTTCCGCCACGGTTTAAACATGTCAGAGAATAGCACACACCGTCGTGGTCTTGGGCCACTAGAAAAAAGACGTGTATTTATAGATCAAATGTTTCTTTATAAACTCCTAAATAGCCTCATTGATTCTCCCACTCTTCTTGAAAAAATTGTTTTTAAGTTGCCGCGTCGTATTCCCACTCGTCACCCCCAAACATTCCATATCAGCTTTTGTAGTTCTAATTTCGCCAAAAATACTTTCTTTAGACGAGCCTGTCAAAATTATAATGTTAACTTCATAAATCTAGATATCTTCTCATTGTCTTTCGGTAAATATAGTAGTGGTCTGCGGAGCCAAATATTTCCATAACAGTTTAATGTTATTACATACTTAGTTAAAAAAAAAAAAAAAAAGTCATAGTTTTACAGTCTTATGAAATGTATGTACTTACGTCTGTAAGCATGATCGATACTTGGTACTTTATGAGTTGTGTATCCAATTGTTACTTCTGTGCATCTTCCTACTTATAGGCAGAACCGAACTAGCCCTGTTTCTACTTATTATCAATATCATTATTTTATATTTAATGGAACTATAGGTCTTTATTGTATATCTGCAAGCTTAAACATATTTGTATGCGACTGTTTGTTTCCTAAATAAATTAAAAAAAAAAAAAAAAAAAAAAAACTAAAAGAAAGTTCCACAGATTCCCATTGTATGAATCGAGGCAAGTACATACCCAGTTATTTTTAAAGTGTTTTATGTTTTAGTAGAATACCAACTTACAATAGGTACTTATGTTTAGTATTTCTTTTACCCTATCTGTTTTAGACCTAAACCTATCAGATCACACTGAAAACAACACAATATCTATATGAACAAAAAATCATGTTTTCAACTTACGTAATATTTTGGTGGCCAGAATTTCCTTACAAAAATTTTGTTACTTCGTTTATACTGATTCAAAATAGGAAACTTGTATAAATCGAGCTTAGATACCCACCTTACTTCCTAATTCGCGTAATGAGTTTTGGGTCATTGAGGTCATCGAACTTGTCAACAAAATGGCGGGAACCCTAGCACGTCTTAACTCACTCACACAAGCATGGTACGCGTTCACCTACACGAGCTTAGACTGTGTGCGTAGGAACGCGTTTGTTTCATACATTTGATCGCCAGTGTCCGGGGTGTGGTCGTGTCCTATCAGGCTGTCTAGGAGAAGGCAGAGGACCGACATGCATGGAAAACGCTCCACCGTCAAGAGTCTAACTCTTAAATAAATGATGATGATGATAGGTATAGTAAAAACTACTCTATGTCCTTTCCCGGACTTCAAACTTTTTTACGTAACCGCGTCGATGGCAAATAAGCATACGGCCCCGATGGTAAGCGGTCACCATAGCCTATGGATGATAAAGGTAAATAGCAAAATCTTCCTTATTGTAAGATGGATTGGAAAAGTATCGCAATCTCCATAGTCTATCCTACACTGGCTACACTTTACCACAAGTGTCTCAAAACTAAAATGGCCAAAAAATGTGGAACGCTTCACGATTTTGCGTGTCATCCTTGCGCAGGGGCCATGCTAATCTTCTCTGTATCGTTCCAATTTTAGTATATGTACTGCCGAAGCAAGTACACTTACTACACGCTCCAATTTGTATATATACTAACAGCACTTCAAAACTTCATTAGCGTGATTTAAGTTTTTTGATTATTCTACCATATTTACTGTAATTAAGTTCAGCGTAATTACTTGAAATAGATTACAAATTAGTTTAGTTATTAAATATAATACTATACTATTGAAATTAACGATATTTAGACTCTAAAATGAACAAAAACGGAGAAATTTCAGTGATCAGTCCCTCCAGCGCCATCTAGTAGTTACGCAAGTAACTTCATCGACAACATATGACGCCACTCACCCCATGTGGCCCCATTATAATCCCCCTCGACGTGTACTAGTTACCAGTTCTTGGTAATAGATGGCAGTAGTTAAAGCTACTTTCTCTAGCATCCCGCGGTCCATACTATAGGGACCGTGCGCGTTGGAGGGTCTACCATCTTGTGGCCTGAATCGGAAACATATGTGCACATGTACATTGCCAAAGCAAGTGCAACCAACCGTTCTCGTCGGTACGTTTCCTTGTGCATAGTAGGTTCTGCCATCTTGTGGGCTACATCGGAAGCATAAACGAGACATTTACGCCTCGCGCCAAATATCTTACGGCTCCTATGCTGCCCTCTATAGTTCATGCACGGGGCCTATAGGAGCCCAAGGGACGATTTTTGTAGTTAATCGAGCGTGTCAGATTAAGATAATAAGATATGAATGATATCTTTCTACCCGTGGTGGTATTCCACCTGTCCAATATGTATTTAGTCTCACATTTTGCATAATGAGAGAGTGAGACGCAATGACATTGGACAGATGGAATACCACCCTTAACCACTTTTAGCCGTCTATGTTGATCTTTGCAGTTTTTGGCTTATCTTGGTCTAACTCTAATTTTATTTCTTGTCTACAACAACGGAATAGGGCAGTGGTTCCTAACCTGGGGGGTAAAACTAATATTTTACGGGGGTTTATTACCCCCGTAAAATACCAGCTAACCTAATATAACAATACAACAAACGTACACGTTTTATTTTTTATTACCATTGGGAGGAGGGGTAAAATCAGGTTACCTAGTTAGTCATAGGGGTCACCGGACTGAAAAGTTTAGGAACCACTGGAATAGCGTATTTGACTACTAGCAAGTAAGTCAAATCAGTTTCTTTTTTTGAATTGCCAAAACGATTTTGTTACTATGGACATTATATGAAACACTAGCATGTGACGTCACAATCAAATTGCCTACTCTTTATAGTTTTATACGGGTATTAAAATAGACATTGTGTTGAAAAATAACTGCTGTCTACATTGATTTTCTGGTGCTTTATTTCATGCATGTTGTAAAATAATTTATTTTAAATAGTAATTTATTTTACCCTCTTTACACCGCAAAAAAAACGCATCCAAAGTTTAAATACATAATTTATTACTATGGTACATGTCTTCAGAATGATTGCCGATCAACTTTAGAGCCGTATTGTACAATTAAATAAGTAAATAACAAAACCAGTTCATTATTAACCAAAACGCGTTATATTTTCACATTAATACAAAAAATAGACCAAACCACGCTTGCACGGCTTGTTACATACTTTTTAAGCAATTTACTAGTCTCCCTCAACACTTTAATATCTCAATAAAAACGTAAAAAAATGTCAATGTATACAAGTAACACTTTATAGCTTTTTACACTTTTTTTTATCTGTGACAGTTGCTTTCCATCCACTGACACTGAATCGAATTAAAAAAAAAACAACGCAAAAAAAAAGAAACCATGCGTCATCCCTTATTGTCTACTATATTAACTGGCAACATTTTTTAAAAATCGATATAAAATATTTTTTTTTACACAGATACAATAATTATTGCACTTGGGAAGTTCGTATTTTATTATTTTAAATTAGGAACGTAGCAACTGTCGGCAGAGCGTTTCGTTTCACGCGTTGGTCGGGATATTCGGGATGCACTGTTGTCCGGATTGTAACGATTACTGAGTGCTAGGCGCTTCGCTTAGCTTTAAGTCCTTATTGACACTTCACTTTGATGCTTCATGAAGCTGACTGGTGTTACCTGGAACAGAGCAAAGTAATTACATTGATTAATTTGTAAATAAAGTCAATAATTACATACTACAGTACAATTTCACTAATCTGGCACTAATGCTGACACAAGAGAGCCGGATTACTGAAAAAATCGGTTTACTGGAAGTTGGAGCAAATCTGCATATTATTGATGTGTTTTCTAGTATGTCGTAGAGATACATTTTACTAAAATACTAAATTCAAGCGAGATAATAATATGAAAAATAATTTGTATTTAAATATATTTTTATAATCTAAATTAAAAGAATGTAATGCACAGGTTCGTAGAGTGATATGTTCGAGAGCCCATCAACGTGCACACTAGCGCCACTGCTAAATAATCGTGATTATTTAAATTTAACGACAGGTATTTAAAAAAGGGGGCCGCTACGTACTGTATTGTGTATTTAAGTAGCTTTTGAATACATCAAACTAGTTTTTATGTTTCTGGATTTGTCGAACTAGGACCTCAAAATAAAAACGGCCGTTTTAACTTTGGACCACCACCTGGTGTCTCCATCATCAGATCAGTTCGACAGTACCATATTATTGTATTGTCATCAGGACTACATACATCTGCCAATTTTCATGACGCTACGATCCTTGGAAGATGGTTAAATTAGTTACCTTAAATTCCATTACACAGTTAGTTACATACAGATCGACCCAACGTGCACACTAGCGCCACTGCTAAATAATCGTGATTATTTAAATTTAACGACAGGTATTTAAAAAAGGGGGCCGCTACGTACTGTATTGTGTATTTAAGTAGCTTTTGAATACATCAAACTAGTTTTTATGTTTCTGGATTTGTCGAACTAGGACCTCAAAATAAAAACGGCCGTTTTAACTTTGGACCACCACCTGGTGTCTCCATCATCAGATCAGTTCGACAGTACCATATTATTGTATTGTCATCAGGACTACATACATCTGCCAATTTTCATGACGCTACGATCCTTGGAAGATGGTTAAATTAGTTACCTTAAATTCCATTACACAGTTAGTTACATACAGATCGACCTAATAAAAGCTGGTTAAAAACTAGTTTGATGTATTCAAAAGGTACTGAAATACTAGGGCATGCTCCCGGGAATTCCCGGTTCTCATATTCCCGGGAATTCCCGGGAATTTTATAGTGTCAAAAGAACCGGTACTGGAGACCCGGAACCGGTACTTCCCGGTTCTCATCGTATGACTATTTATTCCCATTTCAATAGTAGTAATGTTTTAGTACTTTAGCTCGGGACATTATATAACATTTAATAATGATGCTATGGAACAGGGAACCCAAATAACCCGACAACCTAACCTAGTAAAGTAGGCATTCGTGCAGGCAGGCCGTGCCGTTTCATAGTGCTGAGTGCATCGACTACGCTACGGCCGTGTGGCTCGGCCCAGGCGGAGGCAAAGTGTGCCAGTTAATTTCGTAAAATGGGTTTGCACGCCAATTAAGTGTTGTTTATAATAAAATAAGTCATTCTTATGCATTATTTATATGAAAATAAGTCATTCATAAAGATTGTACGCTAACACAAACAATTTCTTAAAAGTAATCAAAAGATGCCTTGAGAACCGGGAAGAACCGGGAATCCCGGTTCCGGCCATGCCCAGAACCGGGAAATGAAATTCTTGGTACCGGGACCGGTACTGCATGCCCTATGAAATACACAATATAGTACGTAGCGGCCTCCTTTTTTAAATACCTGTCGTTAAATTTAAAAAATCACGGTTAATTAGCAGTGGCGCTAGTGTTCACGTTGATGGGCTCTTAATTAGTCATCATCATCATCATCATCATCATATCAGCCAGAGGACGTCCACTGCTGGACATAGGCCTCCCCCAAAGAGTGCCACAATGACCGGTCTTGCGCTTAATTAGTATGTTTCTGCAAAAAAGGCGTGAAACGTACCTCCAAAGAGCTTTGGTTTGCCGACTCCTGGCTATAGTGATGAGTAATGGGGTGTACCTGGCTAGCTGTCGTCCTGCAGCTCGTTGAAGCGGTTCCCTAGGGCGAGCGGCTGCCGGAGGTTAGTGCTGCGCTGCGCCGCGCCGCCGCCCGCCGCCGTGCTCCAGCCCCCTTCCTTCCGGAGCCCCGCCGCCGCCGCACCCAGCACCGGGAACGAGTCGTCACTGGAAACAATAAATACTTTCTCAAAAATATTTTCTTTATAATTATTGATATAATAAGATACATAAATCTTAAATCTTTTTTAAATTATTTTTTACATAAATCTGAGAGCTCAAGAGGGAATTTTTGTAGTTACTCGCGGGCTTCACCTCCTCCGGCTTCTGTCTCCATGGTGGCTCGGTGTGGTAGCTACAGACAACAGTGTGCCGGTGTCCTGGTGAGTCGTGGTACCTGTGTATGTCTGGCGCGTGTTTGCTGGCGTGCACCACCTCCTCCGGCTTCTGTCTCCATGGTGGCTCGGTGTGGTAGCTACAGACACCACAGTGTGCCGGTGTCCTGGTGAGACGTGGTACCTGTGTATGTCTGGCGCGTGTTTGCTGGCGTGCACCACCTCCTCCGGCTTCTGTCTCCATGGTGGCTCGGTGTGGTAGCTACAGACACCACAGTGTGCCGGTGTCCTGGTGAGACGTGGTACCTGTGTATGTCGGGCGCGTGTTTGCTGGCGTGCACCACCTCCTCCGGCTTCTGTCTCCATGGTGGCTCGGTGTGGTAGCTACAGACAACAGTGTGCCGGTGTCCTGGTGAGACGTGGTACCTGTGTATGTCGGGCGCGTGTTTGCTGGCGTGCACCACCTCCTCCGGCTTCTGTCTCCATGGTGGCTCGGTGTGGTAGCTACAGACACCACAGTGTGCCGGTGTCCTGGTGAGACGTGGTACCTGTGTATGTCGGGCGCGTGTTTGCTGGCGTGCACCACCTCCTCCGGCTTCTGTCTCCATGGTGGCTCGGTGTGGTAGCTACAGACACCACAGTGTGCCGGTGTCCTGGTGAGTCGTGGTACCTGTGTATGTCTGGCGCGTGTTTGCTGGCGTGCACCACCTCCTCCGGCTTCTGTCTCCATGGTGGCTCGGTGTGGTAGCTACAGACACCACAGTGTGCCGGTGTCCTGGTGAGTCGTGGTACCTGTGTATGTCTGGCGCGTGTTTGCTGGCGTGCACCACCTCCTCCGGCTTCTGTCTCCATGGTGGCTCGGTGTGGTAGCTACAGACACCACAGTGTGCCGGTGTCCTGGTGAGACGTGGTACCTGTGTATGTCTGGCGCGTGTTTGCTGGCGTGCCGCCGCAGCGGCTCGGCGCGCTGCACCTGGCGCGCCACGGGCGGCACGTAGGCCGTCGACGCGGGCTTCACCTCCTTAGGCTTCTCGGGCTCGGGAGGCGGCGCTGCTTGCTCTTGCTGTTGCTGGAAATGTTAAAAAAAAGATTACGACTCGTGCCAAATCTTGTCATTTAATTTACATCATTCCACAAAAGAAAAGTTCAGATCAGGGATGTTGCGAATATTCACATCCGCATCCGCAACCGCAGAACTTCCGCATTATTTTCAAAATCCGCATCCGCATAAAATCGATGCGGAGCTTAATGCGGATGTCGAACAAGTCCGTACAGGAACGTCTTAGCGGCGGTGTAAGTGTACATAGCACTTGTCATTTACCTATAACGATATCGTCTACAGTGGCGGATTTGCCCTAACGTTGCCCAAGTTACTGTTTATTAAATATAACGCACCTATATTCTTGCTCTAATACTAAACTTTTCGTTTTTTTTTATATAAAAATTACTAAAATGTAATATTTGACGTTTTTAAGTACCTAATCTTGACACCCGCATCCGCATCCGCGGATGTGAGTCTTTATATATCCGCATCCGCGGATGTCAAAAAATCCACATCCGCAACAGATACCCAAAAGTATCCATTTAATAATACCCATGGTCTAATAAAACATGGTCTTCTATTCCCAGAGTGACACGGGCCTACGTCACAATAACATTGCCACTTTATTTCAACATAACATGTTACATGGGTACATTATACCTATGGTTAATAAGTTAAAATATTTCTTTATAATTTTATAATTTTCATTTATATGTATTTTATCACCCCTTATTGCATATAATAAAAAATATTTGTTGAAATTTGAACTTTAATAGCTGTCAATAGTTAAATATTTATCCGCCATATATGGCTTCGTATGCGGTAAGGGGTTAAATTTTACAATAACACGTCATTTTTAATTATTCGTTAGCAATATCTTCCGATTCACGAAAGAAATTTCAGACGTTCGGGTAATTCTGTTTACATTACTGGCAACACAGGATAGTGCTGTCACATTTGACAATTCGGATCTAGATAACTTCATGCCCTGACCGTCATCCTTGTCGAACGCGTGTTAATTGTTATTTCCTTCTCGCTCAGTGTCAGCAGTCGCAGTGTTTTCCAAACTTTTTACGTCGTAAGCTTGGTTATTAATGTGTAACTGTGAATTAGTTTTTCAAACGTATGTCTTGTATAGATAAATAAAGTTTAATTTAATACATTAGATTTGTTTTATTTTACTATGTTTCTACATGAATAACTTAAAATTAATGCCGTTAAAATAATTTTCACCGTTGGTTAAAATTCTCCCACATTTTAAAGTTTGAGAACCTGTAAACAGCATGATGACGTAGGCCCGTGTCAGTTAGGTCATACGCGAATCTCGGAATAGAGTACCAGGCGGAGTATATTATTATACCATGATAATACCTAAAATTAGGTCAATTAGCTATGTTCGCAGTGCGGGGAGCCACATCTAAAATCGATGATGAATATGAAAACATTTTCATTCATAATTCTCTTCAATTTAGTATCCTACATCCGATATCAAGATGGACAGATGACCTTGTTAAGGCCGCCGGAGGACGCTGGATGCGGGTCGCTTCCAACCGGTACGAATGGAGGTCCAAGTGGGAGGCCTATGTTCAGCAGTGGACGTCTTATGGCTGAGATGATGATGATGATCCGATATCAGACATGCGATGACATGCATATCATTGCCCTTCTAAGCTAAAATGCGAGATTTGCATTAAATTTTCATTGAAAATACGTCCTTTTAGCTTAGGAGGGCAGAATAATGTCAGTCCGACATGGCTAAAATTATCGGAAGTGCCTCTCCTATATCGTATGTCAAGTGCCTATGAGAAAAAAAAGCTGCTAGTGTCCTATGACATCAAGTCCGCCTTTTAGACCGGGAGATAGTGACACATTTTACTGGGTCATTTGTACCAGTATGGCGGTTCGTCAGGGGTCTAAGCATGTAATGAAGGAAAGAAAATGCTATGACCATAGCGCTGGTACCGGCGGCCCAATCGCGTGGGCGTTAGTCGAACGTGTCGGATAAAATACGAGTGTCGAACGATTTGTACCACAAAAATCCTCGTATTATTCGATAGTCCATAAAAAAGAAGTAGGCGGTAGCGTAATCCCATACTTCTCCGGTGTGACTTACAGCCCGCCATACTGAGGCGAACACGTTAATTAAAAAAAAACAATTCAACCATTTGTACCAAGCTAATTTTTGCACAGGTGATCATCGTCGAGCAGCCATTCATGGACATCACCATGCCATACTTTTCGGATGGTTCCAAATGGCCGCCATACCGCCGCAAAGGAGTTAATTTTTTTTTTATTGCTAAACGATTTGTACCACCTTGTAATTTTTTTTCAAGACTTTCTGTGTGATCATAAATGGAAATCTCATAATGCCATACCTGTAGGAGGTGGCAAATGTGTACAATATTTTTTTTTTTTTCAAGTATGGTGCCCCTTTCTCCCCCTATTAGAAGTATGGCAAATATAATAATGGTCACATTGCATCATATAATTTCCAAAAATCCAAATGCCATACTGGTACAAATCGTCAAATTTTTTTTTAATTTTTTAAGTCTTGGCTTAAGTCTCACAGTCGTCCGCCCCGTAGTTATAATCCGGAATAATTTATTTTTAGGTATAATTGTATCCAATCAAACAGAATATGATGATGCCATGCTGTAAAAAATTATTTTACGTATTGTATAGTCGAGTAGTTTTTCAAGTATGGCAGCACTTTTTCCCCCTACTATAAGTATGGCAATTATAATAACGGTCACATTTTATCAAATACTCTCCAAAAATTTAAATGCAATACTGGTACAAATCGTTTAGCAAAAAAAAAAAAATTAACTTCCTTGCGGCGGTATGGCGGGCATTTGGAACCATCCGAAAAGTATGGCATGGTGATGTCCATGAATGGCTGCTCGACGATGATCACCTGTGCAAAAATTAGCTTGGTACAAATGGTTGATTTGTTTTTTTTTAATTAACGTGTTCGCCTCAGTATGGCGGGCTGTAAGTCACACCGGAGAAGTATGGCATTACGCTACCGCCTACTTCTTTTTTATGGACTATCGAATAATACGAGGATTTTTGTGGTACAAATCGTTCGACACTCGTATTTTATCCGACACGTTCGACTAACGCCCACGCGATTGGGCCGCCGGTACCAGCGCTATGGTCATAGCATTTTCTTTCCTTCATTACATGCTTAGACCCCTGACGAACCGCCATACTGGTACAAATGACCCAGTAAAATGTGTCAATATCTCCCGGTCTATTTTTTGCATAATATTTTTTTCTCAATAAAGATTTCTTATATGAATAAATAAATACAGAAACTCATATACGAGTATTATACATTTTAATTTTATCCAATATCGGATCATTCGTTGTGAAAACGCTCTAACACTAGAAGATGCGAGCGCAAGAAACTTGGCAATGTTTGATGATATGGCAAAAGTATGAACTTTTGTAAGCACCAATTTGCATAGGGTGACTACTATAGTTATTAGCCACTACATAGTAATTGGCCACTCCTAACAAATCAGAAAAAACAAGTCAATTGAGGCCTTATTGTTAACAAATAAGAGTGGCCAATTACTATAGTAGTCACCCTATGCAAATTGGTGTAGGATGACTACTATTTCACATCTCTCATCTGTCAAAAAACGAATGATACCCATTTTGCAGGTACCCAAAAGATGAGTGGGATAAAAAATTAAATATAGTAAATATCTTACTGGTTTATTCCACGGTCCCTTGGTCTTGCCACCTTCTGGAGCGGACTCCTCCGAGGCAGTCTGCGCCTCCGGAGCCGGCCCGCCCTGCAGCACCTGGATTTTCAGCCCGGTGTAGTCCTTCACCGGCTCCTCATACTCCTTCCATTCTTCCTCCTCCTGAAAAATGAAAAAATCATCAGTTGCTGGTAAACTCGGCTTCGTTCGGCTCAGCATTGCTCCAAGCAATTATTAGGGTTGACACAACTTGACGTCCCTTTGCGAGCACGACCACAGATAAGATAATGGCTTGAATTTTGGCGACCCTAAATAGCCGAAAGGGATAGTGCCATATATTAGAAAGGGACAGCATGATTCGACCCTGAACCCCTATCAAACTTCGGTTTTGTAGGAAGTTTCCTTTCTGTACGGTAGTAGTATTATTTATTCTGTGTTTATGGTCTAATGATGTAGAACAGCGGTCGGCAACCAGCGGCCCGCGGGCCGCATGCGGCCCGCGAACCTCTCACTTGCGGCCTGCGAGCCTCCCTGGCTATTTAGTATGTAATATTGACAAATGACAATGTCTGATAAAGTCATAAATATTAACAAAGTGCGGCCCGCGTCCACTTCGTTAACTGCTATGTGGCCCTTGGCTGCTAAAAGGTTGCCGACCACTGATGTAGAACAATGATGTAGTAGTAACTCTGCCTAGAATGTTGGAGGTCCTGGGTTCGAAACCGGGTGTAGGCATTCCTGTGATGAGAATGAATAGTCGGTCAAAAATCAACTTTTAAGTCTGAACAATGGACTATTAGTACGTAAGTACACTGTGCAAGGAAGGTAATCTTATAGAAAAGTTTATTTTTTTCTGGATGAGATGAGTGTACAGTCGCCTACAATAATATGTTACTCTTTGAAGGCTGCAAAAATATCTGACACAATCATATTTGTAGAGCCATAGGAGCGTGTCACATATTTTTGCGGCCTTCGAAGAGTAACATATTATTGCTGCCTGTACTTGGTTCGATGCAAAGCTGCAATCAAAAATAATGGGAAAATTACTAAACTGAAATAATTAAACACAATTGTATATTTCTCATTCCGTTTTCCAGTTTAGTTTCTCATTAGATTGATTTATTTACTTCAAATATTATTTCTGTAAAGTATATAATTGATTTTGAATAATTGTTAAGTAATGCAGAAGAATAATAAATAAAGTTCCAATGTGATATGGGGCTATTCATAAATTACGTCATTTCAAATTAGGGGGGGGGGGTCTGGACATCGGATGACGGTAGCATGAAGTAGGAGGAAATGGGGTCATTTGAAGCATGATTTTTGGATGATTATAGGGGGGGGGTCCAAAATCGTCAAAAATCGATGACGTAATTTATGGACAGCCCCTATGATATAAACCAGCGGCCGGCAACAGGGGCCACATGCGGCCCGCGAGCCCCCCTGGCTATTCTGTATGTAATATTGTCAAACGACAATGTCTGATAAAGTCAAACATTTTAACAAAGTGTGGTCAACTTCGTTAACTACTATGTGGCCCTTGGCTGCTAAAAGTTTGCCGACCACTGATTTAAACTAATCTACAGCAGGGATGTTGCAGATGCAGATTTTTTGACATCCGCGGAGGCGAATGCGGATATTTAATAGGTCACATCCGCGGATCCGGATGTCAAGATCAGGTACTTAAAAAACCTCAAATATTAAATTTTTAGGGTTCCGTACCCAAAGGGTAAAACGGGACCCTATTACTAAGAATCCGCTGTCCGTCCGTCCGTCCGTCTGTCACCAGGCTGTATCTCGTGATCTGTGATAGAATGAAATTTTCACAGATGATGTATTTCTGTTTCCACTATAACAACAAATACTAAAAACAGAATAAAATAAAGATTTAAGTGGGGCTCCCATTCAACAAACGTGATTTTTGACCGAAGTTAAGCAACGTCGGGCGGGGTCAGGACTTGGATGGGTGACCGTTTTTATAGATAATGGTACGGAACCCAACCCTTCGATCCAACCCTGATCTACAGTAATGGTTTTCCCTTAATTTTCATTTCCTCATTGGCTGCGGTTATAATGCACACAGCTGTAAGTACATTGTATGGTGACGCAGCAGAGGGGCTACCGCGAAAACCGAAATTCGCAAATTGCGGGGATCTTACTCTTTTACTCCAATGAAGGCGTAATTAGAGTGACAGAGAAAAATGCCCGCAATTGACGATTTTCGGTATTGGCGGTAGCCCTACTGGCATCTGACAGATAAGATAAAGTAGGTATACACAATAGATTTTATTTTCTAAATAGCAGGAGTAGTATTTTATAATAATATCTCTATTATACTTACTTCAACTGGCTGAAATATCAATGTAACAGATAACAGAGTTGTTTACCAACTTTACTAACATTGAAAAACAATATTCATTTCAAACATTTCAATCCACAATAATTTAGAATAACATTCTATAATTAATGTAATGTAGGTAAATTTATTGTCCCTGTCTCTTGTAATAAAGAGTTGTAAATTATCAAAATTGTTGGGTTCAATAAAGTAAGTAGGGGCAGTATAAAATCTTAACCTAAAATGCTTTATTATGCTTTCATAGTATTTTTGTGTCACAAGTAATTCAATATAGATAATTAGATATATGACAGTAGTAAAAAATGCATTCAACACTACAGGTTTCATAATGTGAGTGACAAATAAAAAGGTTAAGTAATGGACCCTATTAACTCCATAACATATTGATGTTACGGAGGTTACGCAAAAAGTAACCTAATCTGCTAACCTCAAAGTTCATTATGCCACACAACACTTAATATTGACTAAGAGCATTTATTTACAGTGATAAGAGACTCAACAGACCTCAAGTCACTAGATTTATAAGAACTTTAACATGTAGTAAGACATTAAATAAGTAAATACCTTTTCTTCACCAATGTCCGCCGAGCTAAGCTGTACAATTGAATGAGTAAAACGAAAGTATACATTAATTGAACTCAATGAATGAATGATTGTCAAGTTTAACCTCTTGACCTAGAAATTTTGAATGAATGAATGAATAGTTTATTTGTGTAAAAAAGGGATCTTTTGAAATAAGGTAACCCCTAGGTTACACTGGTTACCAGTTTCAATGCAATACAAAAACAAATAAGCAACGGGAATAACATTAATTACTAAATATGTAACTCGAAAGCATTAGCGCTAGTTACTAATGACGAAGCAGTATTTTTGCCACATTAACAAAATAATGACAATTTCACGCCTCAAATTAGCAGAAAATCGGATATAGTAACAGGTTATTTCCAGTTTGACGTGACTGGAGGATATTAAGTGAGGAAATTAAGGCAGGGCTCCATAAATAATGAGTTGTGTGTAATCGTACATTTTGACAACTGACAAAGAGGTCCCAAACTTGATTTAGTACACTTGAATTTACGTGGTTATTCAGACACTCACCCCAGCTCGGCCTCCCTCCTCGCCCTCCTGCGCTGGCCGCTCCTTCTTAGGCCTCACTTCAGATGCTTTCTGTTTGCCATCGTCCAATTTCTTCGCCATCTCTTCGGCGGTTGCAAATTTTTTGACAGACTTTTTTTTGCGATCTTTTTTCGCAAAGAAATCGTCTAAATCGGCCATGACTTACTATTATTAACACTTGTATGGTAAGAACAGTGAACGTTAAATTACAGTAATATTAGAGTGAAACAATAGGGGAATTCTGCCCCCAAACGTGAAAATGATTTTTGTGGCAAGCGTGGCCGACTGTTTCTTTTTTTTTAAATGGCAGTTTAAAAAGTTGCTAGTGATTGAAAATAATTTTCTACTATGTAGTAGTTTTTAACCTTGTAGATGGACACACTGAATTAAAAAAATCTATGGCGTTATATGTTATGGATATCCTAAAAGTTTTTATTAGAATGCAAGCTAATTCGAGAGCAAAAATAAATCTATTCGGGCATGAGACGAAACAAATCCATTTTCTTTAGGTCCCTTAATACAACAAGATCGATATTCTTTTAACTTTTAACGAACCATTCGTTAGTTAACGAGTGACCTTAACGTGACCTTAATCTTATTGACCGAGCGTTAGCGAAGGTTTCCGTTTCAGCTTGGGCGAAAAAGTTTCGTATTGCCGGGTGTTCTCCAAAGTGAATATAACCAATACGTTGTGCTCTCCTCTACCTACAGGTCGCATTTCTTAACCGGTTCTCGTGAAATTTGGTTCAATAGTTAATTAGTAGTAACCACAGTTTTCGTTTCCGAACTTATTTTTTAAGGTTATCACGAGGTCTACAACTCACAGAGCCACTAGATAGTAGTATACCTTTATGTCATAATGTGGTGATTATAATGCGGGACTGAAAATGTTATGCTAACAAAGTTAA
Organism: Cydia splendana; assembly: GCF_910591565.1. NCBI lineage: Eukaryota > Metazoa > Arthropoda > Insecta > Lepidoptera > Tortricidae > Cydia > Cydia splendana. The sequence goes on along the minus strand of NC_085984.1, from coordinate 10,404,735 downwards.
TCATGTTACTGCATGCAAGAACCTAAAAACATTTGCCTTCGTTATTTTATTATTTTTATAAAATAATTCACAGGCTAAATTATATTATATCGTGAGATTTAAGCTAATGAAATTTGGACATATACTCATATACTCCTTTTAATCTTTAAATATGACTCTAGTCGTTTATTCCACAAACGTACATAACTCAAAGCTTAAAACAATAGATTGGTACATAATTATGTTGTGTAAAACTTTACATTAAATATTACGACGAAGCCTAAAAATGGTAACTTTATTACCCATTAAACCTTAGGCATCCAAAGAATTGCCTATAAAACCCAGACTTAATAACAAGGCTAACTGACCATTTCTAAAAGCCACCCAGACTTCAACTATAGTACTATAGCACTAACTTTCAGACACCGACGTATTACTATATTCCACGCCGCTACAGCGGACGTGGGCAAAGAAGGCTTATCATCGCTACAAAGTAGTCGTATCGAATCGAACCAATACCCGATTATCTTTTTATCTTATCGCATTTACCTGGACGGTGTGTTAGGAGTTGGCAGTGTACTAAAGGGATAGAAAGTCAAAATGTTGGGACCCCTGGCCAGAATTTCAAACCAGTTGGGGAGGAATGTGATGCTGAAGTCCGTGAGGAATGGATCCCATGGAGGTGTTCCTGGAGAGGTACGTGGATATATTACGTAACTATCTAAAAGTCACTTAAAAGTTAGGCACTTCAAAGTTTTAGGATCTTATGCGTTGTTAGTTGCGCGACCTCTTGAGTGACCTTTATGTTTAGGTTCTGCGCCTTTGATTGAAATTGTGTAATTTATCCAAAAAAATAAAGATACCCAAATAATAAATAATAATAATAAATGACCGGGCTTAAAAACCCGAGAGTTTGTAACGGAGATACAAATAATAAATAAATAAATAAATATTTGTAAGTGTGTAAGTATATAAGAGTAAAATATAAAAATGCACAATGTGCTTTTTGAATTAGTTACACATTATCATTCATTTGTTTTACTGCATCGCAGCAATGAGGAAAAGTTGCATAAATTATTAATTAGTTCCACAACTACAAACTTGCAATTATATATTCAAGTTAATATTCAGTCTCTTTCCTGTGGGAGCGTGACGTGACGTCATACAACTGATTTGAATATCTACTTCATTTTCAGTCGTACATATATGTAAAATGAATGTAATTAAAGTCTGTATATATCTGTATAAAATACAATTTGTAGCTTATAGTCAGCTATATATATTTCCATGATTTATAGTTCACTCTATTACGACCAATAGTTTGACCATAAAACATTCAATTCAAGAGTATTTCTAATCCAAAAGATAATAATTTAATCATGAGTAGTGAAGCCCATAAACTAATATATTGAGTCAGAATTCAATTGAACAAAATTATGAGGGCAAAAATTTCAAGTATTTTCAAGTGTTTCAAGTATGTTAATAGACCTTCCATGTTTACGATTTCGCTGAACCTGTTTTTGGTTCACATACATATTTATACGTAACATACATAATGGCGACTGCAGCCTGTGCAAACAAGAACTCTGATATTACAAACAAGGAAAATACGATCATGCCATCTCTTTTCATTAGCATTTTCACGAACAAAGAGTGAAAGGGATAGAGAAAAGGTGTCGATTATTGAGTTAGTAAGTTGATCCCTAGTGCATATATTCATGGCGTCGCCGGTTCGGTGAACAATGTAATCGCTCAGGATCTCTATAAAAACATAATTTTTATTGCGGAGTAACATGCAACGGTTTCAACTTCAACAACGGGTAGTGTTTCTTATAATTCTTATGGTTGATATCACGGATGCACATTGTAATAAACATATTTCATTGCATTCACAATACAATACAAATCCTCTTGCACAACCTCAGAATAAAATAATAGAATTTTAATACTATTAGTGTCCAACTTTGCCACTTTGAAACATATACTTTTATGCAAAAACCATACAAGATAGCAGATCAAAATATGAATGTTTTCCTGCTATGTTATTATTTACCGGTTGGTGATTCTGATTAGGTAAATTTAAGGCAAACTAGGCTAAAAAATGTTGAAAGCTCCATTCAAATTACGAACTAATTTTAAGCTGCTGGGATCCTGTCGATTGAATTTTCTGCAAAGATATTTGACGGATGGATGTCGTAAATGTGCTAAAATTAGCTGCGCTTCATAACTTGTTTGTAATATGTAAATTGTACAAACATTATACTTACACTATTGTATAGTGACAGTACAATACATATTTATATAGCCAGAACGCGGGATCGTAAAGATAAAATGAATCACATACATAAATGGGTGGAAGAAGTAAAATAACTAAGAAGTTTAAGATTAATATTGCAAATAATTTAATAATTCTTCGTGGCGTGGTTGGAGAAGCCATTGTCAATGAAGCCTCACATTAATTAAAGAAACGAGCTTTACAGCCGTCTTTACACACCTTTAGTCTTGCCTGAATTAAAATTAGAAAAGGTATTAAAAACTGCACATTTCAGGGACCCTTTCTGAAAGTGGACAAACCTCGGCTTAACGAAAGCAACCGACAACCTCATCGAAATATGCTTTTCGATGCTTTTTCATAGTATTTTCATTTCATAATCCTTTGCATAGTATATAGCGCGTCGAATACGACACGTTTTTTTCATGATATAAGATAAACGAGCAGATGATTCGCCTGATGGTGGATAATTTATCATCGCACATGAACCAGACGGATTGCAAGATTTGCAAGTACCTTGTCGGCCTTTAAAATGGGAGTACGCTCTTCTCTTGAAAGTTGTGCGTAAAACAAGATAGGCAGAATGATTCATCCATTTTTAGCAAAAGATAGTGAAATAAATTCATACGTATTGATTTTTTGAAGATTTTTTTTTACTAGCCTATTTTGGTATCCCACTGCTGGGCAAAGGGCCTCTCCCCTTGTTCTCCACGACTTCCGATTTAGTGTCTCTTCCGGTCAGTTGTTGAGGAAGGTATCTAGGTCGCCCCGCCATTTCGATCTTGGCCTACCGCACCCGTCTTAAATTCCCTCCGACACAAGACAGCGCCACGTTTTTCGGTCTTGTGCGACCTCTCGCCAATTGTTGACTCGAAGTTCGCGCAGAACCGCGTCCACCATGTCGCATCAGCGATACCTGGGGCGTCCAATAGGACGTCTTCCTGCTGGGCGGCCCAGGTATGCTCTTTTCACGTTCTGATCTTCATCCAGTCTCTCAATATAGCCCAACCAACGGAGTCTGTGAGCTTTGGAGTCCCCATGATGTTAGGTCTTTAAAGATTCTCTCTTCTTCTTCGCGTTATCCCGGCATTTTTCCACGGCTCATGGGAGCCTGGGGTCCGCTTGACAACTAATCCCAAGAATTGACGTCAGCACTAGTTTTTACGAAAGCGACTGCCATCTGACCTTCCAACCCAGAGGAGAAACTAGCCTTTATTGGGATTAGTCCAGTTTCCTCACGATGTTTTCCTTCACCGAAAAGCGACTGGTAAATATCTAATGATATTTCGTACATAAGTTCCGAAAAACTCATTGGTACGAGCCGGGGTTTGAACCCGCGACATCCGGATTGAAAGTCGCATGCTCTTAACGCTAGGCCACCAGCGCTTTTTTTAGGTTTTAAAGGTTATTCTAATGAAATGTTTCAGAACCTTCCATTCGACATCAACAACAGGGCCCGCCTCACGTTCAACTTCTTCTGGTACGTGGGCACCGGCATCGCCGCGCCCTTCCTCATCGTGCTGCATCAGCTCAGGAAGAAGTAAATGGTAAGTCTAAACATACATACTAGCGACGCGCCCCGGCTTCGAACGGGTAAACCTAAACAAATTATACACCTAAACCTTCCTCAAGAATCACTCTATTGATAGATGAAAATCGCATGAAAATCTATTCAGTAGTTTTGAGTTTATCGCGCACATACATACACACAAACAGACAGGCGGCGGGGGTCTTTATTTTATAAGATATAGTGATATTAGTGATTTATACAAGGTGTAACAAAAAAATGGGGATTAGTTTAAGGGCATATTTGGTATCGTGTTCTGAATAGGAAAAGGTAGAGTTTTTTGCGCAAATAAAGAAGATTTTTTTTCTATGGGACAGAACGTCAGACAAGTCGGCCAAGTTTTCTCGAACTCGTTCTCGTATAACTAGAGTAGACACTCAGTGAGTGGTAGGCAATAATTAACGCACATGTGAAAACAAACACAAGGGTGTACAGTAGGGTATACTGGGTACGGTTGTGCCAATTTTGGTTTGAACGTCAATAATTTTGTTAATTCACCAGTAAACGGGGAAAAAAGTAACATGAATCGTAATTTGTACATTTGTCTACGTAAAAAAAACTAAAATATTTTGCCTATAGACGCTGTATTAGTCATAACATCAAATTAGAAAAAAAAAGGGAAAGTGTCACAACCGGCCACACCCCAAGGACGGTAGTGACAGTGGTTGGGGTCGGTAGTGACAGGCATAAAACATATACCAAAATGGTATATAATTACTTTTATTGTTACAAATATGTAACATAACACAATAAAACAAAATTAGTTACACTAATATAGCAAATGAACTAAAATCTGCGCTTCACTATCTAAGATTCATAATGTATTTATAAGCGTTACATGTTTCGTCTTATATATATTTATTGTATGTGTATATTATAAGTATGTATATTTATATGGTGTGTGTATGTTATTATGTTTTTCTATTGTTGTTTGTTGTTGTAAAAGCAGCACTGTCAACAATCTCTCTGCTTCGCCTTAAGTTTGGTAGTCACAACCGTACCCACAAAATTTGTCACAAGCGTACCCAACCTACACTTTCTAAAATAAAAATTTGCCATGTCTGGGCCTAATAATCTACGTAAAAAGTAATCACTCGTAATTAACTATTAATTATCAACTTATAACGAAAAAAAAATGAAAATAATCTATCTGTATCCAATTACCGGCAATTATCGAAAGAAATCGAACAATAAAAAATACTTTTGAATGTTGAAAAGCAATGTGGACTCCTGCTTACTTTAACGTCGCTCGCTGGCTAACGGAATACTGGGACACGCATTCAAACTTGTATGCCGCTTCTTTCTCCCCTTGAAGTCTACCCCACGATCCGTATAGTTTCGATGTTATAACGACTGTCACTACCGTACCCTGGCACAACCGTACCCAGTCTACCCTACATATACAGAGACAGCACTTAGTAAATTAAAAGGCGAACGCAGGGTGTGTACGAACAACAACACTTTTACCTAACCATTGGTAAACCTTATATCTTTGAAATAAGGTTTATCAATTGAATGTACAATTCTATAACCGCGAAAAACGAAGTTCGCAAATTGCGAGCATCTTTCTCTGTCACTCTAATTACGCCTTCATTGGAGTAAAAGAAAAAGATCCCCGCAATTCACGAATTTCGGTTTTGTGCTACACCCTTCTACGCCCTTGTTCGTCCTTCAGACATTGTAACCTTCTCGCTTTGTAATTTAATTTAGGATGAGCTTATGTGACATCACGAATAGTAAATCAATATTCTAGTCATTCCAGTGTTTTAGGGTCCGGCAATAAACACGCAATGGCTGACTGTTACAAAGTAATGGCGCCAATAATGCGTGAAAGCCATTATTTTTCAGAGTTATACCTAATTTCTTTACCTTTAAAATCATATAAGTAAAAGAAAAATAAGTAAACAGCCTAAGATTAAGGTAAATTAAGCTGTCCTTAACAACTTTCAAATTAGGACCGGCAGGACCGCTACGAGAATGCGGAAATCGGAAGTTCATTGTAGGGATACCATATTAAAATTATGAATACGGTTACAAATAATTAATTATATTATAATTTAAACGATAAATTATAGGTTTTATGAAGGTGTTATTCATATAATAACTTTTAAGTGTGAAAAGTGGTGAAAAGTCAATTTAATAGATAATCATAATTTTAATTCAAAGTCAATACATATTACATTTTGTTCTCTTTCAGGTAATTGAACGAAACACCATGTATTAATTAACACAATGTAGATTATTGTTTAAGTAATTCTCAATAAATTAATAGAAACCTTTAAATAAAGTGGTTTTATTTTAAAAAATACTTGGGAATTTAAAAATCTCCCAAGTTTTGCGAACGCAATGGTAGTTTTCTAATTAAAAAAAAAGTTATACCCCATTGAGTTCCTTGTTTTTCGTGAAGGAAAAATCAAAGAAAAATCATCAAAATGCTAGGACCTTTGGCTCGCGCGTCCAACAAGTTGGGCAGGAATGTGATGACCAACATCGTGAGGAACCACTCCCACGGCGGAGTCCCTGGCGAGGTGAGTTCGATTTTCAAAAATTTTGACATTACATAATCACGTATTTAACTTTAAAATCGATTCATTTATTTTGTTTTAATTAAATTACTAGTTAATTGTATATTCATTTACAACACTTATTTTGTGCATATTTAGTTTCTGTTAGCCGAAATATTGGAATGGTATTCTTTATAGGTTAAGCTTGTCATACTTAGTTTTACAGGAGTATATCAGGAGTAGAAAGATTCATTAGGCTGGTGTTTCACCTATAAAATATCTTCGTCCAATGTCGTCGCGTCTCACTCTCTCATTAAGCAAAATGTGAGACAAAATACACATTGGACAAAGATATTGGACAGATGGGATCCCACCCTACTTACATATATTTTTTGTCATAAGTTTTAATTATTTATTTATTGTGGAGCTGAGGTGGATAATTTAGTTTGTGTATGAATAAAATTTAATTCTAGTTGGACTTGTCCGACAAGAAAATGTTGAGTTCTAAACAATAAATGGTCCTTATGAATTAAACTTATTATCATTAATTAATAATCATTAATTATTATTATTTATTAATTATCATTGCTTATTTTAACTATGACATTTGAAGTCTTATGATTTATTTACATACAATTGTTAAACTCAGTACACAATAAAAGTTCAAAATAGATTTTAGAATATGTACCATCACACTCTGCGATTGTTGCGCCATTTAGGGTCCTAGCTAAATTGGTTGTTCAATACTTACACTATAGAATTTCCAATTTAGCAAGAACCCTAAATGGCATAACACTCCCGTGTGGTGACTGTACAAAAAATTGTACGCAGGGACTTAGGAGGTTAAATAAGTGACATTTTGCCAGTAGTGTGCTTGTACAAACAGCAACACTCTTAACCAGTGGTGGGCAAAGTACGGCCCGCGGGCCAGGTGCGGCCCACGAAAGGATTTATTTGGCCCGCCGCCGGTCATTTAAAAAAATGTATAACATGGCCAGCAATATAATAAAAATACATTTTTGCTGTAAATCTGGCCCTCCTCTGAAATTCCTTCAAGTTTTGGCCCCTCATGAAGAAAGTTTGCCCACCACTGCTCTTAACTGTCCATCTGTGGACCTTATGCCTTTTACAATAAGGTTTACCAAAGGACAGTTGTGGGCGATGGTATATACTTATGTTATGAGTAAAAAAAAAAGACAGAGTAATAATACCTAACTAAAATAACGTGTTTATATGTTTTTTTTTTTGTTTTAATGTGCTTTTGTATTTTACTTTTATTGAATAACATGTTATAAACAACCTAACTTAAGAAGAAATAAATGAAGAGACTTAAATAAACAATTCCAGAACCTGCCATTCGACATCAGCAACCGCTACAAGCTGACGGCATTCTTCATCGTCTACGCTGGATCCGGCCTCTCCGCACCCTACCTGATCTGCCGCCACCAGCTGCTTAAGAAGTAAACAAGGTAATCCATAGGCATAGACTACTTATATGGTGTTTGGTTTGATATAGATATACATCTAGTGGAAAACATCGTGAGGACACCGGGCTAATCCCGATAAGGCCTAGTTTACCCTCTGGGTTGGAAGGTCAGATGGCAGTCGTTTTCGTAAAAACTAGTGGCTACACCTATTCTTGGGAGTAGTCACAATAGTAGTGGCAATAATGCCGGGCTAACGCAATGAAGAAGAAAAGATATACTTCTAGCCTTAATTACTTATTACATCATTGGAATTATTCATAAACGCACTTGTTTGTCTTAAATTGCCATCTTGACTTATGTATTTGTCAGAAAGGGTTAAAACATAAATTACATAAAGCAATTAATTGAAGATTGTAAAGTTTAAGGAATAAGGGGGTTAAGCCTTAAGGCTAGCAGGTCTACCCATAGTCAGAAAGATAATTTTAGTCGAACACTGATGAGATTAAAGGTCCTATTTACACTTTGATTAGTGTAAATGCATGAACTAAACACTAATCAATGTGTATATAGTATAGTTAATATGGGATTGAATAGGGTGGCATTCAATCTATCCAATATCTTGGTCTTGGTTGGTGTAGGTTGGGTGTAGGTAGCTAGCAAAATGCTGAATGGGGCCTTATTCGTTTTTTTTCTGTTGCAGGTAGAGCAATGAGCATCATGTGATTCCGGAGGGCGAGCATCCTAGGTTAAGTTAGCAATCTGTAATTAAATCAATAAAATAACTTATCAGTTACTGAGCCGTTTTATTATACCCACAAAATGATTACCACCATGATTATTTATTTATTCTATGTATACATATAGGGCTCAGTGTTATTCTAAGCACAAGGACATGAATTAATTATAGTTTTATGTATAACATAAGACGAAGCATGGTCCTTTACAGTAAACAACATCACATCAGAATTTTTTTTTTTTATAAAAAAGCAGACTGTTTAAGTAACATTTTAAAACGTTCAAAATTTAATATTTTTCACGTATGGTAACACAGTTACTAGCTGTCATTGTTATAGTCAGTTTTCTCGTGATTTAATACTCTTTGGTTTTCTCGGCTTTAAATCCGCTTGGCTGCTAGCTTTATTTTTAAGCGAAATTAAATAAAAAATAGCAGTATAACAACATCTAATCAAGTGAAAATTACTATCGCAGCACCTTCATTCTTGTGCAATGATATTGTCGGTATAAATACCGGTTTTCCGTGATAATTTTTGTTTTCCCGACACCTCTGCACCATGTCGGACTCTTCGTGTTATATCTTGGATAATGGAGCTTATACAGCCAAAGTGGGCTTCTCCACGCTCGAGCCAAAGATTGTTCCTAACTGCATCATGAAAGCGAAGTCCGAAAGGCGTCGGCCGTTCATAGGTTCTCAGATAGACGATTGCCGGGACGCTTCCGGCCTTTTTTACATTTTACCATTCCAAAAAGGGTTTTTAATTAACTGGGACACGCAGAAAACTGTCTGGGACTACATGTTCAGTAAAGAATGCTGTCCAGTAAATTTCAACGAAGTCCCATTGATAATAACTGAGCCTTTATTCAATTTTTCCTCAATACAAGAGGCGATGACTGAAATTTTCTTCGAAGAATACGAATGTCAGACGCTTTTGAGGATAAACGGGACAGATTTAGCTGAGTATAAGTATAGAAAGACACATAACAATGACTGTACAGTTATCGTAGACTCAGGTTACAGTTTTACATATATAGTTCCTTACATCAAAGGGAAGAAGTTTAAGGAAGGGATAATAAGGATAGATATTGGTGGAAAAGTGTTGACGAATCATTTGAAGGAGATTGTGTCGTATCGGCAGTTGAACGTGCTGGACGAGACGTATGTTATCAATCAGGTGAAGGAGGATTCGTGCTTTGTGTCGGAGGATTTTATGAGGGACATGGCTATTGCCAAAGACAAAGGTTAGTAATTAGGTTAGGTTGGTTAGTGTCTATCTAACATAGTTATTTATATTTTAACTACAATTAATAATATTTACAAAGCATTTTTCGTTAGTTTCCAATATTTCCAAGCACATCCCATCACTCAATTGATTATGTGCATTACATACGGGCATTTTCACTTAAAAGTGTACCATTTACTTTTTTCGAAATCCATCAACTTTTGGGTTATTTCTACTCAGCATCATGAGTACTATTGATTTAAAAAGAAAAAAATGTGTCCCAAAAAAAATGTCTGTTTTGTAACGCAATTTCAAATACATTTTGTATGGACCGTAACAAAACTGACACCAAAACTTTGTATGAAAATCTGGGGACACTTTTTTCTTTGTCTCTTTCAATAGTACTCGTGATTCTGAGTCTATGTCTGCTTATTATTGTCTTCAGTTACAGTAATAGTTTTACATGAAATAAAACAATTCGCAATTAATTACAGGGGCTAAGAACATAATAATAAAGGACTATGTGCTCCCGGACTACACGAGCATCCGGCGCGGCTACCTGCGCGACGTGGTGAAGCCTGACGAGGAGTTGGAGCAGCAGACCCTGAGGCTCAATAACGAGAGATTCACCATCCCTGAGCTACTGTTCCATCCCTCAGGTAAGACTTGTCTTTAGTTATAGATCTCTCGGGTTCTCGCGGGCTTGGTTTGCGCAACTCGACGTCATATTATTGCGCCTATTTTGCGTGGTGGGTTGGTGGCACTATTCTTGCCAACCCAACTCTACCAAGAAGCCTAGCAGACCCTTGACGTTGCCGACGACTTCTGGGAGAGACCCCGGTGAGCCGAGGTGTTGTGCCCGGTATTCTGCCACCCCTGGGCATTCGATAATGACGTGGGCGGCTATCTCCTCTGCCTCCATGCATGCTCTGCGGAGGGGGCTATCTGTAACACGTAGGGTTAATAGGTGATTGTTTAATGAGGCGTGGCCAGTTATGGCCCCAGCTATAAGCCGGAGCTGTGGTCTCTTCAGCTGTCGCAGCCTCCGTCTTGTCTTTAGTTTCCGACCAAAGAAACTAGAGCAGCATTTCCCAAACTAATATTGAGAGAATATTGGTTGGCCCTTAAAGTCCTTAACTACTACTTTTTGAAGGCGCGTCCAAAAAGTTCGATATATTTTTGGCCGACATCGATACCAAAACATTTCGGATGAAGAATGTATATATGCATGCGAAATCTGCGTGTTATATAATCACCGTCTCAAGTTAATAATAAATATCTTTTTATATTAACATTAGTAAATACCTAGTGAAAATGCATGCTGTTTAATGAAATAAACAGATTTTTGAAGTGAAAACTTCTTTAGCGGCGCTGGGCACTTTGTGGGGAAAAAATGATAAACTCGAGACAGCGTAAGGCGATTACGTGACCGTAAGGTTTAGAAGGCCACTCATTTAGATGGCATTTAAATCAATAAAGAAAAACTCAATGACATTACATGAAAAAGGTTCTAATCTTGTACGGGTTGAAATACGAGGATCTCACAGTTACATTCTAACTTTATATCCCTCAAATATAATTCAATAAAGCTTACATCTTGATGAAATCGCTAATAAAAGTGAACTCTAGTACTGGTGAATAAAACTCAAAATATCATGACCAAAGATGCGAGGTCTGCAAGGTAACTTTACGATTTCTATTCGAATTTTAAACAATCAACGTTACAAATTTGAATTTCGAATTTTAAACAAGCTCACTGACCAGCAATTTCGGAACTAAAGTTTTTCAATAGAAAGGAGGATGGGTGAATTATACATAGTGCTGCAGACATTTTGGACTAGTCATTGAGTTTTCACTTCTGTCGGCTCTCCAGGAGTGCAACCCGACCTTTTTTTAAAGACGTCGTTTCCGTAAGATTTATGTATCCATATTTAAAAGTTGTAATTTTTCCAGATGTCGGCATCCCCCAAATGGGCATACCTGAAGGTATCATGCACTCCATCGACTTGTGCCCCGAAGAACACAAGGAGAGCCTCCTTGCTAACATCCTGCTCTATGGAGGCAACACCCTCTTCCCCGGCTTCAGAGACAGAGTCTACAATGATGTCCGCTCATTCGCTTTAGATCACTTTGATGTCAATGTAACGCTGGCTGATAACCCGTTGACTTACGCTTGGGAAGGAGGCAAGGAGATATTCAGAGATACGGAGTTTTATTCCTTCTGTGTTACGAAAGAGGAGTATGATGAGGAGGGGAAAGCGCTCGCGTTTGAGCGGTTCGATATATAGCGGTCGAAGCGAGCGCGGCGGGAGACCGCTGCCTCGTGAAAAACAAGAAGTTGTAACTAGGACCCTGAGGCCCTGCCAACAAAAACGGAAATCGAAATTTTGTTGCCTTTCTATCAATCGAATATACTAGAGTAACTAGAGCGATGTGATAGGCAGATAACTAAATTTCAATATTCCTTATTCACGGTTTTATTGGCTTAAACTGGCAACATCGTTGCAATTGACATTTGCTTGACCAATGAGGGGCCGCCTTTTGATCAGTGTCTCCAGTTTAGAATTGTGAAATACTATTTAACAAAATTGGGCCAAGGTAGCTAAAAATAGTAGCATGTTCAAAGAAATTCTTAAACTTATGAAAGAATTGGACTATGTGTAATGTGTAAGTTGGACAAACGCATCGAGAGCTCCGTACGTAACGTAATTTTTTAGAGTTCGACCACTTAGACCAAGAAAAGTCTGCAACGATTTTGATAGCACACGCAGTGCAACTGTTATTTTAATTAAATGTCAAACTTCTATGAAATTATGACATATAAATAACACTTGCATACAAAATCGTTGCAGACTTTACTTGGTCTAACTCTACCTATCTTACAAAGCCAAATTTCAATGAAATATGAGATTTGTCAAATGTATCATTCTAGAACAAGCGTTTAAACTACCTGCCTTTCAATAAGGCAATTACTCTTGTCTGTTCTCTTGTGGCCAAAATGTAGTATAAACATAGTTAAAAGTTTAGATATAACTAGTAAATCAACTCTGTAGAAAAAGGCGCAAAAATATATATTTTTTTAAAGGGAGATCGAACCTTTGCGCTCACATTTTCTTTGCCGCCTTTTTCTATTGATAAGGATTTTATCACTGTGAATTCCTAGTGTTGTAAGACTGATGTGTAATGGTAAAATGATATTAGTTTTACAAGTTGTATATCATGTTTCGGTATTAAATATCCATTGCAAATATATTTAATAAAAGTACTTCCTGAGTAATTGTTTTATTTGTATATAAAAAACATATTCCATTGAATTTTATTAAAACAACCTACAGACATATGTACAGCTTGGCAAAAAAGAGTAGAAACTAAAAAGTGGCAACACAGTAGTGTCATCCCTTTCAAACCAATCTATATGAAAACGGGACGACACTACAGTGTTGCCACTTTTTAATTTCTACTCTTTTTGCCAAGCTGTACATAAGCGGGTATCTGAAAAAAAGGGATTGGTAATTCGTATGTGGTACTTCTGAAGTTGCAGGCGTCCGTTGGGTACGGTAACAAAGTTAACAAACGGGCCGTATGCTTGTTGCCACCGACGTGAAAAAAACAAATCGGATTTTTTCATACAAATACCATCATAATGCAACGAAAGACGCTTTATTCAATACCTTGAATATACTTCTTTTACACCTTGCAACACATCTGCTAAATGTCAAACTCTTGCTGTCAAACGTCATTTGTTTTCTTTCAGAATTATTTTGGAACAAAAACATTCGTTTCCGATCTAAATCTGTTTTCATCTTGAATTAGTGAAGTGATATTTACGTGAAAAATGGCTCTGTTCCCCGGAGCCGTCGCGTTCGACGAATATGGACGCCCATTTATCATATTGCGGGACCAGGATAGACAAAAACGGCTTACCGGTCTTGATGCTTTGAGAGTAAGTTTTATTTAATATTTTCCGTATATACTACTAGGAAACCTTAGAAAAGCCTAATATAGACAACCTTTTATTAGTCTTTGACCTGTATACCCAAAAAAAAACGATATACTTTTCATAACCTAGCTATAAAAAACCGAACTCGAATTTACGTTAAAATTATGATAAAACCTAATTTGATCGCTAATTCGTCACTTACTATACTTAGTTGGTATCTGTTAGGGTCTAATTAAGTCAAAAACTAGGTCTAACAACTCGAAATACACGATTTATAAACTATAATGTGACCAGGTGTTTTTGACAATGAGTCACATGATATAGGTAGATGTTCTTTTATAGTCGAGAAAGTATGTTGCTTCCCAAAGAAAATACTATGGACAAATAACCTTTTATTTGAGAACATACAAAAAACTAACAGACTTGAATTCCTTAACAAAATAATAGTTGAAGTTTTGTGGAAGTCATAAATATGTATTCATATATTCATTTTTCATACTATCCCACCCAAGTGTAGAAAACTGGCACTTTTAAGCCAGAGTACAGTATATTATACATCCTAGAATAGTAAGGTTTACTCGGCTAATTCCGAATGTCGAAAACTGTCGGATAATTCCGAAAAGAGACTTTTATTATGATGGAATTAAGGGTGATTTTCATCTGAATTTCGGAATTATCCGACAGTTTTCGACATTCGGAATTAGCCGAGTAAACCTTAGTAGCATATTAGAGAGAGTCATAGTTAGGGAATGCAATCTCGATCTCGCAAGTTCGAGATCTCGCACGAATTTTCGAGATTCAATCACATTTTGGTCCGTTTGTCCTTCCTAGACTGTATCATGTACCTTGTTTGTATAAGTACTGTCTATTATAAATTTCACATTAGTCTGCTGTAATGCTGTGTAAAGGCCATAGTCGGTTTTCCATAGTAAGTTGGCCCTTAAGTCAATTTGATTCGGGTTTTTTTTGTGAGTACCTTAAGAGGTACTACAAGTAGTCCCTCACTATAAGTAGTGAAGGTTATTTTTGCTGAGTATCAACATCATAATAGTGACAGTTTTTGAGTTATGATTTTATTTTATTTTTTCTTTAATGTGTTGGTTTTCGGGATGTATTCAAGCGATTTGCTTAATTTTTTTTAATAGTGTTCTTTATTTAGGTATGCATCGATACTCAAAAAACGAATACCAGTTGTCATTATAAAAAAACCGGGCAAGTCCGAGTCGGACTCGCGCACGAAGGGTTCCGTACCATAATGAAAAAAAAAGACGTTGCTTAACTTTGGTAAAAAATCACGTTTGTTGTATGGGCGCCCCATTTAAATCTTTATTTTATTCTGTTTTTAGTATTTGTTGTTATAGCGGCAACAGAAATACATCATCTGTGAAAATTTCAACTGCCTAGCTATCACGGTTCGTGAGATACAGCCTGGTGACAGACAGACGGACGGACGGGCGGACGGACGGACGGACGGACGGACGGACGGATGGACGGACGGACGGACGGACAGCGAAGTCTTAGTAATAGGGTCCCGTTTTACCTTTTGGGTATGGAACCCTAAAAATAGAAAAAAAAAGTAAAACAAAAATAAAACATTTTTTTTACGTCGTGGTGAAGTAGTGACACCTCTAATTTTTTTTTCTAGTTGTAGGCCAAACATTGGCCTACTACTTGCCTAAATACCAAAATTTTCCAAACGGTACTTCCTGTCAAAAATTTGCAATGTATGTGGTCAAGTTCTGTTCTCGATCGGTGTTTTTCAATGTAGTATACAAACTCTTCCATTATGTTTGCGATTTCTTATCAGGTTGTCGTATTTAAGAGTAAAATGCCAATGACAACTTAATGTTTGTATACTACATTAAAAAACATCGATTGAGTACAGAACTTAACGGCTACAAATATAATGACCACCAAAAAATACTTTGGTACCCTAAATAAAAAAATCATGCTTACCAAAAAAAATTACTGAACACCAAAAAAATAAGGCCTAAAAATACAAAAGTACCACCACTTTAATTACGACTGCACTTCAAATTGTATTCAAATACCAAATATATTGAATGTTCACCAAAAATCATTAATGATCACCAAATCTTGAAGACCAAATTAATGCGATATTTTCACCTAAATAAACCACTATGATTACCAAAAAATTTATACATATTACCAAATAAAGTAAACTGATGCTAAAATTACTAGCCCCTCCCGCTCAACCCCCCGTAGCCCGCACCGCATACCTACCTAACCTAATCTACTTTTCTAGTAGCATTTCGTTATGCTACTAGAAAAGTAAGTTAAACTGCTATCAGTTAAGTGGGTTAGGTTAGGTTAGCACTGCGACCCTTACAGAAACGAAATGGTACTAGAAAAGTAGGTTAGGTTAAGTTTCAACTGCTACCCATACAGATACGAAACGCTACTAGAAAAGTGGGTTAGGTTAGGTTTGAACTGCGACCCTTACAGAAAAGAAATGCTACTAGAAAAGTGGGTTAGCTTAGGTTTGAACTGCGACCCATACAGAAACGAAATGCTACTAGAAAAGTGGGTTAGGTTAGGTTTGAACTGCGACCCTTGCAGAAAAGAAATGCTACTAGAAAAGTGGGTTATAGTAGAAGAGCCGGCCGCAAATTTTCTAACCGACTTGATACCACGATGAAATGCACAATGGTTTCCCATAAAAGTGATGCTAAGTCCGAATTCGATAGTCTGCCACGGCGGAACTTGCCGAAAGTACGAAAAAGAAGGCCACTTCCGGTGCGAAAAAAGGGGGCTGATTTAACCTATCTGATACCGAAATAACAGTTATGGCAGCAGTTAGAAATTTACATGTAGACACAGAAAAGCGAAGTCTGCCAGTATTTTTTTTGCCGGAAGTGCTTGGCAGACGCTCTCAAAGGTGGCCACCAGGACCCCTAATTTAACCCATCTGATACCACCATGAAACCAATTCCAGTCGGTAGGTATGAACCCTCATGTCAGGAATATATAAGTCTGCCAAGGCTTTTCCTGCCGAAACACCTTGGCAGACGAGATTATGTGAGCAAGGTAACCATTGGTTACCCTACACTAACCCACCTGATACAACGATGAAACCAATTCCAGTCGGTAGGTATGAACCCCCATTTTAGGAATATATAAGTCTGCCAAGGTTTTTCCTGCCGAAACACCTTGGCAGACGAGATTAAAAGCAAGATGACCATCGGTTACCGTACACTAACCCATCTGATACCACGATGAAACCAATTCCAGTCGGTAGGTATGAACCCTCATTTCAGGAATATATAAGTCTGCCAGGGCTTTTCCTGCCGAAACACCTTCGCAGACGAGATTATGTTAGCAAGGTGTACATCAGTTACCCTACATCAACCCATCTGATACCACCATGAAACCAATTCCAGTCCTTGGCAAACTTGACTTGGCAGACTGGACTTGTCAAACAAGGTATCAGATGGGTAAGACCTAGCCTTGTCAGACTTATATATTCCTGAAATGCGGGTTCATACCTACTGACTGGAATTGGTTTCATGTAACTGATGTACATCTTGCTAACATAATCTCGTCTGCCAAGGTGTTTCGGCAGGAAAGGCCTTGGCAGACTTATATATTCCTGAAATGAGGGTTCATACTTAACGACTGGAATTGGTTTCATCGTGGTATCAGATGGGTTAGTGTACGGTAACCGATGGTCGTCTTGCTTATAATCTCGTCTGCCAAGGTGTTTCGGCAGGAAAAGCCTTGGCAGACTTATATATTCCTGAAATGGGGGTTAATACCTACCGACTGGAATTGGTTTCATGGTGGTATCAGATGGGTTGATGTAGGGTAACTGATGTACACCTTGCTAACATAATCTCGTCTGCCAAGGTGTTTCGGCAGGAAAAGCCCTGGCAGACTTATATATTCCTGAAATGAGGGTTCATACCTACCGACTGGAATTGGTTTCATCGTGGTATCAGATGAGTTAGTGTACGGTAACCGATGGTCATCTTGCTTTTAATCTCGTCTGCCAAGGTGTTTCGGCAGGAAAAACCTTGGCAGACTTATATATTCCTAAAATGGGGGTTCATACCTACCGACTGGAATCGGTTTCATGGTGGTATCAGATGGGATAGTGTAGGGTAACCGATGGTTACCTTGCTCACATAATCTCGTCTGCCAAGGTGTTTCGGCAGGAACAGCCTTGGCAGACTTATATATTTCTGACATGAGGGTTCATACCTACCGACTGGAATTTGTTTCATGGTGGTATCAGATGGGTTAAATTAGGGGTCCTGGTGGCCACCTTTGAGAGCGTCTGCCAAGCACTTCCGGCAAAAAAAATACTGGCAGACTTCGCTTTTCTGTGTCTACATGTAAATTTCTAACTGCTGCCATAACTATTATTTCGGTATCAGATGGGTTAAATCAGCCCCCTTTTTTCGCACCGGAAGTGGCCTTCTTTTTCGTACTTTCGGCAAGTTCCGCCGTGGCAGACTATCGAATTCGGACTTAGCATCACTTTTATGGGAAACCATTGTGCATTTCATCGTGGTATCAAGTCGGTTAGAAAATTTGCGGCCGGCTCTTCTACTATTAGGTTAGGTTTGAACTGCGACCCTTACAGAAACAAAATGCTACTAGAAAAGTGGGTTAGGTTAGGTTAGAACTGCGACTGTTACAGAAATAAAATGCTACTAGAAAAAGGTGACGAAGTGGATTAATTAATTTAATAGGATAACGATATATTAAATGATTGCACATTTTTAATTAAAACGTGGTTACAATTTTGTGATCATTTACTATTTTTGCGTTTACAATGATTATTTTGGAGCCATTTGCTTTAATAGGATAGCAAGATTTAAAAATTTGGTTATCATTTTACATTAAAATGGAGTTCTAATTTTGGTGGTCATTTACTATTTTTGGGTTTACAATGATTATTTTGGTGTCATTTTCTTTAATAGGATAGCAAGATGTAAAAATTTGGTTATCATTTCACATTAAAATGGGGATTGAAATTTGGTAATCATTGACTATTTTTGGGTTAATAATGATTATTTTGGTGTCATTTCCTTTAAAAGGATAGTAAAATGTAATAAAATTGGTAATCATTTCACATTAAAATGGTGTTATAATTTTGGTGATCATTCATGATTTTAGGGTGGTAAAATAGATTTTTTTGGTATTAAATTTTATTAAATCTGGTGATCAGTTAAATAGCAGCCGAACTTAACCACACACATTGCTAATTTTTGACAGGAAGTACCGTTTGGAAAATTTTGATATTTAGGCAAGTAGTAGGCCAATGTTTGGCCTACAACTAGAAAAAAAATTAGACGTGTCACTTCACCACGACATTTTTAGTTAGTTTTACTTTTTTTTTATATTTTTTTATAATGACAACTGGTATTCGTTTTTTGAGTATTGATGCATACATAAATAAAGAACACTATTAAAAAAAATTAAGCAAATCACTTAATTTACTATGAATCATTTAACCTAAAATATACTTGAATAGTAGGGGTAATTATCTTATTTTTAATTACACAAACGGGTCTACCGCGATATAATTTCATTGTTTTTACCTTTAATTCCGACGTTTCAGCTGAGTTGCACCAGCTGTGGTCACGGAAAGACTGACGTCCCAACAAATGTCAACGGAGATATTAATAAAACACCACTAAACTACCCGAAATTAGTTTATAAAAATGTTCGGGGTAGACAAAGAAATTGCAGCTACCCGTTAAAGTTTAATGTTTATTGTCCACGGCACGACACGCAACACTCACAGTATCCGTACACTGGTCCGAAGATATATCCGCTGGTTTCAACATTTGAATCAGTGTACGGATACTGTGAGTGTTGCGTGTCGTGCCGTGGACAATAAACATTAAACTTTAACTGGTAGCTGCAATTTCTTTGTCTACCCCGAACATTTTTATAAACTAATTTCGGGTAGTTTAGTGGTGTTTTATTAATATCTCCGTTGACATTTGTTGGGACGTCAGTCTTTCCGTGACCACAGCTGGTGCAACTCAGCTGAAACGTCGGAATTAAAGGTAAAAACCAAGGACCGGAAAACCCCTCTTTACGCTTAATCCTATCAATTCGGTAACCCAATCGATTCGGTTACCTTATCATTCGGTAACCCTATCATACTGTTACCTGATTGTAATGGTAACCTTATTGAAACGGTAACCCTAACCTTTAACCGAGTTAATCTCAAAACCCCATCGCGATAGGGTTTTTGTTAAGGGTTTTTAACAGGTTTTCATTCAGTTATGGTAACCTTTATTATCGGTTGCTTACTGGTTTGCTACATTAAAGAAGTTTTAGTGATGTGCCGTCAGAACTAAAAAAAATACTAAAAAAAATGTTTATTTTATTTACTTTATTTAAATTTTGTTAATTTATTTAATTTATTTAATATATTTAATTTATTTAATTTATTTAATTTATTTAATTTATTTAATTTATTTAATTTATTTAATTTATTTAATTTATTTAATTTATTTAATTTATTTAATTTATTTAATTTATTTAATTTATTTAATTTATTTATTTTAGTTATAATATAATAATATTTATAATAAGAACACACCACACAGGTAGGTATAAAGATAAACAAAGGAAAGGCAAAAAAACTTGTTTGTGCTGGAGGCTTCATAGACCGCCCATGCCAACCTCGGTTATTCAATAATAAGTTGAATTTAAGTGTGCGTAAAGATTACAATCGTTTGAACCAGCTGGTCAAAAACCTCATAATGAGGTAACTGAATAGACTGGGTTTTTATTTCGGTTACCGGTAACAGAGGTTAACTCGATCTGATACGGTTACCGAATCAAAGTGTTACCTTATTAAGCGGTTACCGTTATGGTAGGGGTTTTTATAAACACCTCTAAAATAACCCTATGAAAAACCCCGGTTAAGGTAACCGGTTCCTGTCCCTGGTAAAAACAATGAAATTATATCGCGGTAGACCCGTTTGTGTAATTAAATATGTGTACAAAACGCGAGAGTTTAAAGTGTTATATCTTATTTTTATTAATAGAATACATCCTGAAAAACAATACATTAAAGAAAAAAAAAATCATAAGTCAAAAACTATCACTAGTAGGATGTTGATACTCAGCAAAAATATCCTTCACCATAAGAGGTACTTACAAAAAAACCCCAAATCAAATTGACTTAAGGGCCAACTTACTATGGAAAACCGACTATAGCCTTTTATGAATCAATAAAATAAAATAAAAAATAAAACGTTGACAGGAAATCTCGATCCTTGCAATCTTGGTCGAGATCTCGATTAATAATTTCGAGATCTCGAACGAGATTTATAGATTAATCTGTGTGAATTACTTTGTTTTGAGTAATCTTTTTGACCTTACATTCATGTAGTTCAGGCAGTGCTCTGTGCGGAAGAATCGGGCGAACCTGGCGTACCCACTATTATTTATTTACCTACATAATTTTTGCTCGCTAACTCTACTTGTTTTGTAAGTTGCTCAGTGCCTGTCAAAAATATCAACTGAGCATGTTAGTGTTTGCTTACATTACAATTATAATTAAAAATAAGTATTACCCCTTTTTAGGGTTCCATACCCAAAAGGTAAAACGGGACCCTATTACTAAGACTTCGCTGTCCGTCCGTCCGTCCGTCCGTCCGTCCGTCCGTCTGTCTGTCACCAGGCTGTATCTCACGAACCGTGAGATACAGCCTGGTGGTAGAGAAAATGTTGCCGCTATAACAACAAATACTAAAAACAGAATAAAATAAAGATTTAAATGGGGCTCCCATACAAAAACGTGATTTTTTACCAAAGTTAAGCAACGTCGGGCGTGGTCAGTACTTGGATGGGTGACCGTTTTTTTTTTTTTTCATTTTTTTCCGTTTTTTTTATTTTCATTATGGTACGGAACCCTTCGTGCGCGAGTCCGACTCGCACTTGCCCGGTTTTTTACTTACATGCAAATTAGAGCTACTTATATATTTCTTGTTTGTTTTTTTTAATAAAAGTAGATTTTTTATTTAATTTGTTGGTTTTATTTTCAAAATATTACATGACTTACCCTAAATAAGTAGTATACACGGAATTCTTGGAGATTTTTGATCAAAATAACAAAAAATTTTAATTACTTTGTCAAATCTCGATCTCGTCGAGATTAATCTCGATCTCGAAAGTCTGACAGTCGAGATTTCGAAACACCCAACCTCGATTCAGATTTTTCGTGCGAGATCTCGAATCGCCAATCTTGGTGCGTAATTGCATTCCCTAGTCATAGTCCTTTGTGAGCAACTGTACAAAATAGGTTATTTTGTTATGTTAAAATTAAATGCATTTTTAAGTGTAGTTAATGTAATATTTCTTCATGTGATAACCAAAACTCACTAATTACTATCACAATTTGTGATATGCATGATTTACTATGGATTCTAACTTGTGATTTCCGGTCTTGAC
This sequence comes from Cydia splendana, assembly GCF_910591565.1. Lineage (NCBI taxonomy): Eukaryota > Metazoa > Arthropoda > Insecta > Lepidoptera > Tortricidae > Cydia > Cydia splendana. The sequence continues at coordinate 10,382,646 of NC_085984.1, read as the reverse complement.
CTGTCTCCCACCAGTTCCCATCTAAGGGCTCATTTAGACGGTGCGAGAACGCACATGCGAGTTTCATTACATTGCGTTATATGATCAGTCGTCTGACTTAATGAAACCTCAATGGCCGCAATGTAACTAAAATCGCATGCGAGTTCGCGCGCCGTCTAAATGAGCCCTAAGGCGTCAAGGTCATCTCGCCAATACTGTCGAGGTTTGCCGAGACTCCAGGTTCAATTATGTGGGACCCACCAATAGTATGCTGCTTTATCCCACAAGTCAGAAATTTATCAGATTACTTACCCTTTACCACTTCCAGTCACACATCTCAGCGGCGCGACAGATTGCTGGCATCCTCCGCACATCTCTCGGCCCCCGTGGCCTGGACAAGATGATGGTGTCCCCCGACGGCGAGGTCACGGTCACCAACGACGGCGCCACGATCTTGAAGCTGATGGATGTGGAGCACCAGATCGGCAAGCTCATGGTGCAGCTGGCTCAGAGTCAGGATGATGAGATTGGAGACGGAACTACTGGTGTTGTGGTTCTTGCTGGTAATTAGTTTGCTTAACATCTACCTTTAGTTATAGTTGTAGTGCGAGAACATTTCCCATACAAAAGGGAGAACATTCTAGAGAACGGCACAACTCTACTCTCAGTAGGATTGGCCCTTGTAAATGGAAACCTAGGCTGTCCGACGTCATGCGTGGGTGAGTGAAAATAAGCTAGTTTAACCGTAAATTTAGTTTAACATTGAAATTTATCAGTTATGTTTAAGAATGTACGTGAGACAACTCTCAATGAATAATGTTTCTCATTTTGATTCTATATATGTATTTTTTTTATAAAAGTGATGGATGTAGAATTTACATAAAGGCCCATTGAAAAAAAAAGATTGTGTGTTATTTAGGTATCAAATAACGGCAAAATCCCATTCGGTGTGTACAGACAGTGTGACTTGCGTCGTCAAAGGGATGTGAGCAGCGTGCACTGAGGTGCATTTAGATTTGTTTGACATGGGCGCCACGTCAGAGCGTCCTCTTAGTTTGCACATCAACAGACACTAACAAATATTCAATTTCTCCTAGGCGCCCTCCTCGAGCAGGCCTCCAACCTCCTCGACAAGGGCATTCACCCGATCCGCATCGCCGACGGCTTCGAAATGGCGGCCGCCGCAGCCCTGGCCCACCTTGACTCCATCAGCGAGGCATTCCCAGTCAACAAGGACACCAGGGATAACCTCATCAAAGTGGCCATGACTACGCTCGGCAGCAAAGTTGTTGTCAAGTGTCATAAGTTGATGGCGGAAATCGCTGTGGATGTAAGTACTGTTGTCTGACAATCTCTCAAACATTCACCTTCTCACTCTCACACATACATACCTCCACTGACTGAAAAAAGAGGGTTATAAGGACCGTTCGCGTTGGAGGGTCTGCCATCTTGTGGCCTGAATCGGAAATATAAACTGTACAATGTACATTGACACTTCACGCCAAAGCAAGTGCTGCCCTCTACAATTAACGTACGTTTTCTTGTGCATTGTAGTTTCTGCCATCTTTGGTTAAACTTGACATTTACACTTCGCGCCTGTTAAATGTGCTGCACTTTTGCAGTTTAGACGCATTTATCAGTTCTAAAATGAACCATTCAAACATTTCACCAGGCCGTGCTATCAGTGGCGGATCTCGAGAAGCGCGACGTAAACTTCGAGCTGATCAAAGTGGAAGGCAAGGTTGGTGGTCGCATGGAGGATTCCCTGCTGGTCAAGGGAGTGGTGATAGACAAGACCATGAGCCACCCGCAGATGCCTAAAGTTCTTAAGGTCAGTAACACCGTGTACCTGGGGGCTATTCATAAATTACGTCATTTCAAATTAGGGAGGGGGGGCCTGGACATCGGATGATGGTAGCATGACGTAGGAGGAAACGGGGTCATTCGAAGCATGATTTTTGGATGGTTTTAGGGGCGGGGGGGAGGGGATCAAAAATCGTCAAAAATAGATGACATAATTTATAGACAGCCTCCTGGTAATGTTTAATGCAAATAAATTATCTTTATCTTTACCCCTAGCGACATCTACCGCAAAACTATCTTACTAACCTTATTCGTTCTGCAGAACGCGAAACTCGCCATCCTCACCTGCCCGTTCGAGCCCCCGAAGCCCAAGACCAAGCATAAGCTGCAAGTCGGCTCAGCGGACCAGTATCGCGAGCTCCGCGCCTACGAACATGATAAGTTCCTCGAGATGGTGCGACGTGTCAAGGTAACATATCACTTTATACTAGTTGTGATTCTAAGGTTCATTTCCAGATTCCTTTAGATAGTCAAATTCGGAGTGAATGGAATGAGTTCTCAAGGGGGTATATTACATTTTGGTGCCGTGACCAGGATCCTGACCTGTCCTGTAATTCGGTTCAGTGGAACAGTACCGCGAGCAGTTTATACTAGTTAGTAGTTTCACACTTTACGTTTTACGGTTCACTTCAAGGTTCCTGCCACTAGACTAGATGATCATAAGGCCAATCATAAAAGAAGTTCAAAGTACGGATTGAGTTTAGTTCTGAAGGGGCATGTTACATTATGGTGCCGTAACCAGGAAAAGAGAGAAACGCGAAAACAAGCTTAAAGTATTCATGAATTAGCCATTCTATAATCCGAATTTCGACGCTATGTTTCCAACATTTTGGTTTTCATTGTATTGAACTAAAACCAACACATTTCCCCAGGATACTGGAGCGACATTGGCCATCTGCCAATGGGGCTTCGACGACGAGGCCAACCACCTTCTCCTTGCCGAGGGTCTGCCCGCCGTCCGCTGGGTCGGAGGACCTGAGATGGAGCTGATAGCTATCGCTACTGGAGGCAGGATTGTGCCGCGCTTCGAGGAACTTACTCCGGAGAAGCTTGGAAAGTGTGGCCTGGTTCGTGAACTAGGTAAGTAAATATTGATGTTAAAACAAAAAAAAATTAGCTTGAATGAAAATTAGCTTTATTGGCTGTACCAGGGAGGCGAATCTGATCCTTTCGGGCATTCTCGGCTCCGTTCTGCTCAGCAATTATTAGGGTTGACGCAACTTGACGTCCCTTTGCGTGTACGACCACGGATAAGATAACGACTTGAATTTTGACTAACCCTAAATGCTAACCTGAAAGGGACAGATAAAGATAAGTTAAAGATAGTTTATTTTTCGCACTTGTATCGTAAATAACTATTTAATGTTTATTCCAGCCTTCGGCACATCCAAAGAGGAGATGTTAGTGATCGAGGAGTGCAGCAACTCCCGCGCCGTCACCCTGCTCATGCGCGGAGGCAACCGTATGATCGTCGAGGAGGCCAAACGTTCAGTACATGATGCGCTTTGCATTGTGCGCAGTTTAGTCCAGGTTTGTAATCTAATATTCTTGAATTCTTTCCCATTATTAATAACCACATTTCGTTTATTTGTGTATTTGCATTTGATAATTGTATGTGTGTATATTTTAAATCACTTTTAAAGAAAATTAAGCCTAGAAAATTGAAAATTTAAAAAATTGTGTTACACGGCAGCGTAATAGTTTGTAGAATGTACGAAGGTTCATATTTAACTGTAACCGTGTACGTCTGTGGTCGCCTTATTTATTTTTATCTTGAAAAATACACCAAATTGGCTACTTCCCTACTAGTCAATTCTGCTTCTTTTTTAGAACTGTCTAAACTATGTTCTAATATGGAATTCATATGAAAACGAGTATAGTGACGTCACGGTGAACTCGCCTACTTTTTATATTTCTATCCGAAGTATTAAATAAAAATTGTTTTAATACTCGTAAAACTGCTATCTATGTTTTTCTAATAATAATCTGGTGCTTTATTTCGTGTATGGTGTGAAAAAAAAAATAAGTAGAGAAAACTTCCCTATTACATCAATTTTATAAATCCAATGCTTATTATTATCCAATATTCCAGGATTCTCGCGTGGTATACGGCGGAGGCGCCGCCGAGATCTCATGTTCTCTGGCCGTCGCACGCGCAGCTGAGAGCATCTCGTCTTTAGATCAGTACTCGTTCCGCGGCTTCGCTGACGCGCTGGAAGCCATCCCACTCGCTCTCGCAGAGAACAGGTGAGACAGTTATATCAGTATCGTGTATAGATCGCATACGCTTATAATTTTGCATCCTTTTTAAGACGGCCAAGAGGTGGGTCCCGAAATTGGCAGTATTTGTTAGGTGGATCGGAGCCCAGTCAACTTTGGGAACCACTGGTACAGTTAATTTTCCCCAGTGGTAACAATAGTTTCAACAGATTATTAATAATTTTATTTGTGTCCACAGCGGGCTGTCGCCCATCGACGCGTTGTCGGAGGTGAAGGCGCGGCAGGTGTCCGACAAGAACGCCAACCTCGGCATCGACTGCATGGGCAAGGGTATGTAGTATTTATTTATCGTATGGCATATGTACATGTCACTGGATTACACATAAAAACTATATAAAGAGAAACTTGTATTATAACATCAGAGCATAGTGACTTGAGCTATTTAGGGTCCTAGCTAAATTGGTTGTTATCTTCTTCTTCCTCGGTCCCTCATTGATGAGGATCGCGACCATGTATGCTTCGTCTCCACAATGTGCGATCATAAGCCATATGGGTCACGCACTGCATGTTGCCGCCAACCACCCTCTTCACAACATCAGACCATCTCTTTGGAGCTTTTCCTCGCGCTCGCGTGCCCTCTATTTGGCCCAAGATAATCTTCCTTTCTAGGTCATGCTTTTTAGACCGCATGATATGACCAAAGAAGCTGAAAATATGTTGTAGAATAGACTTATGCTATAGAAATTCCAATTTAGCAAGAACCCTAAATGGCATAACAACCCCGTGTGGTGACTGTTACTTACAATCCTTGTTCACTTGTTCTTTGGTATAACATCTATTTCTGTTCTTAACTTCCTAGTACTAACATTATCCTTCTTTCAGGTACAAACGACATGAAGGCAACGAATGTGATCGAATCCCTTCACTCTAAGAAGCAGCAGATCGCGCTCGCCACCCAGCTCGTTAAGATGATACTCAAGATTGACGATGTCAGGTCTCCGGCTGACTCCATCCAGTAAACCCTCTCTGAACCACTAGGATTACAAGCTATTGCAGACAAATCCCACTTCAGAGTGGATTACAATTCAATAATCGCACTTCTGCGAGCCTTACAACACCCTAGAAGGCTAATTCCATCAAGCTTCCCTGCTCGTCAAGATGACTCTCAAGATCACCGGTTGACTCCATCCAGTAATCCCACTTCTGAATCACGAGGATTACAAGCCAATTCCACTCTGAACCACTAGGATTACAAGCAGATGCCACTCTGAACAACTAGGAGTACAAGCCAATCCCACTCTGATCACTGGGATTGCAAGCCAATCCCACTTCTGAACCACGAGGATTACAAGCCAATCCCAATCTGAACCACTAGGATTACAATCCAATCCCACTTCTGAACCACTAGAATTGCAAGCAGATGCCACTCTGAACAACTAGGATTACAAGCCAATAATCGCACTTCTACAAGCCTACAACACCCTAGAAGGCTAATTCCATCAAACATCGCTTGTTCACCTTAAAAAAAAGGGTAATATTCTAGAGCCACTCCTAATGTTGATGGAAGTATGAGGGACTTAAATATATATGAATTTTACTAATCGGTTTCTATGAGTCTGCGACTCATATTAAAATCTGCAATGTTTTAAGTTTTAATACTCGCATCGCAGTATTTTTGCGTAAATATCTGTAGATTTTATATTAAGTTTTTATTGTCGAAGACAGGTTAGACTTGCACCATTCAGAACGCTAGGCATCATCTTGTAATGTTGCTTTTCTGTATTAATATTTTTATATTGTGTAGCGAAACGCTACTACATCTGTCGTAGTTCTGTGGAACTACCGCCTTTCATCTCCCTACCAAACAAACAACAAAACAAGAAGACTAACCCAAAAAACAAAAAAAACTTAATGCTAAGCCCAAAAAATATAACATAAGGTGCATATTTGCGCATATTTTGAATTTAAATTTTTATGGAATATTCGAGAAAGAAAAGATTGAAGTTGTTTTTAGGCAGATGGATTGTGATTTTTGAGTTGAAAAGTCGGTTGTGTTCCCGGGTTGTTTTAACCAGATTTGTAATTGTAACCAGTTTGATAATTAACACGAAGTTTTTAAAGTGCGCGTAAATCCACGGGAGGAGAGGTTCCTCGTAAACAGTTGGCCACCAAAGCCGTGCGTAGATCGGCGCCAGGGAGGAGAGGCTCCTCGCAAACAGTTGGCCACCAAAGCCGTGCGTAGATCGGCGCCAGGGAGGAGAGGCTCCTCGAAACAGTTGGCCACCAAAGCCGTGCGTAGATCGGCGCCAGGGAGGAGAGGCTCCTCGTAAACAGTTGGCCACCAAAGCCGCGCGTAAATCGGCGCCAGGGAGGAGAGGCTCCTCGCAAACAGTTGGCCACCAAAGCCGTGCGTAGATCGGCGCCAGGGAGGAGAGGCTCCTCGTAAACAGTTGGCCACCAAAGCCGTGCGTAGATCGGCGCCAGGGAGGAGAGGCTCCTCGTAAACAGTTGGCCACCAAAGCCGCGCGTAAATCGGCGCCAGGGAGGAGAGGCTCCTCGCAAACAGTTGGCCACCAAAGCCGTGCGTAGATCGGCGCCAGGGAGGAGAGGCTCCTCGTAAACAGTTGGCCACCAAAGCCGTGCGTAGATCGGCGCCAGGGAGGAGAGGCTCCTCGTAAACAGTTGGCCACCAAAGCCGTGTGTAGATCGGCGCCAAGCACTAATGGAGTGAAGAAGCCCCATCGTTACCGCCCCGTCTGCTGCCTGCCATTCGCGCTCGCCAGGAAGCGAGTGAGGTTTACCTCGTCGGCCTGTTTGAAGACAAGGCGGTAGTTCCACAGAACTACGACAGATGTAGTAGCGTTTCGCTACAATTGGTAATACATATATTTATGCTGGTCAATTGTTTTAAATTTTCATGTTTTTTGGAGTTGTAAAAATAAATGTTCATAATAATACCTTCTACAGTTGTCTAATGACATGAGGACTTCAAGGTTTTCTCGAGGTTGACATATTAGCAGTGTTATAATGGCTCATTATACAACTCTAGATTTTAATGAATGTATTTGCTGTGTCATCACACTATTACCACACATGTCTCAATTCACTAATTCGTATTTTAGGTTATTCGAGTTCAGTATGCTAGTTTAAGTTATTAATGCATTTTATTGAACGAGGTACGTGCGTATCTCAAGCCTTATTGCACTAATAAAAATAATAAAATGAATTCAATTGTTTTTATTATAGCCGGCGCCACCTATGGTCATAATTTGACAGTTATGAATCCACCCCAGCCAACCCTTAGCTTCATATAAATAAGGGTTAATTCAAAACTGTCAAATATGTAGTCTCCTTTTTACAGGTAATGTGAAATCATCATTCAGCGATAGTTTCAATATGGCGGTTGGTTTACATAGTTAGCAAGTTCCATAGAATGACACTTTAGGTGCAGTGGTACAGGTGACTAAAATCTGATAGACTGTATCAGAAATAGTCCAGAATTAAATCCTTACAAAGTAATTAAAATAACAAAATAAGAATATGTACTCATTTCTTAATATTCTACCTAGTAGACTTAGAATCAGTGACGTATAACGGACATGTTTAGTCTCTAGGGTTTATATGTTTTATTATAAGGTGCATTAGGGTAATTTTGAAAGGAAGAAACACTAATAAAAGTGGCGGATAATTCAGAAACGGGACTCATCTTATTACACCGGAATATGAGTTATTTTTAACTTTTTGGACGCCAATGACCGATATATCCGCACCGCAGGTTCAACGCCAAAGACCGATTAATCGGTCACAAACCACAGAGCAACATAGACCTACGTGCATATGCATAAAGTCCAATTTCAGTTTTGACACTTCGGTGACGTGGCGTCCGCGTGACAGCTTTTATGTTTGACACGGCGTCGAAAAGGTTAATGATTTTTCGGGATTACCCAATTTCCGAAATTACCCAAATACACCTTACATTAAATTTGGAGATGTAAAAGATCCCCACAGATAGGGAATGCAAATCGGTTATTTTCGGTTATTTCCGATTTTCGGTTATAACCGATTTCGGTTAATAACCGATAATTTCCATACAAAAAATAACCGAAAATAACCGACTTGCATTCCCTACCCACAGACCACAGTGAGAGAAAATACTACTAAAAACCGGTCACTGCTGACGTTTGAACCAGTTTCCACAACCATAGACTTTAGTCCATAGAGTAACCATAAATAAGTCTTTCCTAATAAAAATAATATTCATCTATCCATCTTGGATGTCCCATAGTTGAGTATTCCCAATAATCCCAACTGTTTACTGTATCTCTCCTGCCACTATCCTGACTGTACGCTGGCCTATCATATCTTTGAGAGTCCTGACTAACTCTGCGAGGTGATACTATATTTGGTGAAAGTCTATCTCGAGCTGTTCTTTTTTTCTTCCTACTATTCTTGCCAGGCAATCTATAACTTTTAGGTAATCGGTCATTTAAATCCTCTGAAGGCGACAATCTCTTATCTGATCTTAGAGAACTGTCTTGACCCACTGTTCCCAATCTGCTGTCTCCTTGAATCCCTGGTTCATCGCCTGAAAGTTGAGGTGGTCCTCCAGAGTTTAAAAAGCTTAGTCCAGGTACAATTCCTGCTGCAAAGCTTTCAGGTTCCTGAATTATCCAGGAGCTATACCCGCCCTCTTCAGGGCTTGTAGTTCTATCCCGGTTTTCAGTCAAATGTGCTCCATTCTTATCCTGGGAAGATTGGGAGCCCCTGTCTGTTTGATTTACTTCCTTACTGCCTTGTCCAAACCTCACATCACCTGGTCTTAAGTTCTGAATAGGCCTACTTCCAAATTTTTGTTGAGAAGCTCTTGGTCTGATCTTACCAGATCCTTCATTACTATAATTTTCTGTCAAGTCTATTACTTTAGCTCCTAATCTGTTCTTACCAGATACTACATCTTTATCATTTTCTGTTAAGTCTATTACTCCTTTATTCTGGGTAAACCTCGCCCCAAACCCATTCTTAGCTTGAGATCTATCCATCAATCCATCTTGATCTGGGACAGTTAGGTCTACTATGCCACTTCTCTCGTTCCCTTTAGCTTGTATCGAAGAGTGTTGATCCCGATCGGTTTCCACACTATTCTTGGCACAAATCAGGCCCAGATCTTCACAGTTTTCAAGTATAGTACTGCTATCAGGAGTAACAGGATCGTGATTAGAAGCAGGTTGACGGATAAGTTGCGATCCACCGTCCTTGATTCTAAAAGTTACGATCTTAAAGCCAAGGGCAGCTTGAAGCTTCTGGGCTTTCAGGGTCTCAAATGATTTTTCATCAATTATGAAGGTTACTGTCCTGCTTTTATCCTTTTCCACTCTCTCATGAAGCAGCTGCCAGTGTCCAGTGTTGAGACCTTTGTTTTGTGCTTTGAGTAGATCTAAGGCCTCTTTAACCGATCTTGCCTCTGATTCTGGGATCATAGTGACAACCTTGGGTGGATTAGGCAATTGCTCTTCTGGTATGACAGAAAGTAGGACCCCGGGCCAAGGCTCTAGATATTGTACTTCTTCCACAAGCCAATCCTTACTACGCTGGTCAACACATGTAACTTGGATCCAGCCGTGCTTTCGTGTGAAACTCAGGAACTCAGGTCCACCGCCGCCTGTGAACTGCTTAGTTATAGCTATGAGTAGATGACGGTGGACCATTTTCATTTGATCTGAGTTCATGGGTTCTTTGTTTCGAATTCCGACGCGTAAAGGACCTGTATTCTGGTTAAGAGACTGCTGTCCACTCATTGCAGTGACCGGTACCAGATATATCTCAGCGGATCCCTGACCATCGTTCTTGCTAAGGGAATCTTGTGTGTTTTCAGTTATCCTAGTCAGTTTAGGAATTTTCTTAGGTATGTGAAGATTGTGAAGTGCTAACTGTTTTCTTCGTTTTTCAGGGACTAATTCAATCATTGAGGGATATTTTTTGAGTATATCTGGCCAGGACATTAAGCACAGATTGCTGGCTTCCTCTTGCGAAATACCATGAGCTATAAGCTTTCGGAATTTTCTTTTTGGGTTCCTTTGTGTTATGTTAACAGCGTCAGAAACACTAGACTGAGCCTTAAGAAACTTTTTGGGATTCGAAGGGAACTCTGAAAACTTTACTTTATTACTACGTGTGAAAGTGTATTTATTAGTCTCAGTACTGTTGGATCCATTTTTCTCCCCAAGATCTTTTGCTTGTGTGATTGAATTGGTTGGCCTTGCAGAACTCAGTACTGGAGTTCCAGAAGTGTTTTCCTGTTTGGAGCAAGAAATTGTGGGGGTTGAAAGTGTTGGCGTAGACCAAATTGCCTCTGAACTCTCTACTCGGCCAGTGTTATTACGTCTCAAAGCCTCAGTGCTGTTAGATCCATTTTTCACCCCAAAACCTTGATTTGATTGGTTGGTTGCCCATGCGGAAGTTGGTGTGGTTCCCGAAACATTTCTTTGTCTCGGACAAGAATTTGTAGGAGTTGAATGTGCAGTATGTACTGTATGTGTAGACCAATTTCGCTGTGGAGTAGAGAATACTCGGCCCGTGTCTTCAAGCAACCGTTTGTCATTGGGGTTGATTACTTTATTCATTCCTTGTACTTGTCCCATTATTGTTTGTGACTCATTGCTTGATGTACATGAAGTGACCTGGGAAAAATGCTTATTTTTATAAACAAATAAACAAAATTAAAAACATGGTTCATACATTTTCTCAAAAAGTATCGATAAAATGGATAAAAGTTATGTATTTATATAGGAAAGCGGAAAAAAAAGAAAGAAAAAACTTATGTATGTACTGCTTGTATTTTCAATACAACTGTGAAAGTAAACAAGACAGGTGCTAGAAAACGTTATGTAGTTTTTTCAATAGGTATATAAAATATATTTAATACATGTACTTAGCCCATTATAAAAATTACACTTTAATATGTCTCTCTGATTTTTTATGTCGCGTTTAAATATGTACTTTGAAACAATCTTTTCCAAACACTATTGTTATACACTAAATCACATATCAAAAGCTATCCAGTCATATAAGACACCTTGAACATGAAAAAAATAGTCTGTGCGGAAAGAGAGAAGTAGAATGTATTGGATCCCATACATTTTAAGACTCTTCTTTTTCCGCACAGACTCTACGAACTTATTTGGGCATAGGTAAAAATCAAAGAGTGTAGGTAGTTATAAATATTAAGAAAATAAACAAGACTTAACATACCTCAAAATTATCAACGCGTTTATCGTGATTCATTAACCCCGGCCCGCAGCGGCTGTATGGGAGAGGTACCCGAGCCATGTTCCCGTAGCGTAGCTATTATTTTAGTTTCAAATTTCAAGCATTTAGCTGATTCAGCCAATTTAAGATTAAATAAATGATTATTGTTCTCGCAAATCGCAAAACAAAACAAACTTCGCTTATTGTAATGTATTCATGACATTGACAGTTGAAAAACTGTTTGAGATATAGAACAAAACGATGCGAATGAACAATGATAATCATCATTCATCAGTAAAATATATGTATGCGGTAAAGAAATAATTACATTAATGCAGTTTGTAGGGCTTAAGCTAAAGAGAATAACTAGAAACCACTACTTTCCACTTAGAAAATGCCCTCGCCTGCGTGTGCGTGGAATACAACATAAAACGGCACATAGGCGAATGCTACAAACTCCACATACAAGATCAGATCACGTTATTTATTATGATTTTGACCTGAGAATAGTGACTGTATCACTATTCTACGTTTCATTGCAAAGCTGCGTCTATTTGACTTGCCAAGGTTAGTTCAAACATGTTGGACTGACCGCGAAAGCCACATGGCTTGGGCTATAATAAGCCCGCGGTTCTCGGTCCAGTGAGACAAGTACCTAAGTAGAGAGAAAAAAGCTGGAGGAGAAATTTTCAATTTCAATTAATTTATTTGTCGAAAAGCAGGTAGTGTTACAAAGGTGTTCACAAATAAAAAAATAAAATTAATGTTTGATATTTATTTTAATCTTTGCGTCGCGTATTATAATAAAAGGCTTTAGTAATCGCTGTTTGCCTCTCTTTCTAACGAATTTGATTATAAAAAAAGAGATACGTACATACGTACATACAGTGATTAACTAGGCATCTGAGGGCGCTATCGCTACCGCTGGAAACTCTGTCGTTCGGCGGTCAAGCACTATACTTTCAGCATCCTGTTCTCACCTTTCCAAGGCAACAGATGAGCTAGTCTAGTGTAAATGCCACGTCACAGACTTAGATTCAGTCAGTTTCAGTCGGACGGCTTTTAACAAACCTCGATTTCCACTGATTAAAAAAAAAATACACGAAGAAGAATACTGAAAGCTGGAAGGCCACCTCGGAGATCTGATCCCTGAGAGGTAGAACGTGCACGACTGAGTTGCTCCGTGCTCTCCAAACTCCAATACAACTTTCCAGTTAATACTGAAACAAAGGTACCTGCTAAAATTTACTACCTTGTTTAATAGCTAAAAATGTAATTAAAGGAAACTACATATGAAATTATTAACTTACATGAGCACGCTGTCGATGCTGAGTGTGTGACTACCGCCGCGGCCGCATATCGGGCCTCCGGATATCTCGCGGTTTTGCCGTTGATCTCGACGAGACTGGAGACCTGCCTCGAACATGTCCGTCCCTCTCTCTCGGCCTCTGAATTCCTTTGTTCCAAGTTCCTGGGCCTTCTCGCCTCCTATCTTGGAACCTAGCGCGAGAGTCCTGAATATTCTCGCGTCTAAAACCGCTTCTTACTGGAGGTGGTATATTTAACCTTGGTCTGTTCCGATCGATTACCCTTTCCCTTCTAATTCGAATTGTTTCATAGCTTTCGATAATCCGGGGTCTGTTATCTCTCCTTGGTTGAGGCGATCTTCTATTTGGTCTTGGAGATCTATCCCGAACATCCTCTTTCTCCCTTCTCCGGCTCGTTTCATAACTTTTACAGCCCTCGATATTCCGGGGCCTATTATCTATCCTTGGTTGCGGTGATTTTCTGTCAGGTCTTAAAGATCTGTCCAGATCTCTTTCCTCCCTACTCCTCTTTTCATTGATATCAGATTCCTCGATATTTCGGGGTTTATTATCTATCCTTCGTTGCGGTGATTGTCTATTGGGTCTCAGGGATTTATCCAAAACATCTCTTTCCTCCCTATTAATCTGGCTCATTTGATTGGTTTCAGAGCCCTCGATATTACGGGGTGTATAAACTCTCCTTGGTTGCGGTGATTGTCTATTGGGTCTCAGGGATTTGTCCAAAACATCTCTTTCCTCCCTATTAATCTGGCTCATTTGATTGGTTTCAGAGCCCTCGATATTACGGGATGTATAATCTCTCCTTGGTTGTGGTGATTTTCTATCGGGTCTCGGGAATTTGTCCAAAACATCTCTTTCCTCCCTATTAATCTGGCTCATTTGATTGGTTTCAGAGCCCTCGATATTTCGGGGTCTATAATCTTTCATTAGTTGCGGGGATTTTCTATCTAGTCTTAAGGATCTATCCAGAGGTTTTTCCTCCCTGCTACTCCGGTTCCTTTCATTAGTTTCTAAGTCCTCAATATTCCGAAGTCTATAATCTTTCATTGGTTGTGGTGATCTTCTTTCGGATTTTATGGATCTGTTCAAATCATCTGTTTCCTCTCTACTACACCGGCTCCTTTCATTGTTTTCAGAGCCTTCGATATTCCGGGGTGTATAATCTTTCATTGGCTGTGGTGATCTTCTTTCGGGTCTTAAGGATCCGTCCAAATCATCTCTTTTCTCTCTACTACTCCGGGTCCTTTCATCGGGTTTAGATTCAGAGTCCTCGATATTCCGGGGTCTATAATCTATCCTTGGTTGCGATGATCTTCTGTCGGATCTTTCACTCCTTTCCACTAGACTCCATATAGCCTCCATAATCTCTCTGTCTCCATAATCTCTCCTTGGTTGCGGCGATGCCCTATTTGGTCTTGAAGGTACGTCCCGATCGCTCTTCTCCGTACAACGCCAGCTACTTTCATAGCTTTCAGAGTCCTCGGTATTTTGGGGTCTACAACCACTTCGTCTCTCCGGCGACCTAAACTCATGTGGGGGACTAACCTGTTCCTCTTTTATTTCTCTAATTATCTGGCTTCTTTTGTAACTTTCATAATCCTCGATATCCGAGTCTCTATCGGTCTTAGCTTGAGGCGACTGTCGGGTATCGAATCTTGAAATACTATCTCGATCATACGAACGCCTTCTATGATTAGGAGAGTCTCTATCCCTAGCTTGAGGAGATAGCCGTTCCATATATGATCTTGATTGCATGTCTTGGTATGTTCCTCTACTATCCTGATCAAATGGAGACCTGCGATCAGGATCTTGGTCCATTGGGGCACAATAATTGCCTATAATTGGTGGCGGTGGTGGTGATGGCGTTGGCGGCAGTGGTCGTGATGGTGTTGGTGACAATGCTCTTTTAGACGCCAAAGAGCTGTGGTCTTCCAAATTTGATGCAAATCTTTTGGTTTCCTCTATGATCCAGGATCTATATCCCTCTTCAGAAAGTTCTTCAGTTGGACTAGAGTCCCTGCTCCTTTCAGATCCATTATTGTTCCTCGATAATTGAGCGACTGGGCCTTGCTGACCACTATCCTGATTAAGCATTGACATCGCAGCTTGGGAATCTTGGTAACAATCCATATAGTACGGTGGATTTGAGTATGGGTACATCGTTGCAAGGGCTATGTTCTGTTGATAAGCTGCATCGCCTACTCCTGTACTCATGTTTTGGCCTAATGGCACGCCACCATAGTTGATAGGGTTTTGACTCATCATTTGATTCTGAACAAACTGAGAGCCTCCACCAGGCCCTTGAAAGTAGTCCATATCTTGCGTTTGACTAGCTGGAGCGGAAAAGACATTTTGTTGGGTTACTGCGATATCTCCTATCCCGGTTCCTCCCATGGTAGCTGCATTGGGGACACCAAAGCCTGGAATTACCGTATTAGGAGGCATCATAGTTAAACTTCTTCCAGTTACCTGGGTAGATAATGCATTTAGATTAGTTCCTATTTCGCGTCCTGCAGTAAAGCCATTTTGCTGTGGTATTCTGACACCTCCTGTCCCAATTCCACTCGGGCTAGTTATATTGGGCACACCAAAGCCTGGAATTTCCATACTATGAGGCACCATATTTGGATTTCTTCCAGTTACCTGGGCAGAAAATGCGCCAAGATTAGTTCCTACTTCGCTTCCTGCAGTAAAGTCATTTTGCTGTGGTACGGTAACTGTGACACCTGTCATAATTCGACCCAGAGCAGTCGCATTGGTGATACCAAAGCCTGGAATTTCCATACTATAAGGCACCATATGTGGATTTGTTCCAGTTGTGTGAGCAGAAAATCCACCAAGATTAGTTGGAGCTGGTAAAGCAGGAAAGTTTTGTTGTATTACTGTGATGCCTCCTGTTGCATTTCTGTCCAGGGCAACCGCAGTAGGGGCACTAGAGGCTTGAGCTGTAGCTGAAGTCTCTTCCCTCCGGCGTAAGTCCTCGCCGGTGATCGGCTGAACAGTATTCTTGTTCTTAGCTTCTAACATCTTCTGTCGTGCGGTTGGCGGCTCATCCCATCTGCCCCATCTAAATCTTCTATCGGAAAGTCTCTTTTGTTTCATTTCTTCTATCCTGTCTTTGGCATCTTGAAGCATATGTTTTATATAACCTATCGTTGGAGGCATGCCCATACCAGCTCCTTGGCTATTATTCTGTGTAAGTAGAGTGGTTATAGAATTTGAATTCTGGACAACCGATCGGGAACCGCAATTAGCGCGACGTATTGGGGTAACTGTTGCTGTCAGGGTTGAGGGTTCTTTGGATATTTGCTTATTGTCCTGGTGTAGAGGTACTGATGAAACTGATTCTGCTACATTAGCCGTAGTTGCTGAGGAAGAGGGTGATTCCTGACTGGTTTCAGATCTCTCGGATTTAATAAGGATGTCAGCAGTAGCTCCAATTCCAGTAGGAATGATTTGAAAATTCATTGTCGTGAAGCCTATAGCAGCCCGACACTCCTGGGCTTCCAGTGACTTAAGTGATGCCTCGTCAATGATGAATGTCACAGTCCAACTCTTCCCACTTTCTAACGTCTCATCAACTAGCGTCCATTGCTCAGTGTTGAAACCCTTATTCTGTGCTTTGAGAAGTTCCAGAGCTTCTTGGACAGAAGTTGCCTCTGACTCAGGGATGAAAGCAATAATTTTACCTATATTTAGTTTCGGCAATTTTCGCTCTGGCATAAGCGAGAGTTGCGATTCCGGCCAGGGCTCTAGATACTGTAATTCGTCTAAGAGCCAAGCCTTACTACGCTGATCTACGCAAGTTACCATGATCCAGCCTTCCATGTGCTTAAATTCCAAAAATTCCGGCCCACCGCCGTCTTTCCACTGCTCAGCGATAGCTAAAATCAGATGGCGATGGACCTTTGTCATTTCTTCTTTATTCATGGGTTCAGAGTTCTGAATTCCTACGCGCAAAGATGCAGTATCGATGGGACTAGGTTTATCTGTGCCGATTTGCGTCTTGGGAGCATTTACTGCAGGGATCTGCAATACCTGCCCAGGTATATTTGGGTACTCCGCTTTTAATGAAGGTATCCTCTCAAGAAGATCATCCAAGGCCAATACACATAGGTCAGTGGCTATCTGTTCAGGAAGCCCATGAGCCATTAGCTTGGCTTTCTTTTTCATTGATGCTGCAGTTAACCTGGGTTTGGTGACGAAAAAATTTTTTTTCCATAATTCATGAGATTGTTTGGGAGTTAGAACATTCTTCTTAGCCGGTACATATTGCTTAGAATTATTTAATGAATTAACAGCCTTTGAAATCCCAGAGGCATTTTTCTTCTTCTTTTTCTTTTTCGTTTTTTTGTTTGCAGCGACTGTAGTCTGTGCTACTGTCGCTTTTTGTGATGTAACTTTATTGGTTTCACTTGTAAAGTTGGCTGGCCTTGATGATTCAGAAACAGTTCCCGGTCCAGACAGACTCTCTATTCCGGAGCTAGAGTTCTCAGTCTCAATATGATTAGTTCCCTCTTTTACTGCAATACTTTGTACTGCTATTGAAAATGCTTTTGATATCAACTGGTCGCTTTCCTTTATCAAGTAGGCTGAAATATTTTCCTGTTTGCATAAAACAATTTTAGAAGTTGAAGGGACTGTGGACCAATCTTGATCTGCAAACTCTACTTTAATACCGAGTGTGTCAATGACATTATTTGGGACAGAATCCATGGTGGTTAAAAGGAATTTAAAGCACTCTTCTCCAGAAAACTCTTTTTTGATACTAGATGAGCCAAGGCCTTCGAACTTATGAGGAAGAGAAGTTACAAGCGAATGAACTGCATAGTAATCTTGTTCAGAAAACTCCACTTTAACATCAAGTGTGCTAGTGTTTTCTGCTTGTTTCCATGTTCCAACACAGTTTATTTTGTTGTTTATCAATGTTGTTTTACTGGTGTTGAAAATGTGTTGTGCTGGTTGGATTCCAAATAAATTTCAGAAAAAAAACCGTCCCTAAGAAGTTCTTTGTGATTTAAATGGACTGAAATTATCTAGAATTTGACTTCAGTAAAGTTCATGAATCCAAACTTAATGCTTGCAAGAGATATTAATGGGCTAGGCGACCTACCCATGGCTTGGCTTTGGTATGGTTTCCACAACCTGAAAAGACAACACTTATTATTAGATTAGACACACCTAGCAGTAAATAATGTTAAAAAGTAACAAATAATTAGTGTATTAAATACAATTCAGACCATTTTTGGCAATTCTAAATTTATTTTGAATTTTTGGATTATCTTACTGGTATCATAAAATCCAATACACTCTTATTTAAAAAAAACTATCCGAAATAATGTGCTCGTTGACATGAACATTCAACTAAAATATAACTAAACTTGCTTCCCATACCAGACATACTTTTGTATGTAAAACTTCTATTTTCATTGTATTACAATTTATAGCAACGAAAACTAGTACCATACATAGTTATAAACATGGTACCTAAATGTTAATATTTAATTACACAAACGGGTCTACCGCGATATAATTTCATAGTTTTTACCGTAAATTGCAATGTTTCAGCTGAGTTGCACCAGCTGTGGTGTACAAAACGCGAGAGTTTAAAGTGATAACTCATAAATATTAATGCCTAGTTTAAATTAAGCATTTTAAAATAAGATTGTTGTTATATTGTGTTAATTATTTTTCTTTACACTAAATACAAATAAAAATAATTGCTTTGAATTAGTTAGGTTTGCTTTTTCCAGAATCAGTAATAGTAAAGAAATTCCTATTTATATTATCTACTTAACATTACTTTACAACAGGCCAGAGGAAGTACAAAATCGGGAGTTATGGAGAACCAGGGGAGAGCCTTTGCCCAGCAGTGGGACACACAAAAATAGGCTAAGAAAAAAAAAACACTTTCAACATTGTTTTTAATAAATTGTACACTAACACTATAAACGGTGAAGCTAAAGAACCACTACGAAACGTGTGACTTATGTATAAGAATGAAAATAAGTAAAATATTTAAGCAATAACAAAATATGTATACCATACCATAACTTGCAGCAAGTTAATCCTAATTTGCCGTCTTGTGACACTGTGGCGCAACTTTCGTGCTATATGTACGTATGCTTCTTGCAACTATCTCTTTAAAAAAAACACGTAGTAAATAGATTCAGTCTGCAAACTTGCAACTAGGCATTGTTTATTTCTAAAAATTGGCTACGAGCGCTACGAGCACAAATTTTATGACAGAGCTTTTGACATTGACAAGCTTTACTTCAGTGTTGCCAGAAAAGTTAAACTATGTTTGAGATTTAGTACAAAACGCAGTGAATATGAAATTCCCTTAAACGAAGCGAAGGATTCTAAAATAGAGCCCTGAGCGTAGTGAGGGATTTAACTGTTACGCCCAAATTATTTTGCTACCATGTGACACATGATTGATTTTAACATCAGTCAGATCACCTACTATGAGGAAATTATGTTCAAATGTATTTAAGCTAAATATAAAAATAATGTCCTAGAACAGAAAAGTGTCACTGATCTCTCCTAGCAGGGAAGAAAACTGCCACTTTGCTCCCTCCTATGCAGGGAAAATAGCCCTTTTCTGAATTGGTTATGTGAAATGTGTATCTGTTCTGTTACCACTTACCGCTTGAACCGATATATACATAGATGAAATTTGGTATGGAGATAACATGAGGCTTGAGGAAGGACATGATAATGATGATAGTTTTTTCACCACACCAGCTCGGAAAGGCTTACTTTGCACTTCAAAAACTGATAGCAAAGTTGCATTTTATTCACATGTGAGGCAAAGTCAAATGCAAATTTTGAGTCGTTTTCTTGTTTGCTGGCAGAATTGACTTTTAAATGATGCTTTTGGATGATAAATGTTTAATAACATTAATTTAGATTTGTTATTTTACATTTAATATTTGCTTCGGGTTGGTGTGGTGAAAATGTTGTTTCACTCTGGGGCAAATTTTGTTTAACCCTCGTGCTTTGAAACCCTCGCAACGCTCAAGATTCCATTTTTCGAATCAATTTTTCAATTTTGGAATCTTTCGCTTGCTCGGGTATCAATATTAGCACGAACGGTTAAACAAGAACTTTGCTCCCTTATAAAACAAATAACTATTATCAATCATCCTCATCATTTGCGGGCAAAAGCTAGTATTGTAATAAATAAACAGCATTAGATGTAATATTAGTTTATTTCAGTAAATAGCCTATATACAATCCCGTGTATCAATACCGTCGCTTTGGATTTCATAACAATGCGGCTGGACCGCCGCCGACCGGACTTACAACTAGAATTTAATCATATTGTGACTCTACATCGTCAGCTCCTGTAACAGAAAAAAAAAAATTAATATCGTGCATAAAATGTGAAATTCGAACAGTCTTAAATAAACTTAACAACACGAAAAACGCAGTGCCTTGGCAGATTCTTGGCGAGGCATCCGGTTTTATGCAGACTACTATTCAAGATTCTACCGCTCAATTTTATTACTACGGCCACACTATGCTACTCGCGCTGCCGCGATGTTGCCCGCTCCGGCCACACACTGCTGTACTCGCGCGATTAAACGCGGCACTCTATACTTCATATTGCCGGTCCTTTGACTCGTGACAAAAAACCGACAAAATAGGGAGCCGTGGGCATAACGAGTTAGAGCGTAATCACATTGTCCGATCCGATATCGGATGTCGGAAAGAAGTAAAATGTAAGTTATAACTTAAGTGTTTCTCTGTATTTATTTATGCATTTAATAAATCATTATTATCAAAAAAAATATAAATAACGCAAAAAGGCGGACTTAATGCCAATGGCACTCTCCTGCAGCTGTTTTTGTCATACGCGCCTTGCGACATCCGATATCGGTGCGGCGCTTCCGATAAATTCTGCCATGTCGGAGCCCCCCGTCAGCTGTCGGAGCGATAATATTTGTTTGTGTGCGTATGTGTAGGCATAATGCCTGTTGTAGTGTGCGTGACCGCTGTAGACGGCGCACAACGCACTTTTTCCTTCTAACTTTTGAACCATCTGCCCAAAAAATATGAAAAAAATCAAGAAAATAGTGCTTTCTAAATTCAAGAAAATAAAATTAAAACAAACTTGATCAGTTAAGCCGTTTATGAGTCTTCCCTTCTTATTTTAATTAAAAGCCTGGCAACCCTTATTTGTGACCGGATTTTCGCAGGCAACCCTATACCATTGTATTTGCAATAAAATTACCATCATTTTGATGTATAATTCAAGCGTCAGACAGATGAGTGCAATTATCGATATAAAATCACCTCTTTAAACACGGCAACCACATAATAGTGACCGGAAAAAGATAGGCAACCTAGATGATTTATGTTGTAAAAGTTGTATACTTTCCATTGAAACTTATTTCGTTCGTCAGACAAATCGGTGAAATTTGCCGAAAAATTTTTTTTTCAAAAATTTATTAAAAATAGCCTTGACCATATTTCTTTAGGCAACCCTATTTATTTATGTTCTGGAACATATTTTCGTTCATAGTTTCATCCGTCAGACAGATTGGTGAAGGTCCACTATGTGTGGGATCTCCTACTATACATCCGATATCGATGAGGACAATGTGAAAACGCTCTTACATGTAGCGCGGCCACTACGTCTGACTACTTCCCATGCCACTCATAGAGTATATGGCCGGGGTATTATTCTTGGCACTATCAGTGAGAGCACATTTTTTAAAATCGAGAGTGAATAAAAAAAAAAAAAAAAAAATAGATATCTTTTAGGTGAGCATGTTCTATCCTAGACTGCATCTGCACTTACCATCAGGTGAGATTGTGGTCAAATGCTTTTTTCTAATAAAAAACAACTCACCATGATGGCGTTGACGATGTCCGACTGGTTGTTGCGCAGCGCCCGCACCGCTCTGGCCCGACTGACGTTGGCCTGAGACATCACTATCTCTACGTCCTTCTCGTCCACGCCGGACTCGTCGATGCCTTCCTCGTCTTCTTCCTCGGCGATCGGTGCTACTGTCTGCAATGGAGTAGAACAAACAATATTACAAATAGAAATTATAGTCTGTCAGGCCATTTCCGTCTGTAGAAAAAAGCGGCAAATTTAATTTGTAGGCGCGTAGGATTGTTGTCCCCTAGAAAATTTGAATTTCGCGACATTTTCTACTGATAAAGTTGATTGACCGGCTATATTAGTCTTCGGATAAATAGGTATCTAACGGACTTACTGCACATGACAGGTGTGGCGTTTACAGGGATAAATAATAATGAAAAATAATTTTGCTATCCGACTATGGCTACAGAATAATAATAGTACTAGGTACAGAAGGTTTACTCTCTAACAAAAAAAGTCTATTACGACAGATGACCACTAGGTGGCGCAAGCGCGAGCAGGCGTCCGTTCCGTAGCGGTGCGCGGCAACTAATGGCAAGACACCAAAATTGGTGTGGGCCGCATGTCATGTACTGACAGACGGACCGCCAAGTCTTAGTAATAAGGGCCCAGAATAAATAATAATAGTACTAGGTACAGAAGACTCACTCTCTAACAAAACGCGTCTGTTACGATCAGGACAGATATGGCCGCTAGGTGGCGACAGCGCCACGCGTGGCTTAGGCTAGCTCGCGGAGTGAGCCACGCCTGATAAGGGCCTGTTTTTACCCTTTGGGTACGGAACCCTAAAAAAGGGAACCGCAACTCACCGTGCCCGCGCTAGCGCTGTCATTGCCGGCAGCAGCGCTCTCTGGTGCCTTGAACCTCTCCGCGGCAGCCATGGTGGCCTGCTGGCTCAGGTCCTCGATCTTGGCCTCTCCGAACACGATGTAGGTGTCCGAGTGGGGGTTCTTGTACACGTCCGGGGAGTTGATCACGAAGAGGATGTTCTTGGATTTGCGGATGGTCACCCTGTTTACTCCGGATACCTGTGGAAATGTAATGATGGGTCATACACACATAGAAAAATAAAAGTTTACAGATCTTTTAAAATTAAGGATAAAGCGCGCCTTGCTAGATGCCAAAGATACAGAGGAAAGTATCTTAGAAACCTTTGATCTCTGTCATGTTGTGTCAAACAATTTTATTTTAGACTCGTTTTTATGGTTAAATTAGCTATGGCAAAATTCAGCCAAGTGTGAGCCTCTTAAATAAAAAAAAAACTGGTCAAGTGCGAGTCGGACTCGCGTTCCAAGGGTTCCGTACATAAGTCCGACTCACGCTTGACTGCACATTTCTAATAGGTTTTCCTGTCATCTATAGGTATAAAGTACTATTTTGTGTAATTTTTTCAAAATTTTAGGCCCAGTAGTTTCAGAGATAAAGGGGGGGGAATGGTCGGACAGACAGACGCACGAGTGGTCCTATAAGGGTTCCGTTTTTTCCTTTTGAGGTACGGAACCCTAAAAATAGGCAATTATTTTACGGTTAAAAGTCATTTGAGTCAATAACTTCAAGCTCCTAAATCCATTCTACCGCATTAGAAAATGTCTACCTTATTACCTTTTCTTAATGCCAAAATCTAACAGTTGTATTTATCCAAGTTTGAAGTTGAGCAACTCATTTCACCTACTGACACCAATTAATAGAACATTAATTAAACTTACAGGCTTAAGACCAAGTTTGCTCATAATTTTGCGGGCCTTCTTCTCTCCTCGGGACTGCTTGGCCTTGGAGATGATGTCGATGCCAGCGATCGGGTTTGAGATTCCACCAGTGCCGGGCGCTCCTGAAAAAAATTTTTTTTTTTAATGATATAGGAGGCAAACAAGCAGACGGATCATCTGATGATAAGCGATTACCGCCGCCCATGGACACCCGCAACACCAGAAGGGTTGTAAGTGCGTTGACGGCCTTTAAGATGGGAGTACGCTCTTCTTAGGGTTCCGTACCCAAAGGGTAAAAACGGGACCCTATTACTAAGACTCTGCTGTCCGTCCGTCTGTCACCAGGCTGTATCTCATGAACCGTGATAGCTAGCTAGCAGTTGAAATTTTCACAGATGATGTATTTCTGTTGCCGCTATAACAAATACTAAAAAGTACGGAACCCTCGGTGGGCGAGTCCGACTCGCACTTGTCCGGTTTTTTTAAGGTAATGTAATTTTTTTTCTATTCTGGCTGGGTATGTGTCCCGTCTCTTTGTGTATGCCACTTACCCAATGCAATGTCATCATTAATGTCAAATTTATACGGAAATATGATGTTTATAATGCGATCCTTAGATGCAAATTTAACTGAGGGTGGTACTCCACCTGTCCCTTAGTCAGTCTCTCATTAACCAAAATGCTTAGAACATTTAATAACTGGAGTCGCCTTTAAGAACTTACCCCTCTGCCGAAAACCTTGCACAATAGGGAATATTACTGCAATGTTCTGCCGCCAGAGTGCAGCAGTAGTATTCTAGTAAATTCATAGACTAACTTATACATACTGTGCCTTAAACTATTTTTTGACAAGTTTTCACAGACAGTAAAATATGACATTGATGCATCAAGGCAGTTTGTTAACAAGGGCCTACCGGTAAACGCGAAAATCTAAATTTAGTTATCTGCCTCTTTATCACTCGAATATGCAAGAGTGATAGAGAGGCAGAAACCGAACTTTCGATTGTCGTGTTTCACGGTAGGCCATGTGATTGACGTAGTGACGCATGATGTGTCATTGATGTTTGTTTACTGTATGTGTACTAGTTACGCTTAGCCTAATATTCCCTATTGTGCAAACTTTTGTATGGACTGACATGGCTATTTGTATGTTACGTAGAAATCATGTAGAAATAGCAATACATTTGATGTCCCCTCCCCCGCAAAAATCGGCAGACTGTTTCGTACAGAAAATGACAGCCATGACGTCTCCAGTTACTAAATGCTCTAAGCCAAAACGAGATCAAGAAATTGGACAGTTTTTTTTTCTTTGTATGGACTTGAGAATTGGATAGTTGGAATACCATCCTTAGACGGACTCTACCGCACATCATCAGTTTCTTACCAGCATCTTCCAGCTCTGGGATGGTGTCATCAGAATCGGAGTCTGATGAAGCGGTCTCCTCCTTCCTCTTCTCAGTCATGGAGGCGGTGGCCTTGTCCAGCTCGGTGAGTTCCGGCATTGTGTTCTGTCTGGTGGTTATCTTTGCCTCGGTTATTCCTGAAAAAAAAAATTGCAGTTTGGTTATAGTTACCTATGCTTTTAAAAAAATATACAGAAGTGCTTAGCACATCCTGTGGGCCAGAAAATCACAAGAGCATAAAATTTGCAACAATTTTTTTACTTTTAGTGTAAAATATCCCCCTAAGACCCAGAGTCCTTTTTGCATTAAAGAATTTGGAACCTTCTTTTCAGTTCAAAATTCGATTTTATTATGTCCTTTTAGAAGGAACTCAGGACTTAGGAGTATAAATTGTACATAAAACAGGGAAAAATGTGAGCTCAACCTCCTTGCTCAGGTTTTGTAATGATTCTAGTTTGTTTGGGGAAAAGAATGCAAAAAATCATAGGTTATGTTTTGTTTTTTTTTTTTTTTTTTTTTTTTTTTAGGGGACATCTTACACAGATCAACCTAGCCCCAAACTAAGCAAAGCTTGTACTATGGGTGCTAGGCGACGATATACATACTTATATACATAGAAAACACCCATGACTCAGGAACAAATATTAGTGTTCATCACACAAATAAATGCCCTTACTGGGATTCGAACCCAGGACCATCGGCTTCGCAGGCAGGGTCACTATCCACTAGGCCAGACCGGTCGTCATGTTCAGTATTTTGTATCTTTTCGAATTACCCAAGCAAGGGTTGAGTGATTTGGCTAGCCTGAGTTTATAATGTTTAAAAAAAGACATGAAAAATTAAAAAAAACCCACTCAAATTAGGTTCAAAAGATCACGTCCGTGGTTATTTTTAACCTTGATACCTGATATATGAGATATATGATATTAATCCATCAAAATACTGAAGACTGGAATGATTTAAACGTTTAACAACAAAAATGCATATCAATAAATACTAAACAATTATGTAAAATGACGTAAATACATGAAAACATCATAATTTTAATGCAAATTTAGCCGAAATTCCATGCGACTTAAAAAGTCCTGATTTTATAATTTTTTTAAGTGGAGAGCAAGATGGAAACACGCATTTACTTTAATAATCGGATATTCAACGATTTAAAATAGTGATTGCGCAGCAGCTGAAAGTATATTTATCACAAACAATGAAAAGTATCGATTTTGTTGAGGTCCTAATGCCGCCTTTGTAAAAGCCCTGGGTGGTGCACCGAAATCACTTATCACTAAAATAACACTGTTTCTCTAGCCTTTATAACACTTTCATACACTCAAATTTATCAATTCACATCTTCCATGAAGGATTTCTTCAGATATTTTGGATTATTTACCTTTCTACAAGGAAATTTTCGTTTCACAGGCGATATCTACCC
Organism: Cydia splendana; assembly: GCF_910591565.1. Lineage (NCBI taxonomy): Eukaryota > Metazoa > Arthropoda > Insecta > Lepidoptera > Tortricidae > Cydia > Cydia splendana. Next base: position 10,356,575 of record NC_085984.1, on the reverse strand, counting down.
GTCGTGACAAATGACAAGAGGCCCAAGAGGGTGTGACAGAACGAGATAGCGTATAAAATAGAAGTAAATAGAAATGTCGTTGTCTCGTTCTAATCTGAATTAAATGTAGCAACACTCAATAAAAAAAATATAACTACAAATCTCTTCTCAAAATTGTAACGATGTTCATTGGTGGTAGAAAATAATTGAATATATTACTTTTTCACATTCATTCTTAAAGATATCTCAATAATAGTATACATTTATTTCTACTGGCATCACTAAAATCCCATTACAAGCATCTAGCGTTTGCATAACCAATAACCAGCATACTTTTGTATAACACCAGCAACTAAAGAATACCACCAAACTAAAATAACTTAAATTATGCGAAATCTTAAAAAGTAAATTAATAAGTTTATCTGCATTTATATTATATTCAGAAAAAATTAACTTATTTTATTAGTCATAATCGGAAAGGAACGTGTATTTTGTTAATTGTGGTCGTTGTCCATTGAAGTATATTTTGTCTTTCTAACAACACTGTCCACCGATTGATAAGAGTGAGACAAAAGACGTTAATGTTTGAGTTTTTATTTTTTTACAATTATGGCCTGGATGCGATCTTTTGGGTTTGCTTCATGGACCTATATAATAGGGACAAGACATATTGTACTATACGTACAATTGCTTATAGAATTAGCACCCATTTTGACGGCACACACATAAATATATATCTGTCTCGTTTTTACTCAGCACTGTAACCCACAGCAAAAAATGATGACAGTATTTCAGTACGTACATAAAGTGTTCCATGAAAATACGTAAATACCTAATGCGGCCGAAAATCCGCCATGTTTAGTTCCCCAAATGTCATTGTCTGTCAGTTCAGCCGGTACTTGTCCTGTCAAAAAGTCGTGGTGAAAATTAAAATTATTAATTATCTTTCAATATTTTGCTTGTGATTGAAAATAATTGAAGCCAAATGTGAATAATTACGTCGCGAATATGCCAGTGTGTAGTGTATTAGGGTGCGGCATAAGAAAACCACCAAATCAGCCATCTTTAACCTTACACAGGTACGCTATCATTTACATGAAAAATATTGGTTATTGTTAATGTTCCTGGGAAATGTAAGGATGTTTCACATTATAAATAGCAAGGTTCTTCTGTGCAGTTATAGATCATGAAGTGATTGGATTTATTTAACAATATTTTTACGCTTAAATAATGTAAACATTTCAGCTAGGGTTGTACTTTATTTATCGACTTTGATATCGATATATTATGATTGCCTATTTATATTTTCTTATTTTATCATGCTACCCCGCTTCAAACTAACTAAATTATCTTAATTTAATAATTAAATCATTTTTTATAGGTTACCAAGAAATGAACATAAAAAGAAAGTGTCTGGAGATGGAGATCCTGACCGACTCTCGGGAGCACTAGGGTAACTCGGGGCCGTGGGGTCGTTACTCCACAAGCTGCCCTGCGGGCTTTTTTATATCATTATTATATTTTTTTTATATAATTCGACATTAAGAGACCATATACTTACATATAGTTGTAATTTATAAAATGGTTAATGTATTGTTATTATTTTTGCTTGTATGTAAATTCAATGTTGACGTATAAAAATGCCCTTGTGGCCTATTTGCTGAATAAATGTTGAAGAAGTTGAAGAGCGGAAGTCATTCCTTATTTTTGTAATAAAAAAAATGTTCTGAAGGTGTTTTGTTTTTTTTTCACCCGTCGCTTAATAAGCTTGAATTTTGTATCGCTCTCACTTATAGATACGGCGCACCAAGGTCGAGGTGCAGTGCGGTAGTGTATTACAGACTTTAGGGTTAGCAACACAACAAAATTGATTGTAATGGAGAGGTAAAGTCCAAGAAAAACACGTACACTTATTCTGACATCCAAAACAGATGGCGCTGTACTGCGCCATGTGTTTTGCGGTCACTAAGTTGTCAAACGTCAACTTTTGAAAATCAGAGTTACCGCAAAAATCGCAATATGTATTGAGTAGTACAGCGTCATCTCGTTTACCTGTCAAATTTGAAGCACGAAATTGTCCTAGACATCACACATCTTACTCAATCAAAGTATCTTTTCACATAACAATATACTAATAAAGAATTTTTATTTATTTACTTACTTCCTTATAAAACATAAACTTCACAAATAATACATACTTAGTATTTTAAATAAAATGAGCCGAGAACGTTAAAAAGTTATCGATGTATCGATAAAACCTAGTAACAGTAAAAATCTTCTGGGCAGCACTAAAACCGCCATGTTTAGTTCTAAGATGACGTCACAGTGGCACGCATTATTCGTTGACGTTTCACTTCCATACATAGACCTATATAATAGGGACAAGACATATTGTTCTATACGTACAATTGCTTATAGAAATAGCACCCATTTTGACGGCACACACATAAATATATATCTATCTCGTTTTTACTCAGTACTGTAACCCATAGCAAAAAAAGGTGACAGTATTTCAGTACGGACATAAAGTGTTCCATGAAAATACGTAAATACCTAATGCGGCCGAAAATCCGCCATGTTTAGTCACCCAAATGTCATTGTCTGTCAGTTCAGCCGGTACTTGTCCTGTCAAAAAGTCGTGGTGAAAATTAAAATTATTAATTATCTTTCAATATTTTGCTTGTGATTGAAAATAATTGAAGCCAAATGTGAATAATTACGTCGCGAATATGCCAGTGTGTAGTGTATTAGGGTGCGGCATAAGAAAACCACCAAATCAGCCATCTTTAACCATACACAGGTACGCTATAATTTACATGAAAAATATTGGTTATTGTTAATGTTCCTGGGAAATTTAAGGATGTTTCACATTATAAATAGCAAGGTTCTTCTGTGCAGTTATAGATCATGAAGTGATTGGATTTATTTAACAATATTTTTACGCTTAAATAATGTAAACATTTCAGCTAGGGTTGTACTTTATTTATCGACTTTGATATCGATATATTATGATTGCCTATTTATATTTTCTTATTTTATCATGCTACCCCGCTTCAAACCAACTAAATTATCTTAATTTAATAATTAAATCATTTTTATAGCTTACCAAGAAATGAACATAAAAAGAAAGAGCTGGAGATGGAGACCCTGACCGACTCTCAGGAGCACTCGGGTCCGTGGGGTCGTTACTCCACAAGCTGCCCTGCGGGCTTTTTTATATCATTATTAAAGTTTTTTTATATAATTCGACATTAAGAGACCATATACTTACATATAGTTGTAATTTATAAAATGGTTAATGTATTGTTATTATTTTTGCTTGTATGTAAATTCAATGTTGACGTATAAAAATGCCCTTGTGGCCTATTTGCTGAATAAATGTTGAAGAAGTTGAAGAGCGGAAGTCATTCCTTATTTTTGTAATAAAAAAATGTTCTGAAGGTGTTTTGTTTTTTTTCACCCGTCGCTTAATAAGCTTGAATTTTGTATCGCTCTCACTTATAGATACGGCGCACCAAGGTCGAGGTGCAGTGCGGTAGTGTGTTACAGACTTCAGGGTTAGCAACACAACAAAATTGATTGTAATAGAGAGGTAAAGTCCAAGAAAAACACGTACACTTATTCTGACATCCAAAACAGATGGCGCTGTACTGCGCCATGTGTTTTGCGGTCACTAAGTTGTCAAACGTCAACTTTTGAAAATCAGTGTTACCGCAAAAATCGCAATATGTATTGAGTAGTACAGCGTCATCTCGTTTACCTGTCAAATTTGAAGCACGAAATTGTCCTAGACTCCACACATCTTACTCAATCGAAGTATCTTTTCACATAACAATATACTAATAAAGAATTTTTATTTATTTACTTACTTCCTATTAAAACATAAACTGCACAAATAATACATACTTAGTATTTTAAATAAAATGAGCCGAGAACGTTAAAAAGGTATCGATGTATCGATAAAACCTAGTAACAGTAAAAATCTTCTGGGCAGCACTAAAATCGCCATGTTTAGTCCTAAGATGACGTCACAGTGGCACGCATTATTCGTTGACGTTTCACTTCCATAGGTTTCATATTTCAGTGGTTTGCTTTGGATGTTTTCGCTGTCACTGTCAATTGTCATATTGTCAATCGAATCTTCCTCTCTACGAAGGAGAGACGTGCGGTCACTTTTACTCGCGTTAATTTTCGCCCTATTGTTTTCATTGTCCAACTTTATTACACAATCACCAGCACGATAGCGCGGCGTGTTGTTGTGAATAATAATTGTCTGCGATCTTATTGAAAACATGATCGGTGGTTTGTGATTCGTTCGATAATTTAGTACCCAGTGATTTTAGGTCCAAAGTGCGTGTAATTTTATAGTTTGTGGCTTGTTTTGTGCTAATAATGTCGCTCGAGGAGAAGTTTAATGCAGCCGTCAATGTAATAAGGAGCCTTCCGAAAAGTGGTAAGTGGAAAATTTTCGGTAAAACCTGTTTTGAGTAAACAAATATAGTAATGCAGCGAAAAGGACGTCAAGACGTTTTGTCGTGTTTATGCGTCATAATGGTTATTAAATCGTTTAAATAAGTTGCATGTCACATGCAGGAGTTTTTACCGTTACTATAAAACTAGATTAGGACATGGAAAAATAATGTTTTTATGGTTTGTGTATTGTGTATGTATATGTGACGTCCCACGGTCAAAGGTACCTTATGGCGGGTATGGAGTTATGCATACCCCAGTAATCTACAATAAATAAGCTATCGATAACACAAAAGATCAACCTTCTAGGTTGCGTAGTTACAGAGATATGATTTTTTGAAAATAATGTTGTGAAATGAGCAACTTTACGATAAAGAAGTTTTAAGTTTAGCCGCCTAAAAAACTATGTTCCTGAAGTAAGTTACATAGTTGACTACAAATAATAATGCCTTATATATCTGAGATTAAAAAAATATTGCGACTTGTTCTGTAATGCAAATAGAAACTTTTGATATCGACTGATTTATGTGTATACTAACCAATCTCTTGAAAATAAAGTTTTATTTCATTTTCACGATTGATTGCAATGAGCTCTCAAGATTTAAATTTTATCTATTAGAAAACGACACTGACAGACAGTTTAAGCAAAAAACAATACCGATTTAGAGGTGAAAATGTATTTTCTGACTTTTTCATATAAAATCACAAAATTGAATATTTTTACTTTTAATGTGACACACAATCAATTTTTCTGAGCACATATGAAAGAAATTCTGTCATTCAAATGAAATAAATCCTAAAACCCCAACTAAATACTATATTTAACCCCTTATGCCACTTTAAACTTACATAACAATAACAGTATTTGCTCCATACATTTACGAAAAGGTACCTTATGGAAATAGATCTAATAATACATCACTACAAAATATCAATCATATTATAGTTTATCTTTTATGAATAGAAAATATTAATTTACATTAAACTGCCCCCAATTTAATTAGTTCTTCGTCATAATAATCTTAAAAAAGACCAATAATTTGTATGTAATGAAAAGGTACCTTGTGGTCAAGTTACATGATGAGGCATGATGATGATGGAACAGTTAGGATAAACTAATAATATTTTGGGGTTAAGATGGTATAAATCGTCTATTTCTTATCAATAATATATTTCGGTTGCTATTGAAGATAAGCGGCATTGAGGTTCAATGACCTCAGATATTCCATAAGGTAATGCGTCGGGTATTGGCATTTTTCAGCAAACCAATGGCTGATTTACTGCATGCGACCAAACCAAATGAAGATTATTCTAGTTAAGAAAGACTTGACGAGAGTAACTTTGGTATAATAGCAGTCTACTTGGATTTGTGATGTCGGTCTATGTACGGTTATAATATTTGCGAGGCGCCCCAACCAGAACTGAAATTATCAAATTAGTTTTGCAGAATGCTAATACAGTTCTCTACCAAACTTCTTTTCCCGTATTGACTGACTTTGACTTTGGGAATTTTCAATCTTTTTTCCATAAGGTACCTTTTCTACTAAACTCTGAGACGACATTACTAGGCTTATAACTAACTTATAACAAAAATAAAAACAGGTAAACAAACGTTACGCATTAAGGTTTCAGATCACACAATAAAAAAAAATTGAGCATTTTTTCACCTCTTTACAAAACATTTAATATCTCCGAAACTAGAAACCCTCATAAGGTATCTTTTCCCGTGGAACGTCACATATGTTTACATTTTACAACCATAACATACTTTACTAACTGCTATGTTGTTAACACATAGGTTTTTTAAAAGAATGGTAATAAAATCTTAATAATTACTTTTTTTATTTGTCCTTTTGCAATGAGTATGAGTAAGTTTACCTATTTTTATGCTAATTACCTAAAAATTCTGCATAAGTAAAAAACACAAAAAGACATTGTTACAGAATGGTAATATTTGCAATATAATATCCAAGTGCGCCCTATAAAGGGTTAAACAATCAATTTATTGAAATTTGTACTTTGTGTTCTGTTCTGCTACAACTGTGTGAACGAGGTGTGAACTGTGTTTTCTGACCTTCAATAAATTTGACCCACTCTTAAAAAGTCTCTTACAAAACTTTACATCTTTAAAAAAAAAAAAAATACAACTTTTTTAAAATATTATATTTTTATTACATAGTTTTACACACTTTTATTTAGCTTCACTACATATATTTCTTTGTACCTATGGCGCTACAAATCTTGTAACTTAAATTTGAACCACTTTCGGGTGTCTGATTGAGCTGAAATTTCGCATGCTTACATATTTCCGATGACAATGCAATAGGGTGCATTACATTTGTTATAATTACTTTTCATATATTATAGTTTGTTATATCGTTATTTTGAATAACGTAATAAATGGCATACTACCGTAATATCTAATTAACGGTATACATAATGTTATAATTGGTATAATGGTCATAAGGTATATTTACACTTGGTATAATATACATTGCCATAATTATTATATACTCTAAAGCATATTATTTATTATAACAAGTGACATCACATAATTATTTGTGTGGCATAATAGTTGCATCATAGTCTAATAAAACATGGTCTTCCATTCCCAGAGTGACACGGGCCTACGTCACAACAACATGGCCGCTACATATAGCGCTATCGCATATTATCATATAGCGCTGTCGCATGATGACGTAGGCGCGTGTCAGTTAGGTGACCTAGAAAAGACGGGAATGGAGTACCAGGCGGAGTATATTATTATACCATGCATGACATAAATGGGTTAGGTTAGGTTGGAACTGCGACTCCGCACAAACAAATAATTACCTAGCAAAAAGAGGGTTAGGTTAGGTTAGAACTTTGACCCTCCTTAGAATAAAATGCCTAGCAAAAAAGTGGTTTAGGTTAGGTTTGAACTGCGGGCCCCGCAGAATCGAAAACCGTGAAAAAATTGGTTAGGTTAGGATAGAACTGCGACCTCCCTAGAATAAAATAGCTAGTAAAAGAAGTAGGCCTGCGTACTAGTTATAAAAATATGTAAAACTTTACGTTATTATCTTATTATTAAATAAAATATGACAATAAATGTTATACAATATATGTATTTATACTCGATAAGATTGTATGAAGTATTACGTTATACAAAAATATAATATAACAAATGTCATTATAAAATATGTCTATATAATATTTAAAAATTATATTACAATAGGCATTATAGCAATGAATGTTTAGATGAAATCACAATATAACAAAGGAAACGTATAATAAAAATTACATTATAACATAAAATAATATATAAAATGGCGTTATAACAAATGTATGATATTTTTTTTATAATTATATTAAACATTACACACCCAATGCAATAATATGCTAACATGGAGCTGATCTTATGATGCAGTCGGAAGGTAACCAAAGGAACTCTTCGATGGAAAAACATAAACACATAAAGTTTAGGCTCATTTGAAAGGTCTCGACTTCTCGAGTAGTACATAGACATGCAAAGGAGAGAAAGTACAGTTGGCAATAAAAAAGTGTATCAAAAAATATTTTTGATGATTACTTGTGACATGCTTGTGACTGACAATAACAATTTTTGTTACCCCCATGGAATGGTTCTTTTACCCCTAAAGGGAAAATTACCCCCAGGTTTTGAACCAATGTCCTATAATATCAAGTGTAGATGTTTAATGATATCATATCATTTGATATTTAACAGTCACTTTTCGGTGAAGGAAAACATTGTGAGGAAACCGGACTAATCCCAATAAGGCCTAGTTTACCCTCAGGGTTGGAAGGTCAGATGGCAGTTTCTTTCGTCAAAACTAGTGCCTACGCCAATTCTCGGGATTAGTTGTCAAGTGGACCCCAGGCTCCCATAAGCTGTGCCAAAAATGCTGGGATAATGTGTGGAAAATGAATGATGAAATGATGTTTGTTAGAAATCGTGTAGTATGCCCTTTACATCTCAGTCTATTATTATACAGGCAACACCTACTCTACGATCAATGTTGCCACCCTACACCTATCCTTTTTTGTCTTTCGTTTCCCCTCTGCTCAAAATGTAATGGCTCTGCATTAGTCAATTTTATTTTATAATTTTAACATGTAAACTTAATAATTAAATCCTATTTAATCGACCCGTGACATGGACGAAATGTAGTTTGGTTTATGGCAAATTAAAACTGCTATTTTGTTGTGATTAAGAAGCATTTTATTTCCGACGTCATCCTTCGCCGCAGTCCTACGCAGAGCCCTGCGCCTTCATCCTGCACATCAGTTTATGTACCCAGAAGAGAGTGCCGCGAGGATACTGAAAACAAAACCACAGAAAGGTACGTCGGAAATAGTGTCATTTTTTTGAGGTTAGAATTGCACTTCCCTCGTTGCATATAACCTCACTTTTCTTCGATTGTTCAACTAAAGTCACTACAAATTAGTCCAAAATGTCGTCACACAGTGAAAATAACGGGCACATTCCAGTTGAGAAGCTGGATGGCTTGGCAAACTATTCAAATTGGAAATTTGCCATGAAAATGTTGCTAACGCTGGATGGTCTATGGGGCTGTGTTGAAGGTACGGACACCAATGCGACCCACGAAAGCCGCGCTTTAGCAAAGATATGTTTAACGATCAAGCCCGCACTGTACCAGTACGTGCGAGATGCCACGTCGGCAAAGGATGCCTGGAAGAAACTCGCCGATGCCTTCGAGTCCAAGGGCCTATACCGAAAAGTGCTCTTGCTACGTCAACTGCATAAAATAGAATATAATCAGTACAGCAGCATGTCGGAATATGTCGAGGCGGTGATGCGGCTCGTTCAACAGCTCGATGATATAGGCAAGAAGATAGACGATGATGAGGTAGCGGAGATCCTGTTGAGTGGTTTATCGCAGGAATTTGACAACCTGGTGTCAGGTCTGGAAACCGCCTGTCTTACAAGCAAACTCACGGTGGAGCTCGTGCGTGCCAGATTGCTACAAGAAGAACACCGGAGAAGTGCGAGTGACCAGGAGGGTGTGAAGGCCTACCTAGGAAGCAAAAAGAAGAAGTCGTCGCCTATGTTTTGCCAGTTCTGCAAGAGGAGCGGACACACTATCAAGCGTTGCTTTAAGCGCAAGAAGGAGCTGAAGAACAATGAAGAGAATCACACTATGCTTGCATCAGCCATGGTATGCAGCGGCAGCAGCTGCCATGACTTTGTCGTGGATTCTGGTGCGTCCCAACACATGGTTGCTAATAAGGAGCTACTAGAAGAACCTAGAGGTAAAAGTTCTACTATTTATATAGCTAATGGTAATAAATTACATAGCAATTGTAGTGGTAGGATCCTTTTATGCTCCAATATTAGCCTTGTAAATGTTCTCCATGTGCCTGACCTCTCCAGCAATTTACTGTCCGTTAGTCAAATCACTGACAAGGGTTATACTGTCGTTTTTAGTAGGGATCATTGTAAAGTCTTTGATAATGTTAAAGTCACTGGCGATCAACTGTTAGTTGCTTCTAAGGAAAATGGTTTGTATAAATATAAGGCTCAAGTGCGACACATCCTTGAGGAGGAGTCTTCCAAGCTCTTGCAAACCAGGCAAGAGACAGTGAATGCTCACGCTGTTTCGACAGTGCCAATGGATCTAATCCATAGACGTCTAGGTCATTTGTCTGAACCAGGTATGAGGATTCTTGGTGATGGGGAGAAATGCATGAACTTACTCTTTCAGAAAGAAGACACCATCAGTGGTAGTTGCGAGCCGTGCTTGACAGGCAAGATGGTGCGAGCACCGTATCCTGCTGTCAGCATGAAGCGCACTACCCAACCACTTGAACTCGTCCATTCAGATGTGGCCGGACCTATGCAAGTCGAAACTTGGGGTGGAGCTCGTTACCTTTTGACCTTCACAGATGACCATACCCGGAAAACGTGGGGCTACCTTATGAAGCATAAATCAGAGGTGAGTTCACATTTTATTAATTTTAAAACTATGATTGAGAAACAATCTGGATTTTTAATAAAATGTTTGCGCAGTGACAATGGCCTTGAGTTTACAAACAATAAACTGGCCAATTATCTTAAAGAACAAGGTATTATACATCAAACCACTGTCCCTTACAATCCTGCTCAAAATGGAACAGCGGAAAGGGCTTTTAAAACGATTTTTGATAAAACTAGGGCTATGCTGCAGGAATCCGGCCTGTGTAACCGCTACTGGGGAGAGGCAGTTATGACAGCCATTTACCTGAAAAATAGGTCTCCTACCAGAGCGCTTTCAGGTGGAATTCCCGAGAGCTTATGGACTGGGTCTCCTATAGACATCAGTCATTTACGTGTCTTCGGGTGTACTGCTTATGCACATGTGCCTAGTCAAAAGCGTCAAAAACTTGATGCAAGAGCAAAAGCGTTAATTTTTGTTGGTTATGGTGAAACTTTTAAAGGATACCGTTTGATTGATCCCACTAAACCTCATAGAGTAATACAGTCCAGATCTGTTATTTTTAATGAGGATAAATTTATAGGAAAACATGACAGTAGTAAAAAGACTTGTGGAGCCAATTTTTATAATTACTATATCGATAAAGACAATTTTAATATTTCAATGACTAATAATGAGAATAATTCTTTTAATGCATTGAATAATTTTAATGATGACTCTAATTTTAATGTTAATGATGTCATTCAAAATAATGAAAAAGATAAGTCAGCTGAGTGCTCATCCTCTTCAAATAATGTTTCAGATGCAGAGACCCTGACGCCACCGGCGTGGTCACCGCTCTCTGAGCACTACTGTACGGGCGATGAAGGTGCAAGTGACAGTCCCGGTGATGAAGATTGCGTCCCAAAGGGCGCCTTGTCTTCTCTGCCGGAGTCATCATTTGATAATCATGACAACGGTGATGAAGTGGGTGCTCCAAGGGGTCCCGTGTCTTCTCTGCCGGAGTCTGCACCAAGTGAGCCGACGCTGCCGGTTGTTTCCGACACGTCTCGTTCACGTCCCGTACGTAAAACACGAGGTAATGTGCCACAGCATCTCAGAGACTACGATTTATCTATGATAGCGGACGGCTATTCGCCAGATGAGCCTGCATCATACCGTGAAGCCATGCAATCTTCTGAAAAGGAAGACTGGCAGCAGGCAATGCAGTGTGAGTATGACTCTTTAATTAAAAACAAGGTATGGATCTTAGTAGACAGACCTGCAGATGAAAACATCGTCAAATGTAAGTGGGTTTACAAAAAGAAACTCGACACCTCAGGTAAGCCTGCCAAATTTAAAGCTAGGTTGGTTGCCCGTGGGTTTAGTCAAGTAGAGGGCATTGACTATACGGACACCTTTGCACCTGTAGTGAGGCATAGCACACTGAGAATATTGTTTTCTATTGCTACTGAATTAAACTTACAAATAGATCATATCGATGTTACAACTGCATTTTTAAATGGGGAATTAAACGAAAAGATTTATATGGAGCAGCCTTTAGGCTTTAAAAACTGTGATAAGGTTTGTTTGCTTAAGAAGAGCTTATACGGCCTTAAGCAAGCAAGCCGAATGTGGAATATCAAAATACATGATTTCTTAGCACAAAATAATTTTACTCAGAGCAAATGTGAGCCATGTATTTATACAAAGAAGACAAAGACTGAATATATTATTATTGCATTGTATGTTGATGATTTTTATGTATTTCACAATAATTGTATTAATAATATTTTACAACTTTTACAAAATAATTTTGAAGTCCGTCATTTGGGCAAATTGAATAATTGTCTAGGAATGAATGTTTGTAGAGAAAATGGTATCACAACCTTAGATCAAACTGAGTACATAAAGCGTTTATTATTCAAGTATAATATGTCAGATTGTAAATCTGTTTCAACACCTTTACCGGTTAATTGTAAATTACAAAAATCAAATAAGACATGTTTAGATGATGAAGTCTATCAGTACAGACAGTTATTAGGAAGTCTAATGTATTTATCAGTCTGTACTAGACCAGACATTTCTTATGCATGTAGCCAACTTAGTATGTTTAACACATGTTTTGATGAAAATCATTGGCGCATGGCGAAGCGTGTGCTACGTTATCTTAAAGGTACTATTAATTATGGCCTTTGTTTCACAAAGAGCAATACTTTTAACCTTACTGCATACGCTGACGCAGACTGGGCCAATGACCTTTCAGACCGCAAGTCCTATACTGGCTTTGTGATTAAGTTAGGATCTAATGTAATTAACTGGGAGGCAAGAAAGCAACAATGTACTTCTCTTTCAAGTTGCGAATCAGAATACGTAGCTATTGGAGATTGTTGTAAAGACATATGTTTTGTACGAAATTTCTTGTCAGAAATTATCGATAAAACTTTTAACACTGTCATTTATAATGATAGCCAAAGTGCTCAAAAATTACTGTTAGTTAAAGAGCACTCCCACAAAAGAACAAAGCATATAGACCTAAGGTATCACTTTATTAAAGATCTGATTCAAAAAGGAAACTTAAATGTAAGGTACTTGCAGACTGACAAAATGGTAGCAGATGTATTAACAAAACCTTTATGTGCTGAAAAACATTGTAAATTTATTCAGGGACTTAATGTTAAGCCTTTAAAATGTTAATTAATTAAGAGCTACTTTCTCTACTCATGATTTTTAAATGTGATATTCGTTCCTGTCTTACCTAGTTATAGCTGCATGTCTATATTTTATGTCTATGTGTTTTTACTAGACTTAAGCCTGCAGCATGTAATTTGTTATAAGTATGCTTTATGTAGAGCCATACTTAGAGCTTTTCTAGGCATGTAAAGTGCAAGGAGGAGTGTTAGAAATCGTGTAGTATGCCCTTTACATCTCAGTCTATTATTATACAGGCAACACCTACTCTACGATCAATGTTGCCACCCTACACCTATCCTTTTTTGTCTTTCGTTTCCCCTCTGCTCAAAATGTAATGGCTCTGCATTAGTCAATTTTATTTTATAATTTTAACATGTAAACTTAATAATTAAATCCTATTTAATCGACCCGTGACATGGACGAAATGTAGTTTGGTTTATGGCAAATTAAAACTGCTATTTTGTTGTGATTAAGAAGCATTTTATTTCCGACGTCATCCTTCGCCGCAGTCCTACGCAGAGCCCTGCGCCTTCATCCTGCACATCAATGTTGAAGTTAATAATGATAATTTAATAATTTAATTAATAATGTTAATAATGGAGAAATTGAAGCCAATACAAGATAATAAGGAACTCAAAGTAGAAGTAGGAAGATTAAAGACAAAAGTTCATATATTGGAGAAGGAGGTTAAGAAGAATAACTTTATACTTCATAAAGTCTGTGAAATCGAGACGTCCACCAACGATCTATTAAAACTGGTTGTCGAAACGTTGAATAAACTCAGTGAAAACGCAAACACGGAAAAGTGGGATATATGGGAAATCAGTAAAGTAACAAGGCTAGGGAAGAAAAGAGACGAACCTAGACCGATGTTGAAGTTAATAATGATAATTTCCATCAATTGATAAATTTACAAAACTCCAACAATATTGCATTAAAAGTCTGCCAATTGTATTACTTTTTTGTCGTTACCATTACAATACAATACAATACTCTTTATTGCACACCTCACATACTCGTAGTTTACAATAAGTGTACAGTAACATAAACAAATACAATAGAGGTAACAACAGGCGGTCTTATCGCTTATCTCTTCCAGACAACCTTTGGGTATCGGAGACAATAGAATTAGAATACATTAGCGATTATCAACACAATTAAAACTGTCATTGTTATTAATGAATTACTCCTATTATTTGTGTCCGTCTTACTAATCAACTACCACTTTTGATAAAGTTGGAAAATAAACCTTATTACAAGGACCCAAGATTACTTTTTCATGTAACCGTAAAATGCATTAAGGTCCTTTTTTCCTGTACGGTTACCATCAGCTTGTCACTGACATAAACGCCGTCGAGAACGTAATTTACTTTCTATCCATCCCGTTTGCACTAATATGCGAGTGCGAGCGAGATGTATAGAAAGTAAATTACGTTCTCGACGGCGTTTATGTCAGTGACAAACTGATGGTAACCGTACTGGGCTCATCTCTAAGCTTGGGCAAAAATGCTTTCGTACGTCTGGATGTTCTCCTCTACAGGTTGCAATTCTCAATCGATTCTTGTGAAATGACTATGCTTCAAAATTGCCCCAAAACCAACAGAGTTGAGAGTCATTAGATAGGTATTTCTCTGTACTTCATTTCGTTCTATGGGCACTATTGCCTAGGTAGTAAGGGTGACGACATTTTGGCTAAAATACCAATATCTCAGTTCTCCAATGGAATTCCGCTTGGTGCCCATAGAACAAAATGAAGTACATAGAAATACCTATCTAATGAACTTACTCTCATTTCGGTTGGCGTTGGGTCCAGGCTCCATACAAAGTTGCCCATGGTCCAACACTTTCGCAACCAGGCAAAATTTCAAACAATACCCCAGAAACCGACAGTACTCGCTAGTCGGGCAACGACGTGCAACTCAATGCCGCACGCCGCGAACCCGCTAGTCGGGCAAGCGGCGGACGCTCAGGGCTGTGCCAAGTAACTTACGTATAAGTACGTGGATAAAATTAAATCTGCTGTCTCATCTGTTTAGGCTCCCCGTTTTGTTCTTCTCCTAATTCTAATTCCTATTGATACATACTCCTATTGATACATACATGCAATTTCACGTAACCAACTAATAAGAATTTTTATTTTGTAATCGCATTAGGTAAAGTAAATAAAATTATAAAGTGAAGTAATAAAATATAATAATCAACTGTACCAACTTTTCGACCACATAATAATCAGAAGACTTACAATTTTTTCTGTTAGTGGCAGTGGCAGCCCTGAGGTAGTGAAGATGCAATGCTTGCTCGCCTGTCGGGCACTTCGGCGTCGCGTGTAGGTTTATAGCTCTTGCCCGACTAGCGGGTATGCCGGCATCTGAAGCAGGTTCGATGATTTAATTAGTTTAATTACAGTATAAACTCCATATAACGTCACTCGGTATAACATTTCACTACCTACAACTTCGACAATTTTTGCTCTAGGCTTTACTTTAATATTAATTTTATTTCTCTTTATTTAACGAAAACTCTCTGTAACATCAAAAAACCGGGCAAGTGCGAGTCGGACTCGCACACGAAGGGTTCCGTACCATTATCTATAAAAACGGTCACCCATCGAAGTACTGACCCGCCCGACGTTGCTTAACTTCGTCAAAAATCACGTTTGTTGCATGGGAGCCCCACTTAAATATCTTTCTTTATTTTATTCTGTTTTTAGTATTTGTTGTTATAGCGGCAACAGAAATACATCATCTGTGAAAATTTCAGCTGTCTAGCTATCACAGATCACGAGATACAGCCTGGTGACAGACGGACGGACGGACGGACGGACGGACAGTGGAGTCTTAGTAATAGGGCCCCGATTTGCCCTTTGGGTACGGAACCCTAAAAAGTAGCCAGTCCCTTTGAGTGTCTCTATATAGAGTTTACAACTTAATTTACAGTGTAAATAGATTTTTTTCGTCAATTCAGTTTCTGGATTTTTTTCAAAATGGCGGAGTCATACATTAATTGAGTTTTAAGGTATGCTCGTGAGGTTTACAGCTGACAGCCACTAGTTATTTTATTTCCAGTATAGATATGTAGTAGTAATGTATAGTAAGTTACTTAGTACCATATCCACTATTAACTGAAAATCAACCTTACTGCAAAGATATAAGATCCAACAATAGTAAGACTGGTGTTACTGGTGTACATTATGGAAATGGGTAGTTTTGAGGTGAAGGTTAAGAGCGCTATTACATTTCGGCGTTGAGCGAGTTTAGGTATTTTACGCGCTGCGGCAGGCCGTGCGAGCTCAGTATGCCGATCCCTTCTACCACACTCGCACTACAATGATGGATTAAACATTCTTGATCCTTCGCGAAGCATATTGAAATCAACCATAACAACACTAACTGTACTTAACTTTTAAAGTTCTAAAACTGTTATTTGGTAAGTACGAAAATACTAAATGCAGTGCAAATGTACATAGGGGCTGTTCATAAATTACGTCATCTATTTTTGACGATTTTTGACCTTCCCCACCCCTCAAATCATCCAAAAATCAAGCTTCGGATGAATCTGTTTCCTCCAACGTCATGTTACCATCATCCGATGTCCAGACCCCCCCCCCCCCCCACTCCTCCCATTTGAAACGACGTAATTTATGAATAGCCCCATACTCGTACTTATGAAGGTATATTACTCGAAAGAAATTATAGGTACCTACTCGCTTATTTACATGTTTCGTCATTGCATTTGGTACCTATAGGTTGTAAAGTTTGTATCAACGAGGGTTTAAAAACGAACTGGTACTGAGGGTCTGATGATGATTAAGGCGGTCACGGATACCAATGAACCATGTAGTAACATGATTAGGCTCGTTTGATTCGTCTCAACAAGATCTTTGACACTGAAGATACACAGGGTCTGATGATGAAGCTGGAAGGTGGCCACGGGTACCAGTCTATCATGTAACTAAACAACTTCGTGTTTGGGCTCGTTTGATTCGTCTCAACAAGATCTTTGACACTAGGTGATACTCAGAGTCTGATGATGGAGCTGGAAGGTGGTCACCGGTACCAATCAACCATGCAACTAAACCACTTCGTGTTTAGGCTCGTTTTATTCGTTTCAACAAGATCTTTGACACAAGATAGTACTCAGGGTCTGATGTTGGAGCCGGAAGGTGGTCACCGGTACCAATCAACCATGCAACTAAACCACTTCGTGTTTAGGCACGTTTTATTCATCTCAACAAGATCTTTGACACAAGGTAGTACTCAGGGTCTGATGATGGAGCGCGAAGGTGGCGACGGGTACCTGTCTATCATCATCAGCTCCATCATCAGACCCTGAGTAGTATCTTGTGTCAAACATCTTATTGCGACGAATCAAACGAGCCCAAACACGAAGTAGTTCAGTTACATGGTAGACTGGTACCCGTGGCCACAGTCCAGCTCCATCATCAGACTCTGAGTACTAACTTGTGTCAAAGATCTTGTTGCGACGAATCGAACGAAGCCAAACACGAAGTGGTTTAGTTGCATGGTTGATTGGTACCGGTGACCACCTTCCGGATCCATCATCAGACCCTCAGTACTACCTTGTGTCAAACATCTTGTTGCGACAAATCGAACGAAGCCAAACACGAAGTGGTTTAGTTGCATGGTTGATTGGTACCGGTCACCACCTTCCGGATCCATCATCAGACCCTCAGTACTACCTTGTGTCAAAGATCTTGTTGCGACAAATCAAACGAGCCCAAACACGAAGTGGTTCAGTTACATGGTAGACTGGTACCCGTGGCCACCTTCCAGCTCCATCATCAGATCCTGAGTACTATCTTGTGTCCAAGGTCTTGTTGAGACGAATCAAACGAACCTAAACACGAAGTGGTTTAGTTGCATGGTTGATTGGTACCGGTGACCACCTTCCGGCTCCAACATCAGACCCTGAGTACTATCTTGTGTCAAAGATCTTATAGAAACGAATAAAACGAGCCTAAACACGAAGTGGTTTAGTGGCATGGTTGATTGGTACCGGTGACCACCTGCCGGCTCCATCATCAGACCCTGAGTACTATCTTGTGTCAAAGATCTTGTTGAGACGAATCAAACGAGCCTAAACACGAAGTGGTTTAGTTGCATGGTTGATTGGTACCGGTGACCACCTTCCGGCTCCATCATCAGACCCTGAGTATTATCTTGTGCCAAAGATCTTGTTGAGACGAATCAAACGAGCCCAAACACGAAGTGGTTTAGTTGCAGGGTTGATTGGTACCGGTGACCACCTTCCAGCTCCATCATCAGACCCTGAGTACTATCTTAAGTCAAAGATCTTGTTGAGACGAATAAAACGAGCCTAAACACGAAGTGGTTTAGTTGCATTGTTGATTGGTACTGGTGACCACCTTCCGGCTCCATCATCAGACCCTGAGTACTATCTTAAGTCAAAGATCTTGTTGAGCCGAATCAAACGAGCCCAAACACGAAGTGGTTTAGTTGCATGGTTGATTGGTACCGGTGACCACCTTCCGGCTCCATCATCAGACCCTGAGTACTATCTTGTGTCAAAGATCTTGTTGAGATGAATAAAACGAGCCTAAACACGAAGTGGTTTAGTTGCATGGTTGATTGGTACCGGTGACCACCTTCCGGCTCCATCATCAGACCCTGAGTACTATCTTGAGTCAAATAAATACATATAGAATGTCAGGTCGTTTCAAATATTTTTAATCCTGTCCGGTAGTTTATTAAACTGTACCATTATAAATTATAATACTATAAAAACAGTGCTAGGATCAAAGTCTCTCGTTGCGGTTTACACGCACACAGTATAGCGTTTTACACGGCGCCCGCCGCACACAATGATAAAAAACCTCGTCGTCGCCGTTGAAAATGTGCGGAGCCGACCGACACACGTCCTGCCTCTACAAGCTCTGCCGCGGCACTGAGCTGGCGCAGCGCGCGTTATCGGTAATATAGAGTAGTTTTCAAAAAATTGCCAAAAAATTATAGTAGAATTTCATAAACACTAATGTATACCAACAGTATAAGCAAAGGTTGCAGATTGCTTGAGTATGAAAATGACTTCGATATTAAGTAGATTTTCGTAGGAATTGACACTTGTTTCGGAGAGAAAATCGAGTTCGTTTTACTTTGATTTTCTCTTTCTCAAAGGTATGTAGGAAAAATATAGTTTGATATGCCTAAAGTACAGGGTATTAGTAATACAAAATAGCCAGGTTTAGCAGAGTAAAATTCTCAACATTTCCAAATAAGAGCTCGCCATTCAGTGCTTCACGGGGTTTTTCGGAAACGACCATCAGAAAAAAAATCATTACTAATTTAATAAGTCCTTTTTCTAATATTTACAACGCTATTTATAAAGATAAGAAGACGCTTTTACTGGAACAAGTACTCATTGTTTCTAATAATGAGCGCAAAGTCCTGAATTTCGTCGACTAGTATCATCAATTTTGCATTATTTCGACTTTTCTTGTAAGAGCGCTCTTAATTATTTAATGTCGATACATACAAATACATTCATCAATATACATGACACTGTCTGCTTATTTAAAATTTTACGTTTAGGTTGGCTACATCATGATTTCAAGAAAAACTGGCCTGTCTGTCTGTCACCAGGCTGTATCTCACGAACCGTGACAGTTGAAATTTTCACAGATGATGTATTTCTGTTGCCGCTATAACAACGAATACTAAAAACAGAATAAAATAAATATTTAAGTGGGGCTCCCATACAACAAACGTGATTTTTATTGCCGTTTTTCGCATAATGGTACGGAACCCTTCGTGCGCGAGTCCTACTCGCACTTGGCCGGTTTTTATAGAAATACTAACGTTTTTAAAACATCGAAAACATCGTGAGGAAACCGGACTTATCCCAATAAGGCCTAGTATCCCGTCTGGGTTGGAAGGTCAGATGGCAGTCGCTTTCGTAAAAACTAGTCCCTACGTCAATTCTTGGGATTAATTGTCAAGCGGACCCCAGGCTCCCATGAGCCGTGGCAAAATGCCGGGATAACGCGAGGAAGAAGACTAACGTTTTTAAAACAGATGACAGTCGTTTTTGATCGTTAACCACCGGCTCACCTTGGCAGTCCATGCAATATTGCAGCCAGAGTAATTTGGATATAAATACTGCAAGGTTAACCGCTAAAGCTGCCTTTTACTGCAGCTTATCTAGGTTTTTAAGGCCTGTGCATACCGAGTCACATGATAAAATAATTAGAGATGCAACGGATAGTTGTTTGGCCGGATACCGGATACCGGATATTCGGCCTGACCATCGGCCGAATATCCGGTATCCGGCCGCCGAATATTCGGCCAGCGGAATTATACCAACATTTCGGTTATTCAGGCGCGCATTCTGCAGTTTTGACCTGTTTTTTAGTGAACGTTCGCGCGGACACATTTCTAGGTTAGAAATGAGTGCGCGTGCAAGTCAGTGGAATGTTTAAATTGTATTGTTTTAAAATAATAAACAAGAACGATTATGACCGTGTCTGTTTCTTAAATCCAATTTGTTTACTCCAAAATCAAGCATTGTTACTATCCGGTATCCGGCCGTTTAGTAGGTCACTATCCGGTATCCGGCCGATAGTAAAATATTGGCCGGATATGCCGGATACCGGATAGTAACCGAATATCCGGTGCATCTCTAAAAATAATAGTATTACTGTACAGAAAGGAAACTTGCTACAAAACCATTGAAGGTTGGATCCTATTGAAGTGGTATACGCGTGCCTCCGTGAGGGACAAAACATACGCAATGCGACACTATGATTGGTTGAATTTATTTGTTACCCACCATAATCCATACTAAATTTACGGTGGGGAACAAATAAAACGTGAGACTGTGACAAGGACAAACAATAATCGCGCTTTCTCTGCTACTCCTACTGAAAGATACGTAAGACTATCCCGTTCTGTCAGTTATCTCCACCATTCATGCCCAATCCAGTTTAATACTAGATTCATGTGTTAGTATAATGTTTTTTTTTTATATTTAAAAATAAGTATTAATTAGAGTCAAGTGGGGTTAAAATCACACGTGGCTAAAAATAAGACAAGATATGTGTATCATAAAAAAAAGACTTAAAAAAAACCTTACTGTACGCATAGGCCCTTGTATCACGTGGCGTAACATAACTATTGCATAGCACCATAACGCGGTATAATGCTCCCGTCACGCTCTTGATTCATAACCGCGTACGTAACAACGTAATCTTGCGGATTGTATCATTTTGTGGTCGGCTCGACTGTTCTGAATGGACCTTCGGAGTTTCTAATAGCAAACTATTGAGATGGAAAACTGATTTAGGTCATTTAGGTTACAAAAAAAACATTTTTCACACTTCATAATGGTCCATACACGTTAGCTTTCCTTCTCTTCATAAGTTGAAGGAAGTTGCTGTGTTTTTATGTTGTTTTTTGGGGTTCCGTACCCAAAGGGTAAAAACGGGACCCTATTACTAAGACTCCGCTGTCCGTCTGTCCGTCCGTCTGTCTGTCACCAGGCTTTAACTCAAGAACTGTGGCACGGCCTGCTTAAATGAAAAACCCGGTTAATTGACACAACGTTGCCGGTCCCTTGAGATTTCAATTATCTAGGTTTCACTGTAGTTACGACGAAATTTGAGCATGCATGGAGGCAAGCAGTTTGACGTAAACCCTTTCTAAGTGGCCCTTTCTAATGCTCGCAAGTAACGAAAGTAAGTTCGGGAAGTTTCACTTTTGTGGCGTTACGGACGCTTATAATGTTTACCATTTTTAGGGTTCCTATTACTAAGACTCCACTGCCTGTCTGTCTGTCACCAGGCTGTATCTCATGAATCGTGATATTTTCAGTATTTGTTGTTATAGCGGCAACAGAAATACATCATGGTTCAGACAGACGGACAGCGGAGTCTTAGTAATAGGGGTTTTTACCCACTGGGTACGGAACCCTAAAAATTACTCATGATGTAACCATGGCAACGAGCAAAGTTCATTGCCCAACTAGAAACTAGATTTCATAATCGAAGGGAAGCCGCCATTTTGCCGATTAATGTAAACCATTCTTCCGAAGTTTCCGAACGCACCCGTTCTGTTTGTCGGGCACAAGTATATTATAAGAAGGCCTAGGTACCGCGAACGACGTTCGACGTGTTGCCTCTCTATCGCACTTGTAAATTTGTACGTAAGTGGGACAGGGAGGCAACAATTCGAACGTGGTAGGCCCTAAGGACGCTAAGGACGAAGAATTTCCTACAACGACCCGCTTTTTAAGGTTCCGTACCCACAGGGTAAAAACGCGGGACCCTATTACTAAGACTCCACTGTCCGTCTGTCTGTATGTCACGTATGTCATGAACCGTGATACTGATATCTAGACAGTTGAAATTTTCACCGTCTTAAACTACGCTGAGGCCCTTGGGCACATAAGAATTTGGGGCCATACCATACCATAAGGGCACACGGGGGTGCTCAGGGCCCCCATCCTCAGGGGGCCCCGAAGGACAGACAGTAACAGTATATTTGATTACCCATAATAAATAGATGTTATAATTCGCTTTCTTTACTTTCCAAAAGGGCCCCAAATTCTTAGGTGCCCAAGGGCCGCAGCATAGCTTAAGACGGCGCTGCAACGATGGTCAGTTGGCTAGGCCCCCCGTGCATCTTACAAATAGAGTAAACATTCTCTCGGACTTTTTCCCCGCGCTTGCATAATGGTAATGGCTTGTGTTAGTGTTGCGTTGAAGTTTCGCAACCGAGTCGCGACTCCCAAGGTTAACAAATATGGCGTTATCGTTACAAGAACCAAGAACACCTCTTATATCTTACGTTGTATATAAATAAAACATGGCCAAGTGCGAGTCGGACTCGCACACACACGAAGGGTTCCGTGCCATTATCTATAAAAACGGTCACCCATCCAAGTACTGACCCCGCCCGACGTTGCTTAACTTCGGTCAAAAATCACGTTTGTTGTATGGGAGCCCCACTTAAATCTTTATTTTATTCTGTTTTTAGTATTTGTTGTTATGACAGACGGACGGACGGACGGACAGCGGAGTCTTAGTAATAGGGTCCCGTTTTACCCTTTGGGTACGGAACCCTAAAAACTGGCTAAGTGCGAGTTGGACTCGCGCACGAAGGGTTCCATTAGGGCTCATTTTGACGATGCGAGAACTCGCATGCGAGTTTCATTACATTACGGGTTTTGTTCGGTCGGTTGAATTGAATGTAACCAACAGTCCGATATGTAACTAAAATTCGCGGGCCATCTAAATCAGCCCTTACGCAAAAAACGGCAAAAAAAATCACGTTTATTGTATGGGAGCCCCACTTATATATTTATTATATTCTGTTTTTAGCATTTGTTGTTATAGCGGCAACAGAAATACATCATCTGTGAAAATTTCAACTGTCTAGCTATCACGGTTCGTGAGATACAGCCTGGTGACGGACAGACGAACGGACAGCGGAGTCTGTTTTTACACTTTTTACCCTTTGGGAATGGAACTACGGAACCCTAAAAATGCCACTAGTTCAGCGGTGTCACTCACGAATTCGAGCCAATCGTGTAGTCGAACGCAACTAGTTGCGACCAATCGCGCGCGTGATGCGAACTCATCGACCAATCGCGTTGTAGCGGTGTCACACCGCTATACGGGCCCCATTCACGCCCCATTCTTATTGCCCGTAAGGCCAGCCAGATATACGTCAATGGCAATAAACAACTCCTTGGTCATATGAAACTGAGACAATCGATGTGAAAAGACATTTTTCCTTAAGGTTATGTCAAAGTGACCTCCCCGGTAATCGAACCTGGCCTCGCCGCCAGCTGGCGGTTCCCATGGCCCGGTCAATTAGCCTACACTTACTATCAATTCATACCTACACAATACTTAGAGCATTTTTTTTAATTATTAATTTGGAGATCCAACAGCTATGACACTAACATAGAAATTGTAGTAGACACGAAGCCAATTATAGGAACTCACAGGTAGTGACAATAATACTAAACTAACAGGCTCCAATTTCACCACGGTGACAGGTGCGACAATTGTAAAACATCACTGTTGCTGACGTCACAGGCATCCATGGGCTACGGTTACCGCTTACCACCGGGCGGGCCGTATTCCTGTTTGCCACCATCATTGTTTTATTAAAAAAAACTTTATTATATCGGAAAAAAACAGATATTTCTCTTGCTAAGTTTATGACAATTGTCACAAGAAACACTACAATTGTCACGAAATTCCGACATATAACTCATTACCTGTCAAGAATTACCTACAATTCTTCTAAATCTTGACAATTGTCAGAAACATCGCAAAAGAAATATCTGTTTTTTTCCGATATAATAAAGTTTTTTTTAAATAATACAATGATGGTGGCAAACATGAATACGGCCCGCCCGATGGTAAGTGGTAACCGTAGCCCATGGATGCCTGTGACGTCAGCAACAGTGATTTTACAATTGTCGCACCTGTCACCGTGGCGAAATTGGGGCCAGGTACTATACTTATATTAAGGTTACGCACTATCACAATCACATATGTGAACAAATCCAGTACACATTATATCTACTTACTAAGTATAATTTGAAAGTAATATAGTACCTGGAGACGTCATCGCTGTCATTTTCTGTACGAAACAGTCTGCCGATTTTTGCGGGGGAGGGGACGTCAAATGTATTGCTATTTCTACATGATTTGTACGTAACGTACAAATAGCCATGTCAGTCCATAAAAAAGTTTGCACAATTGTGCAAGTTTTTCGGCAGAGGTAAGCTCTTAAAGGCGACTCCAGTTAGTAAATGCTCTAAGACACAATATTATTAGAAGTATTAGAACAAATTAAATTGTTTTCAGAAAACAGTTTTGTGGTTTTTATTTCAAGTAGACCAGTGGTGGGCAATGTACGGCCCGCGGGCCATCTGCGGCCCGCGAATGGATTTTATCCGGCCCGCCGCCGGTCCTATGAAATAATTAGTATGTGGCATTAGCCCACGATTATCAATTTATCACAAACAAAATAAATTTTGGCTACAATTCTGGCCCTCCACTTAAATTTTCTAAACTTTCTGGCCCCCCATGAAGAAAGTTTGCCCACCACTGAAGTAGACACTACTATATAAATTATAAACTGAAATAAATGTCATATACTAAGGAAAAGTGACCAAGGCCTCCAGTGCCCCAGGCTGGAATCGAACCAGCGTCCTCTGCTGTCGCGGCAGGTGCCTGTGCCGCTGTGCCATTCGGCCACCGGGCGTATATATACCACTTGCACGTCTGTGTTATAAAAATGTGCTGCAGAGTTATCTTGGTCTTACTCTAGGCAGGGGTGCGAAACTCCTGACTTCGGTCAAACTCGGCTCCGCTCGGCTCAGCATTGCTCCGAGCAATTATTAGGGTTGGCAGTTTGGCACCACTTGACTTCCTTTTGCGTGCATGACCACAGATAAGATAATCACTTGATTTTTGACAACCCTAAATAGACGAAAGGGATAGCGCCATATATTAGAAAGAGACAGCATGTTTCGACCCTGAACCGCTGTCAAACTTTGTTTTTGTAGGAAGTTTCCTTTCTGTACGGTAGTACTATTAATTATTCTGTGCTCTAGGTACCTAATATAAAAAAAACCGGACAAGTGCGAGTCGGACTCGCCCACCGAGGGTTCCGTACTTTTTAGTATTTGTTGTTATAGCGGCAACACAAATACATCATCTGTGTAAATTTCAACTGTCTAGCTATCACGGTTCGTGAGATACAGCCTGGTGACAGACGGACGGACGGACGGACAGCGGAGTGTTAGTAATAGGGTCCCGTTTTACCCTTTGGGTACGGAACCCTAATGACAAGAAATCTTACTACTATTCGCATATTTGCTAATTACAGTAAATATTCTCATCTACAGTCTACTGCAATTGAGCACGCAGCTTGCGAAAGTCTAGTCTTACACATAAAAACAATTAAATGCAGTCACTTCGTATGGAAATTTCCATTTTCAATGCTTTCAAGTACAACTTCAAGAAGTTTAAACAAAGCGGCTCACCGGCTGTATAATAAACATGCGGTAAGCAGTTGTTTTTTTGTTTAATCCTTTGGCAGGCGTGGCTCACTCCGCGATTTCGTCGCTTTGCTACAGGTAGCTAAAAGTACATCCGTTCCGCCCCAATTTTGGGGAAAGCCATAAGCCGCGCGTGGCGCTGTCGCCACCAAGCGGCCATATCTGTGTTGATCGTAACACACACGGTTTTTTAGAGAGTGAGTCTTCTGGACCTAGTACTATTATTTATTCTGTGCCTTTGTCTCAAAGACGCGCGAGGCGACAGCCCAATTTTGACGACCGGTCTGGCCCAGTAGTGACCCTGCCTATGAAGCCGATGGTCCCGGGTTCGAATCCTGGTAATGGCATTTATTTGTATGATGATACAGATATTTGTTCCTGAGTCATGGTTGTTTTCTATGTATTTATATATTATATATATCGTTGTCTGAGTACCCACAACACAAGCCTTCTTGAGCTTACCGTGGGGCTTAGTCAATTTGTTTAAAAATGTCCTATAATATTTATTTATTATTTATTTATTTATAATTGTGGTATAGTATAAGGAAACAGATGAGATTATTTAGTTAGTAGCAAACGGACCATTAGATAGAGCGCCTGTGTTTAATTTAAATACCCCTCTATCCCTCTCGTCACCTCATGGCGACCGTGACAGGATCAATTATATCTAAAAATATTTTCTCTAAGGCATAAGTTGCGGTGGTCGTCACCACCATAGGCTCTTTTGTGTGCCTTGAATGTTTCATTTTTAGGGTTCCGTACCCAAAGGGTAAAACGGGACCCTATTACTAAGACTCCGCTGTCCGTCCGTCCGTCCGTCTGTCACCAGGCTGTATCTCGTGATCTGTGATAGCTAGACAGCTGCAATTTTCACAGATGATGTATTTCTGTTGCCGCTATAACAACAAATACTAAAAACAGAATAAAATAAAGACTTAAGTGGGGCTCCCATACAACAAACGTGATTTTTGACCGAAGTTAAGCAACGCCGGGCGGGGTCAGTACTTGGATGGGTGACCGTTTTTATAGATAATGGTACGGAACCCTTCGTGTGCGAGTCCGACTCGCACTTGGCCGGTTTTTTGACATTTTTACATGTTCGAACAAACTCTGTTACGTCTCTATCGATTCCTGGCCAGTAAAATTTCCTTTTAATATTATATATTTGACATGTTTCGCACCCCAGCATGGCCACTGGCAGGCAAAATATGATAGTCATTTAGTATATGTTTAATATCTCTTTCACTCTCTACTCTCGTAACTCCTCTCAACACTAAAATCTTAGGCCCTTCATATTTATTTTTACATTGTATTTCATTTAACAATTGCATTTCTTCGTGCATTTCCGACAAGGTTCACGATGACGAGCCGTGCACGATAGGCGTGTAGGGCTTGCAATTCGAATATTCGAATATGTCGAATATATTTGATATTCGAATATTCGGCTGCTCAGGTTTCGAATATTCGAATATTTTTTATTACTAGAAAAAATCTATTTTCATCCGCTATAGTTACAGTTTCTGTGTGTTTTGCCGGGTATTTACAGTGAATGAGGAACGGTAGGTACCCAAATGGGAAGGAAATAATCGGCTCGATTCGGAAAATGAATTAGATTTCTACTAGACTTCAACAAGTTACAATACGGATAATTTAAAGATATTTGTAAGATAGATATGTCAAATTTGACGTTACCGCGATTCTGGAGGTCCTCTTGAACGATTTCGACAAGTTATGACTTAGATATCCAAGTCACATCTAGTATCTAGTCGATATCTAATGTAGATCTTGTTGATCTCTAAATCGTCTCAAGATCTTGTGATTATCTCGAAATCCGAATAGGCCTGAATGTTTTTACTGTATTCCTCTCGATAGGCTTCGTGAATACAGTTAAACCTAACTCAATTTCAACGAAAATGAAATCAAAAAGTATGTTTTATTACGGCGCGGCTAATGTTGTTTCAAGCAACGTTACGTAAGTTTTAAGATAAAGGGTCATTCTGTTTATTGAGTACAAGCGTACCTTAAGCGAATATTCGATGTCTAAACCTTGCCCTTTATCGCAATTCGCAAATTTGATCATACCAAACCTACCGAACTTGGGAATCTAACCATGCACCTTTAGCTAACGAATAATCCACCCAGTATTACAGTCAGCCAACTTTTTCCCTTAAATATTCCAATACCAATTATACCTATAACTTATAGACGACCATTAGGAATCAAAACTAAACTTGACAAGAGAAATAAAGTCAATAAAGATTCAAAATACAATGGAATTAAAGGGCATTTTACAGGCCTCTTAACGACTAGAAGTTAATTTAAATCAGAAAATGATTAGTGATTACTTACTAAAACGTTTTCTCTCTTACATACGTGTTTAGATGGTTAAAGTTATATTAATTCACATAACGACGCATTTATAATAAAAAGTTTTATCTAGAAAACATCTAATTTTTGCGTTTTACTTGCTTTTATAAACGTGGGCATCTCAGAGTAGGATGATAAAATCTAGTCAATTAAGTGGATTTCTGCCAAATATCATTAATTTTAGCAATATGTGAAAAAAGATTTTGAATAAAACGATAATAAACCGATTTTTCGTTCCTTTTCTTATTTAAAAAAAATATTCGAATAATTATTCGAATATTCGAATATCTCGCCATTCGAATACCTGAAAGTTTCGAATATTTGCAATCCCTATAGGCGTGGCGTTCAAAGGGTTAACCGACATATTATTATATTATATTACTTAGCTATTATAGACAAGGGGAAGGTGCGGGCGCCGTATGCCTGCCGCCCGCACCTTCCCCGCCACCCTTAGTCGTCCTACCCCGTCGCCCCCGTACCGCGCAGGCGAGGACTCATTTAAACGGTCGGACTATAGAGTCACATATTTTTGCGTTCTTGGAAGAGTAACATATTATTGCAGGTGACTGTACCTATTGTATACAATGGTGGTGATATAATCAAGCTTTTCAATATATTTTAAGTTTTAAATGCCGGCTCTCATTGTTATAATAGTGCTTCATAAAGTTTCATAACTGCTGTGTCTAATCACTTTTATATCCCATTTTCCGTGTTTATAACTTGAAAAGAAAACAATATAACATTTAATCATTAATTGTGTTTATACTGCACATAATTTTATTGTTATTTTAAGTGTAGTCATTACACAACATACAGTTAAAGCACCATACACTTTGCAGACAGTAATGGAGGCCGATTCTCGCGCGTTTGTCCAGTCACCTGTCAAAAAAAAACAACGGGTTGCACTCCGGGAGTGAAAAACTGAAAACTGAGTTTTCACTTCAAAAATTTTATTAACAGGGCCATTTAGTGCAAAATGTCTGTAGTACTATGTATAATTGAAGTTAACGCCATCTAGCGTTATTTCGTCGCATTATTTGAAACCCCTAAGCACATCACTGTTAGTACTCGAGTTATATTAGTACCTACCACTCTACCAGTTAGACTAGTTAGAGGGAAACTCACTAGATGGGGACTCCCTCTGGTCGCATAACAAACCACTTTTGTCATATTTTTAATTGGCATAACACTTTATTCATAAAATTGTAAGTCATAAAAATCTTTAGTCAGAATTATTCCTGAGCATAACTGGGTTTTTGTCATAAATGAGTTATGACATATTTTTTATAGTTTAATTTAATTCGCATAACATTTTAAGTCATCTGCTTGATATCCATAATTGTCGTTCGAAGTATTGCAGTGCATAGTATTAATATAGACATAAAAAAATAAGTCATATTTGTAGTGGTCATAATGTTTTTTTCATAAATGTTACAAAGCATGAATAATAAATATGTACCTATGGTTGTGACCCACCTATGAAGCAAATATTACTTTAGTCATAATCATAACCACAGAACGACCGTATAAAAGAAGAGATCCAAGGAGAGGAGCCCCCTCCTCCCTAGGAGAAACGGTTTTATAAAAGAAATTAATCATAGATATGAGATTTATTCGAATAGTAGGTAGGTTAGGTTCGTTAGGTTTCTTTAGATGCCCGAAGGGCAAACTACGCAGAAATAGGAGCCCCGCGTGAGCGGGGCTCCGTCGAATTGTTTTTGGACGGAGATTAGGGCTATCAATAACTAAGTATGCCTTAAACCATTATGGTTGAAAATTATTATGCTACAAAACGTTATACGTAAAAACATTATAAGTATCGATAAATATGCTTTTAGCTGGTATGACATCTGATTCATTATAATTAAAACCTATATGCACAAAAAATATATGACAACTGCTGAGTATGTCCTCAAATATTATGGCTAAAAATGTATGACACAATATAATATGACTTTTCATTTGTATGCGCAATGATGATTATGACACAAGTTGTTATGCGCAACAAAGATATGACTTAAAATTGTATGCAACCCAATATGGACCCCACTAGATGGCATTTAAATCAATAAAGAAAAACTCAATGACTTTGTAACAGTTTTTCGATCAGGTCACGTGTCCGTCTTACGGTCACGTGACACCTGTTACGAGTTTAACATTTTTTCTCCATCACAAAAAATGCACAACGCCGCTAATGAAGTTTTCACTTCAAAAATTAGATGTTTCTTACATTTTGGCTGGTCCATTTACTATGGGAGGGTACTTTTTTTGCGATTTCGCGGTTTTTCCCGTAACTTCCATAGTTAAAGTTGCTCAGTATAATCCCAAAACCTCCCTGGCAACGGGAATGCATTTATTTTTCAGCCACCGTGATATATTTATAAATTTTATAATTTTGTATATTTTTGGTTTTGGGCAGGGGTCGGAAACCGGTATTTGCTCCATACAAAAATACCGGTATTATTACGTTCTTTTTCGTTCTTTGGTTTATTATTTCATTTTTAATGGGACAACTTAATAATACAAAGTTGTTACCTAAATATATGATTCAGTCCTATGTAAAGAGCATAAAATAATTAAAAATTTTGGGCTATTTCGGGGTTTAAAAAAAATACCGGTTCCGAGCCCTGGTTTTGGGTGTTTGTGAACTCGACTAAGTATAAGTACTAGCCGGTTTGAACCCGCGACCTCCCAACTGAAGGCTACCAGCGCTTTCTTCTTTTCTTGCTGTTGCTGTCAGTACATCTTCGTACATGTTTTGTGATCGTCTTTTATCTTATCTGTCAAATCAAATTGTTAAAACAGAGTTGGACCATGTAAATCTTGGCGCTGTCATAAAATTTCTAACACACTGCCATTCAACATTACGACAGGCTCGAGAACTAACACTATTGTGTTATCGCATTTAGTATACCTAACTCTATGCCTACCTACCTGACCTGACCTACCTCTCGCGTCCCTATGACAAGTCTTCAAGTCTTATTTGGATGGGCTTAATAGGGAATATTACGCAAAACTCTGCGTAGAGGGCGTCACTAGCACAGCCAGACGTACGAAAGGGTTTTTTGCCCGAGCTGAAACGGAGACGCTTCTCTTGCGTTTCGCGTTCGCTCGGTCAAAAAGATTCGTCAATAGACATTGTTTATATTTTTTCTAACAATGATATACTTGATACTCTTACAGACTCGATTTTGTTTAATTATTTGGAACCCTGAGACTTTCCAAACTCCCACTTTCTTATAGTTAGTCTCTGTGTGGTACTTGTACAGTCGCCTGCAGTAATATGTTACACAAAGAAGGCCGCAAAAATATCTGACACGATCTTATTTGTAGAGCCATAAGAGCGTGTCACATATTTTTGCGGCCTTGGAAGAGTAACATATTATCGCAGGTGACTGTACGCATAAGTTATGTGTGTACACTTTTTGTTGACTTTACTACACTGAAAGTCGGCAAACCACAAGTGATTTGTCTACATATTTAAAGTCTAAACACAAGAACATTGGAACGGGTAATTTTCTATGAATATTCTCAGGCAACGAGTACAATGCAAACTTGCGGTTCTCTTATTGCAAAATTTGTGAGCGGGAAAGACGAACTCTTACTTACACATACATTGATGTATATTTAGACATGTTGTGTGGACATTTGTAACGGTAGAAGCTACACAATCTACACATCCCAATATTCAGCACACTCAAAGTGATGTACTCCAAAAGTCCATATATCAGCCTGTACCATGAGTCACTGACAGTGTCAAAACTGACATATACGCTAACGTGTACGTAATTTACTTTTTATGCATCTAGCTCGTCCCGCATATTAGTGCGAGTGAATAGTAAGTTATGTTCTCGGTAGCGTTTATGTCGATGCCAAACTGGTGGTAGCCACACAAAAGCCTAAGAAGACTAAAACTCATGGAAACCAAGGTCTAACCGTAACCCAAATCGTAAGAAACCTTAAAAGTTTATCTAATTTTATCTATGGTACGTGAGTGTAAGATTGTCCATCGTTATCACAATAGTTACAATTTGGTGCCGTGACCAGGATATATTTATGTATAATTACAGATTTCCCTTTGGAAGCGCTGGTGGCCTAGCGGTAAGAGCGTGCGACTTTCAATCCGGAGGTCGCGGGTTAAAACCCCGGCTCGTACCAATGAGTTTTTCGGAACTTATGTACGAAATATCATTTGATATTTACCAGTCGCTTTTCGGTGAAGGAAAATATCGTGAGGAAACCGGACTAATCTCAATAAGGCCTAGTTTACCCTCTGGATTAAAAAACTAGTGCCTACGCCAATTCTTGAGATTAGCTGCCAATCGGACCACAGGCTCCCATGAGCCGTGGCAAAATGCCAAGACAACGCGAGGAAGATAATGATTGATGAATTAAAGATTTACCTTTCATTAACTCTGCCCTGCTTATCGTATGTGCAGTACTTGCATGAAAAACATCGTTTAAATAAAGAACTTATTCAAAGAGAACAAGATAAACAATTGCATGACTTTTCAGCTGCGATTACTGCATATGTTGATATCAGGGCAGAACTAGTTTTGTTAAAATCCAATACAGTGAAGTTTGAGAGTTGACTCCCGTTAGGCGGTGTCCGGTCATTGCCATTGCATTCAGCCTCGTTAGCTCGTTACAGTTAATCAAAATATTTGATAATTAGCTCCATGTATTAATAGATATGGGTTAAAGTGCCCTCGTGTTATCGAGGCAACGTCCTGTTATCGCTCTAGCAATTAAATAGATAAGCAACATTGATAATTCTTAATCCGGATGAAAAATATTTACCTAGACACTTTCAGTGTTATTTTAAACGTCAAACTTCTATGATATTATAGAATAGAATAGAATATAAT
This sequence comes from Cydia splendana, assembly GCF_910591565.1. Classification (NCBI taxonomy): domain Eukaryota; kingdom Metazoa; phylum Arthropoda; class Insecta; order Lepidoptera; family Tortricidae; genus Cydia; species Cydia splendana. The sequence goes on along the minus strand of NC_085984.1, from coordinate 10,323,226 downwards.
TTATTCGTAAGCACAAACAAACGAGACAATACATAATATAAAAGAAAACACAAAATAAGATTAAAGTGCCATGAAATGGCCCCATCTCAGCATGTTGCTGGTGGCTTCCAGCGCTGATCTTCCGATGAGACCATCAAGTGAGAAGAATCACGGAAGGTAACAGACAAGAAGAAAAAGACATAAAAGTAACATACAGTAAACAAATAGTTAAATGAGATTTATGAGTATTATGACGTATAAATAACACTTGCACTGCGTGTGCTATCAAAATCGTTGCAAACTTATCTTGGTCTAACTCTACCTTCTATGTTTGCAAAATATTAAATTAAACAGTTTCAATATTATTCTATTTATGTTACACTTAGAACATTATGTGTTTAAACAACATTATATATTTATATATACCATTGTATGCAAACATTGTGCATATGTTTGCCAATATTGAAGCTCGATAACCTATGTCCTCATTCTTTACATACATGTTTACCAGTGAGTATTTATGTTAATGATAATTTTTATCTCTTATATAACATTTAAATAAGTGTATTATACTCGTAAGCTTTTAGACTTGCACAAAAACTTGAAGACCCTGTAGAGTACAACTCGCAAAGGTTGCCATCGGAAAAAATTGAATCTATCTAATTGTTTCCCAATAAAATAAAATAAATAAAAAATAAATAAAACTTTGATCTCTAACAGGTTATTTTAGCGCTGAGTCTCGTTAAAACTATTAGGGCTCGCGGTAGCGTCCGGGTTTCATGTACCCGTCTCCGGGCCCCGTTCTCGTGTTACACGAAACCGGATTTGTGGCCCGTTCGGAACGGGTAATTAGGGTCCGTGTAATTAAGGTCCGTGTACCCGTGTTACCCGTGTGTCCGGATCCACGGATACAAGGGTCTCGTCGTATAGTGACGATCGGACGCGTTCTTTATAAGAGCGAAGAATGAAAAGTTTATAAAGAACAATAACACATTACCAATAACAAGCAATACGAAAAAAAACAGAACAACAACAACTACATCCGGTGCCGAACGCACTACTACACGGACACGGACTTTGACGGGTTCGTGTAGTTCGGACGCTTAGCACCGCCGGGGCTAAGAACACGGACGCACGGGTTGGCGTGTAGCACGGATATCGGGAGCCCTAGTTAAAACAAGTCGAGTTCTTCAATTTTAGACTCAATAATCTCAGCATTAAGGGGCGTGGCTCACTCCGCGATTTCGTCGCTTTGCAACAGGTAGCTACAAGTACATCCGTTCCACACCAATTTTGGTGGCTAGCCAAGCCGCGCGTGGCGCTGTCGCCACCTAGCGGCCATATCTGTCCTGATAGTAACAGACGCGTTTTGTTAGAGAGTGACTCTTCTGTACCTAGTACTATTATTTATTCTGTGACTAAGCGAAATGTATTGTACCACTTTTATAAATCGCCATCTCCCTTTATTCCAGGATCATACCAGCCCAGCAATGAGCTCATGCTGCGTTTTTACAGCTACTTCAAGCAAGCTACAGAAGGGCCTTGCGACAAACCTAAACCCGGCTTCTGGGACGTCGTTAACAGGTATTGTACTTAACTTGATTGGCGCGATGATCCAAAATGAGTCTTGGCCTCCAACACAAGAGCAAGCCACTTTGATCGGTCCAGAGCGGTATCCCGCCAGCTTTCGCCGACGCCGAGCTCACGGAGATCTGCCTCCACTCTGCCCAACGGTATTTAGGATGACCAACAGGACGGCGTCCAGTTGGTCGACCCAAGTAAGCCCTTTTACACAGGTATTGTAATCTAGATAATTCTGGAATATCTAGAAACTTCCACCATAGAATTAGTAATCGTTTTTTATACAGAATGGCTACCCCGCTTGGAATGGAATTACTTCGCCCTGCTTGACCGAATCTCAGTTTGAATAATAGTCGAAACCACACAGCATTTATTTATTTAATCCTTATTGCACTTAAGAAAACACACTGTACAAAAAGCGAACTTAATGCCATAAGGCAGTCTCTACCAGTCAACCTTTAGGTAAAGCAGATAAGTTTCGGCGAGACGAGTATTAGGTAAAGTCAAACCCATGTTACCCAAGAAAACGATCTATAAAAACCAAGATCTAACCCTAACTGAAATAAATCTCATATACCAAGAAAATGTGCCCAAGGCCTCCAGTGCTCCAGGCTGGAATCGAACCAGCGTCCTATGCTATCTCGGCAGGTGCCTCTGCCATTCGGCCACCGGGCCACAGCGGTATAGGTCGAATTTTTCCAAGAATATGTACTTCTTACTGAAGGCTTATGGCGCCCCCAGGCCATCCCTACAGGCAACTACAGGTAGAACTGTATGGTTCGGACCTTCTACCTGGACCATCTCAGGTGATACCGAGCTAGCGAGAGAGATGGCGTTGCCAATCAATACTATGAGAAGTATTAGAACAAATTAAAATATTTTCTGAAAATAATTTAATTTGTTCTAATACTTCTCATAGTATTAATTGGCACAGGTTATCGTCAGGTCCAAAATCAACTTTGTTTTGAACTAATGGCGTGTCCTGCCAAAGCCGTGCCGCACGCGCATCTGATGTAATAATATACATCTTGTAAGTTATGCGATTCAGCGGCCATTAGTGTCGCAATTATTCATTAGCCGTTAAATGTTACTTTCATATGGTAAATGTTAAGAGCTTGTTACGAGAACATAGAGGTTGCCTAGACTCTTCTCTAACTGACTTAAAAAAGGAGGAGGTTCTCAACCTCGAAATCTTTTGTTTTATTGATTTCTCAAAGACAGTTAGATGGTCATGTATCGTGTTTATTCTATTTTTGTTAAGGGGAAATGGGACGGCTGTTTCTCCATACGAACGTAGACCCCATTTTCCTCTCTGGATATTGACATATATTTACATAATTGGATATCTAAGCCCCTAAATTCGACTTTTTTGATTATTGTATAAATTAGGAGCGAAAAATAGATTTCATACAGTTTTATAAATGCTCCTAACTCTTATAATAATTTAAAATTCGAAAAGCATCAGGGGCATAGCTGTGGTTGATATAGTTACAACAAATTGTGTCAAAATATTTTTAATAATGTTAATACCCATAGAGGAAAATGAAGACTACGTTTGTATGAAAAGGTGATTTCGTAAAACGTATTAGCAAATAGCAATCAACCAGCACAATACAGACTGAGCGGTATTTATTTTCACCTGACATCTTTTTAAAAACAAAGATTTCTCAGAAAAACGTCCTTAATTTGCCATTAACTTTTGACCCGAAACGACGGCTGACTGACGGCTGGTGATGGTGACTCATTTCGCCGTGATTTGGGAAAAACTATGACACAACATTAGCAATTGTATGTTATGTAACAATGTAATAATAAACAAACTCGTCTAGTGTTATTGTTCGTAATATGTAGTCTGTTGTTACTTAAATGTAAACAAGCATTAACGATGTCTGATTTATGTATATATATTATAATCGTATTAATCTTACATAAGCTTCAATCATATTATTAGTCAGTTTTAGAGATGGGCCGAATATGGAGTTTGCCGAATACGAATATTGAGTTTGCCGAATACGAATATTCGGCCGAACGTTCGGTTCAGATCTTACCGAACCGAATATTAGACCAAATTATTCGGTTCATATGTATCATACTAATAAACCATTTGAAAACGTTTAGTTAGTTCCCTAGAAACAAACAGGTCAAAAGGTAAGGAACTCGTAAAGAAATCAACACTCTCTCCAAATAATTAAAACATCCTAAGGCGCAAGTGGCGCACCATCCCACTAATCCGGGGTCAACCGGTTAAACCGTTAACCCAGTGTCAAAAAGTACTTGTAACCATGGTAACTCCAGGTTTAACCGGTTGACCCCGGGTTAGTGGAATGGTGCAAGTGGCGCTAATGGATTCAACATGTTCCATCATGAGTTTTAATGACAACGGGAAAACGTAACCTGATTACCCGATGGAAGAGAGTACCTTCTTGAAAAGTTTTTGCCGAATATTCAGCACTTTGATCGAATACTTCGGCCGAATACGAACATTGGCTAACTTGCCGAATATCGAAAAATTACCGAATATTCGGCCAATCTCTAGTCAGTGTTAAATATGTACCTACTAATGTTTTGTTTACTTTCAGAGCAAAATGGGAATCATGGAACAAGCTCGGCAACATGTCGCAGACAGAGGCGATGCAGGCCTACGTGGACGAACTACATAAGGTATGGATATGGATATTACTTGCCTACTCAAAATATATAGAAATTTTAATAGTTATTTGTTTTACAAGGGGGCAAAGTTGTTGTTTAACCGCTCGCGCTAATATTGATACCCGAGCAAGCGAAAGATTCCAAAATTGAACCACGAGCGTAACGAGTGGTTCAAAAAATGGAATCGTGAGCGTTGCGAGGGTTTCAAAGCACGAAGGTTAAACAAAATTTGCCCCCGAGTGAAACACAAAAATTTTCACCCCATCAACCCGAAGCAAATATTAGATAAATGTAAAATTTCAAACAAAATAAAACCAAATCAAATCCAAATGAATGTAATTAAATATTTATCATCCAAAAATCATTTAAAAGTCCTACCAGCAAAAATATGAAAACAACTCATGTATTTGATTACTTTGCCTCACATGTGAATAAAATGCAACTTTGCTATCAGTTTTTGAAGTTCAAAGTAAGCATTGCCGAGCTGGTGTGGTGAAAAATAAATAGTTAAAGTTAGTTAATGTTAGTATGACTCACGACCGTTTAAATTCTATTAATGTAGTAGGTAGACTTAAACATTTTTGGCAATATTGATCCAATCTAATCTAATTTAATATTAAATAATAAAGTTCCATCGAATGACACTTTACAACATGTTATAATGCTTTCTGTCACTGCCTAAAGTCCCATTTAGACGACACAAGAACCTGCATGCGATTTTCGTTACATTGCTATATTTGGTCGATCGACTGAATTCATTGTACTCTGTAGTTAGCAATATTGTAATGGATTGTAAATATTATATGCAAGTTCTTGAACCGTCTAAATGTGGCTTAAGTATGACGGGGCGGGGGACGGTACAGAGACGGTACCGCGAAACTCGTTCGACGTGTTGCCTCTCTGTCGCACGTGTAAATTCGTACGTAAGTGTGACAGGGAGGCAACACGTCGAATGTGATTCGCGGTAGGCCCTCAGACATGGACAGTATGGACAGCTGAGGCGAATGATACCTCCCTCCATATTTGTGTCCGCATGGATTGCCGCTTACTCGCCCCCCAACTTAACCTTATGTCTGTACCAGGTACAGTCGCCATCAAATATATCGGAGCGGCCGAGGCGCTCACAAATATCTGGACACGCCTCTATTGTCAAGGCGTTAGAGTGCGTGTTCAGATTTGAGCACCTTGCCCGCTCCGATATATCTGATGGCTGTACCAGGCATTATATTGATTAATGGAGTTGACCTTATGTACCAGGCATTATAATGATTGTTTTGCCTGACCTTAACATTCGCCCTTCCAAAGTTTCCTATGCCGGCTGTTGACATAACTACGTTGTTTATTTGCTTTCCGCTTAGCGAAGTTGGGATGCCCTTGTGGTCTGGTTTTTCATTATTTAGTACTTACATTACAACTACGAATGTTTATTTCCATTTTAGCACATAAGTATATGTTACTATTTTATTAACTTAGGTATGTGAATCGGGCCTAGAGACCGTTCTTTGCCTAATGCTATAAAAACTCACGTTAGGGTGACAGGTATAGCAACCCTGTAAAATAAAGCTCACCTCACGGTGTTATTAAATCATTTCACTGGGTGATTACGGGGTCACGGGTCACCCGAATGGCAGAAAGTGACTATGGGAGAAGTTTAGTTTATACTTTTTTAACTGGACGGCATTTCATGTTTTCCAATTATAAACTCTATGGTGTTAGCGAATAGATTCATAATGAACAATCAGATGTAGCGGGTGATCAACATGCGTTAAAACTAGTCTACTGCCGATGGCAATCAATTATGTATTTACTGCCTACGGCTATAGAGATGATAATTAACAAACATGAAAGGGCGCCCTGAAACTTTTTTTTAGGGTGCCTATCGTTTGCGATTTTAAACACAATACTGAATATATTCTTTTGATGAGCTCAGTTCAAAAGATTTAGACTACGAGTATAATCGGGTCCTATTTCTTCTGGTCCTTCCAATTATTTCACAGTCTTCATGCTTAAATGAAATGTACAATTTCCATTCCAGATAGTGGAGACCATGTCGTACAGTTCCGACGTGGCTTCATTCCTGTCAGTTGATGATGAGGACGAGGAGTTCCCGAACAGGGACTTGGAGCTGGTGGCCGGAGACGTTCTACGCAGGGTCCGCTCTGAGCATAACACTCCTATCGGTTAGTATTGCTTTAATGCCTCACCATGCGCAAAGAGAAGCGTGTAATGTAAGCGTCGTTTTCGGATGGTAATTGACGGAATGTTGTAACCACAGACCATCAACTACTAGACGGAGCACATAAGACAATCGCGTCCTCCACGCATAAACGCTGCCTTACCAATTTAATATGGGAGGGCGACCGCTTATTTCAGTTGCGCATATTGCGGTGTTTGTGGCTGTAAGATTAACTCATGGCGACCGTCGAAAGTACGCTATAAGCTGGACTGAGCTGGAACGAGGCTAAAATTTAACTTACCAAGGCTTTAATCAGTCTCATCTAATTTCTGGCAGTGAAAGTGTTAAGAATTTATTAATTAATTCCCTAATCTATACTTGACGCGTGACTTGAATCTATAAATGATGATCCCTATGACAGTTAAAATGATAAGATAGGCTTAATTATAGGCGCGCGAGGTATAATTGTACGAGGTTCACAATGTAAGAATCCAGTATAACAACTCACTTATTTCTTTTACAGGCTCGCGCTCCGTGAGCGGCACGTCGTCCCCCGTGCCCCGCACGCGCCACGACTCAGAGGACGAGTACATTGACACGGTCGATGTTAGTATTGTACGTATAGTGTCTCTGTGTGGTGTAGGTGTTGTAATGTATGCCGTCTTTTGTGTCTTTCGTGTAGTGTTATTATAACTAAAATTGTGTATCTAAGTTTTCTGAAAGCACATATATTTAAATTTCTCATATGTATTGTCATGAAAAATCTTAATAATAACTATTTGTACCCACGGGTAAGGGCAGCATCCGCTCGGTATACCCCTTACATTTCATTAAAGTGTCAAAAGGGCTTCTACGTGTTGGCTTCGTCTCCGCACACGCTTCCCAACTGTCCGGAACACTATTGTTCCCTGATGGGTGATCATTATTTAATAAAATTAAAAGTAACAAATAAATAACAATTAACTAATCTGAGATGTTGGTGTCGATCTGTCGATTAAGGCGGCGGTAGCGGTGGGTAAAATTTCAGATTCTGTCAATTTACCCCATTTCACACACAAGCGCACTTCACGCACACTACCTCACTTTACTGGGACAGGTCAGTGACCCATCATGTTTTTTTAAGATTGGACTTTTAGTTTAGTATTGACCACTAGCCTCCTTTGAGGGTAAAAGCGTTCCATTTAAAGATGAAAGAGAAACAATGCATTTAATCTTGCTTTCCTTGTCTGTTCATGTCACACGTGACGCACCTATAATTCATTTGATTGTTGACTGTTTTACTACCTAATATTGCTTTGTCGAGATACGCGTTTTGTACAATTAAAGCGAATAAAACAAGATGTCATTAAGTCAGATGTAAAATGTTATTTACTACTCTATACGGTTTTTCATAAGGTGCAATATCCATTCAATGGGAATTTAAATAAATAAAGTTTCGGCAGGGTGGCAATTCCATTTTGGCGGATAAAGCGAAACAGAGTAGTTCTATCGAACCTGCTTACAAATTTTCACGAGAATCAGTTGAGAAATGTGATCTGCAAAGGAGAACATACAAAAGCATTTTTGCCTAAGCTGAAACCGAGACCTTTGCTAACGCTGGTTTAGGTACACCTATAAAAAATGGTTGTCCCTACTGTAAATTTAATATCTTTATATTTCAACCGGTATAGTTTTACCTTCAAAAATAATCGGTATCGCTAAACAATAGCGGTACCTTACTACTTATACGTTCACGAAATCGGTATCTGCATAACTTGATTGTTAGTAAACTAACCTGGAAAATAATCTCAAAATCACCGAAACATTTATGTACAGTCACCTGCGATAATATGTTACGTCATTAGCGCCAACTTTGCCTCCAGGGAAACTTTGCCCAAAACGACAATTTTAAACAAATTCGTTAATGTAGAAAAATTGATAATAGTTATGGCCACCCTGCTGTTTTTAGTAGAAAATAGGTTATATTTCTGACCAAACTTGTGCATAACTGATATACCAAACTTGTCCATAACTTGACTTGGGAATTTTGAGCGAGTTGTTTAATATAGGGTATATTTCGGCGGGCAAAAAATTGATAAATAATGAATGCAAGTAGAAAAAATTGAGAACCCTTTGACAAATATTTCCGGGTTTGAGTTATAACACATGAAGCATAGATTATGTCTATTCAGATTTAAACTAAAAAGGCCTAAATACACAAAAGTTTGAGCGGTGGGCAAAGTAATCCGGTAATTTGGCATCCGTACCAACATTGCCCACCACCAAAAACGGATTAGGGTTGTCTTTTTCATCTAATTTACCCAACTTCGCAAGTAAAAGAAGGTTATGTTTGTACACTAAAATAAGTTTATAAATATATTCTGTATTTAATTTGTCTTATTATCCTTTATTTTGATATTTTATCCCGTTAACGAATGAAAAACACAACAAAAATCATATTTTTGGCCATTAAACTATTGTAACAGATTTTCTCAAAAGTGACAACCCTAGCCTTTGTAAAATGCTTAGGCGAGCCTTATTTGGAAATGGGCAAAAACGGGTAGGCAACATTGCCCAGCAAATGTATTTAAAAGTTTTACACTTATCGCTAAGCTATTAACAGGGAATGGTAGGATTGCCCAAAACCTTAAAGTGATCCTTAGACATCATCATCATACGAGCTGTATTTGAATACCAAATTAACGTGGGCAATGTTGGCGAAAACCCCGGATATCTTTGCCCGCCCTCTAAAACGCAAAAAATGGGTAAAAACACGACAAAAAAAATTTTTCTTTAAAACTGATGCATTTGATCACATAGGACGTGCTGAGCAAAAAAAAGTCATATGATGTGATATTTATTGAGAAATTCGCGTTTAAAAAAAAAAAGCGGGCAAAGTTGGTGATAATGACGGTACCTACTCTTCGAAGGCCGCAAAAATATGTGACATGCTCTTATGGTTCTACAAATAAGATCGTGTCAGATATATTTGCGGCCTTCGTTGTGTAACATAAATTGCAGGTGACTGTACATTTGGAATAATTATTTTATTTAGTTTCAACGAAAGTTTCAAGTTTAGTACGAAAATACTTCAGATATGCAATATGCACAAAATGTAGATCTAATCGAAATAAAACATTGCTTTTTATAGTAAATTTCTAAAACATTCGATAATAGGTATACATAACAATAACCAGTCCACAGCGCTAATTGGCCTGTAAGCTTCATCTCGGTCTCCAAAGCCGCAAAAACTCGCTAGTACTTAGTGCTGGTCTAGCCGTTATTTTTTCTTGAAGATTTTCAGAGAACAGCACGTACACGCATTATACATATAGACGGAACGAACGGCATAATCATAATAATTTATTAGTCGCAATCCATGGTATTACAGATCTAGGTACAAGACTTTCAGGTATTACTTATACGAATAACATAACTCTTCCTGTTAATAGGCAATATTTTAAGATAAATTTCTATAATATAATACAAGATTACAATTGTCATCAAAATTCGTTGACGTACAGAAGTCAAATACGTTTTTAAAATGACGCAAAACGATACCAGCATAATAAAAATTGATCCCAATCAGTAAAGATGAGTCTTTAAACTTTTTTCATTTTAAGCGAGTTTTGAAGGAACATAATACTTAAATTCGACTGTAATCGTATTGTTTTAAGATAGTTTACTGCGGTTTTCAAGCATTATGACCCGTAAATAAGAGCAAATCAAATTTAAATGAGACGCGAGCTGATATTTATGTACCCTATTTTTTGAAATACAATTTATCTACTGGTATGCTTTCTCGTGTGCGTATATGATTTAATGTCAATATAATTGTCAAAAGCAAGAAAATCAAGCTGTCATTTTCATTTGAAGAAGTACACGTGTGCTCCGGTGTAGCCCCAACGGGCATCTGACTTGAAGAAGAATTTTGAGTGATGTCGTCAATGTATGGAAATTGTTCGAAAGTTTACATTTGAGATTGAATTTCTCTGTTGTCTTTGTGAGTAAAAATATAAATTCGTAATAAATTGGTACCTGAATTATCTAGCTTTCAAAATCATACAATAATTCAATTACTGTCAAAGACAAAATTGTTTTGCTTCCGTCTCAAACGGAACTCCATATTTTGATTTTTTGATACTTTTAGTGTCGATTTGTAGAGAATAACAGCAAATTAAAAATATAATGGCATGAAGAGTCGGTACACGGTTTCTTCATGAAAAAATTTACGTGTAATTGAATGCAATTATTAAACATTTATTGAACAAATTATGGTTACAAAGTGAGGTCTAAATCGAAAACGTCATATACCGGCCCCTTAAGAAGTGTGATACTTCTTACGGTAGATATTTTTGTTTTTGCTTTTTGAGCAATTATCCAATGTCTAAGACGGTATACTGATTATAACACTTACACTGCGATCTTCGTGCGTTGTCTGTGCTGAACGGTTATTTTGTGAAATATATCTGTCTCTTTGTCTTAGAAATATTTGGTAGTTAAGTGTGTAAACAAGATATATTTTATATATTTAAAGCACAGGCAATGTACACTTCTTCCTAACTTTCTTTTTTCTCTTAACTATGTAGAATAACCCCCTTATTCATATAACTTTACGGGCCTGATTTAGTTAAATTATGTTTTATCCCTTTCTTACAAATACATAAGTCAAAATGACAGATAAAGACAAACGATTATTAGCTAATTGGGGTTTGTAGCGCGTTTATGAATAAGGGAGTATAGCCTGGCAAAAAAGAGTAGAAATCAAAAAGTGGCAACACTGTAGTGTCGTCCCTTTCAAATCAATTTATGTAAGAGAACGGGACGACACTACAGTGTTGCTACTTTTTAATTTCTACTCTTTTTTGCCAGGCTGTAAGTATATCTCTGTATATATCAGTAATTATATTAGTTTGTAACTGTATGTATGTTAACTCTCCTTTCTTATTATGTTTGTTCTTGTTTTCTTTTTTAAATTAAGGTAATTTGCCAGTAACTGGCCACTGTTAGTAATTGGCCACCCTAAACTAAAAATGAATTATATTCACCTATTAGACTATAGGAAAATTAAACAAAAGTCCTCTCCTTCACGATTTTCGTCGACATCTCTTCTAAATACCTAAAACTGGTATGGATGTGTTCCTCGTGGTCTCTAGAATACGAATTGACCGGTTTTAGTTTATGGAGGGGGGGACGTGTCGAAAAAAAGGGGGGGAAAGTGGTAGGCCGACCAGCATTGATATTTGTTCACATCTTGAGTCCTATGGGACCGATCGGTTCATGTGAGGTGTCGTTTGAAAGAGTGTTAAACGTGCTATTATTGTTTCATAATAACCGTAGTCATAATTGTAGTCGTTTACAAAATATTTTAAAATATATGATTTTTACCGTGCATGGATGGCATAAGTACTGACTAAACATGCGTCTAACTCAATAAATTATAACTTTACCGCAATTAACGTTATTACAAAATATACGAGAAATTTCATTATCTTTCCAAAAACATAAGTTTTATTGGTGTATAATATTATATAACCAAGTAATAACGAATTTTGTTCAGCATGGGTCACTACGCACGGTCACGTAAATGGCCGGCGACCGACGTCAACTTTTCATTATTTCTCGGGTTCTAATTTATTGATAAATTGGTGATAGGTACCATTTGAAAGGTTATTAAACGTACTATAATTGGTTTCAAATAACTGTAGTCATAACTGTAGTCATTTACAAAATAATTGAAATTTTATATGCTTGCAAATGGTATCTACCAAGTATCAGAAAAATAGGACCGGAAATATAATGAAAACTCAACGATGGCAGGGCTCCATTTACGTGACGGTGCACAGTACCCATGCTGAACAAAATTCATGATTACTTAGTTATACAACATTATACAGCAATAAAACTTATATTTTTGGATAGCTCATAAAATTTCCCGTATATTTTGAAAACATTTATTGCGGTAATGTTATAATCTAATGAGTAAGAAGCATGTTTTACCAGTACTTATGTCCATGCACGGTAAAAATCATATGTTTTCAATTATTTTGAAAATGACTAAAGTTATGACTACAGTTATTGAAACCAGTTATAGTACGTATAATATTCTTTCAAATGGTATCTATTACCAACTAATCAATAAAATAGAACCCGAGAAACAATGAAAAGTTGACGCCGGTCGCCCGCCATTTACGTGACAGCGCTTAGTGACCCCTGCTGAACAAAATTCGTAATTACTTGGTTATATAATATCATACACCAATAAAACTTATATTTTTGGAAAGCTAATTAAATTTCACGACCATTTTGTACGAACATTATTGGAGTAAAGTTATAATTTATTGAGTTAGACGCATATTTTATCAGTACTTATGCCATCCATGCACGGTAAAAAAATCATATAAATTTAAAATATTTTGTAAATTACTAAAGTTATGACTACAGTTATTTAAAACCAATTATAGTGCGTTTAATAGCCTTTCAAATGGTACCTATCACCAATTGATAAATAAATTAGAAGCCGAGAAATAATGAAAAGTGGACGTCGCGCGTCGGTCGCCCGCCATTTACGTGACCGTGCGTAGTGACCCATGCTGAACAAAATTCGGTATTACTTGGTTATATAATATCATACACCAATAAAACTTATGTTTTTGGTAAGCTAATGAAATGTGTCGTATATTTTGTAATAAAATAATTGCGGTATAGTTGTAATTTATTAAGTTAGACGCATATATAATCAGTACTTATGCCATCCATGCACGGTAAAAAATCAAAAATTTTAAAATATTTTGTTAACGACTACAGTTATGACTACGGTTATTATGAAACAATAATAGCACGTTTAATACTCTTTCAAACGACACATCACACGAACCGATCGGTCCCATAGGACTCAAGATGTGAACAAATATCAATGATGGTCGGCCGCCATCTTTGCCCCCCTTGTTTTCGACCCGTCCCCCCCTCCATAAACTAAAACCGGTCAATTCGTATTCTAGAGATCACGAGGAACACATCCATACCAGTTTTAGGTATTTAGAAGAGATGTCGACGACTTTTTTCGAAACAGGCCGGTTTCCTCCAGTCTATATAAACAGAATTGGACAGACGACCTTGTTAAGGCCGCGGAAGGATGCGGGTCGCTTCCAACCGGTACGAATGGAGGTCCAAGGGGGAGGCCTATGTTCAGCAGTGGACGTCTTATGGCTGAGATGATGATGATGATGATAAACAGAATTCATTTTAGTATAAGGTGGCCAGTTATCGAAACCTTATACTAAAATGAATTCTGTTTATCATCATCATCTCAGCCATAAGACGTCCACTGCTGAACATATTAGGCCTCCCCCTTGGACCTCCAATTCTGAATTCGGAATTCTGTTTATACGTAAATAAAATTCATTTTTAGTTTAGGGTGGCTAGGGTTACTGGCGAATTACCTTATATGTATATTTATGCTTCCAAAACTATTATTTATGTATTCTTGTTATTTGTTATATGTTGTGGCTAATGTACTAACAGTGGAGTCAGGTGGACGCCGACACAGGCCAACCCGGGGGCTTAGCCACTGTCGATGTTAATGTGGTAAGTTTAACAAGTATACGCCTGGTACACACAGCAACATTCCTAACTGTACATCGGTGGACCTTAAGACGAAACAGGAGCTGAGTTTTAAATATTTTAGGTAAATATACCCGTCTCGCTAACGGAAGCGGCACCTAAAAGTAGTGCGATAAGGACAAGGCGAAAAATCCTGCGTAAAAATCTCAAAAATCGAGGTTTCGTACTCCTCTGTTTCCTCCTCCAAAACTTAACCAATCGTAACCAAATTTGGAAATCTAAATGATTATGAAATTATCTGTGTCGGACCGTTTTGCTTTTTTGGCTAATTGATATCAATTTTGAATGCCACGCCTCTCATTGCGGCATAGTCAATTAGGCCATTTTGGCCATTTTTGAAGGGCTCTAGCGCCTTAAAAAACAAAAATATCAAAAAAAGCAAAACGGTCCGACACAGATATTGACAATATTAATCTGTGTTGAAAAAATCATTGCTCTAGCTTCAAAAACCACGGAGGAAAACGAGGAGTACGTTTGTATGGAGGAATGACCACTCCTGTTGGCTCTTAATACAGAAGGCATAAGGTCTATTGATTTACGGTTAACAGTGTGGGCTATTGCTGTGACGTAATGTGGACGTAATATGTGGTTGAATCCTAATTGGTAACGCGCAAACATTTTTATTACATCTTCGTTGCCAGCTCAAATGGAGTATATTTAATTCTATCTTGTTATTAGAAATTCGTAAACAGCGCTGTTCCCGGTTCTCGTGCTAACTTAAACCATGATAACATTTTGAAACTGTATGTGTTTGATTTAAACTAACACGATTTTCATTCATAATTTAAAACTAGCACGGGACTTAGTCGCGTAAAAACTTACGTTTATTTATGGCCTGACGTTTCGAACGTGACTTTTCGTTCGTGGTCACAGGCAGACTGGCGAGGAATTGTATCAACATTTTCTTGCTGCGCGGGTTTTAGGAACTACCCGCACTTGATCTTGATTTTATGTATGACATCGGTTACACGCTAATTCTGGCGTCAGTTCAGTCCATCATTCTGGTCAGAATGACGGGAGAATTATCGTGTAACACGCGGAATGATGGACTGATGGTCTGGTCTGGACTAGGGCTCGCGGTCGTGTCCGGGTTTCGTGTACACGTATTCGGTACCCGTTTCCGAACTACACGTACACGGTTTTCTGACCCGTTCTACACATGTACTCGGGCACACGTGTAATTAAGATCCGTGTATCCGGGTACCCGTGTACCCGTGTACCCGTGTACACGGCGAAACGGACCTTAAATACACGCGGGCCTAACCCGGCCTTGGCGTGTAGCGGAGATTGAAGTAATGTATATATGGATGTTCAATGTGATTGATATGTGTTGTACCAATTTAATTTTTCACCTAAGCAGCTCGAACAAGGGTATTTTGCTAACAGTGAGCAAAATGCGATTTTGCTAAAGAAAAATATAGCATATTCCGTTCGTGGTAGTTTCAGTCAAAGATGGACAAAATTCATTCATTTAATAATTTTTTCGAATGATCATTCGTGTTCAATTCATTCGCGAATAATTTATTCGGCGAATGAATTATTCGCGAATAAAATAGCCCACGAATAAATTATTTGCGAATAATATTGTCGAATAGTTAGCTTACAAAATAACTATTTAGCTGTTTTATATCCCAATGGTAAAAAGAAAATGTTTTCTATCGGTTTATCTGGTTGGTTGATTTGAGGTGTGGGAACTAGGGCTTCCAATACCGGGATCCCGAAATACCGGGATCCCGTCTGTGAAAACGCATTTTTCAATACCGGTATTTTTTAATGCAATACCAGGATCCCGGTATTTTCAAAAAACAAGGAAAGTGTGCCGATTATACCGTTTAAAATCCATTAAAATGAGTAACTTCGGCTGTATCAAGATTATCAAGAATATTACTTGCCCATTTAATGAAACAAGATCATTTAATTGGATCAAGGTCGGTGCATATGCATAGATAAATATTTGGTAATGAATTCTGATGTTCAGGATATGATATTAATATAGTTAGTCCTTAAAATTATATCTAAGATGGGAAACTAATTAGCAAGGAATTGTAGTATGGCAAACGAATTTTTAGTGGCAAATTTGAATATGGTTGGCTGGTTAATAAACCAGCCAACCTAATAAGGTTGAACTAAAATGTGACTGGTAACAGTGGTGAAGTTAACAAGGCGTGGTTAAAATGATTGTGGTGAAGTTAAAATGATTGCCAACCTGGAGGGTGAAATGATAATACATTGCAGTAATACTCCCTAGTATTACTGCAATGTTCTACCGCCAGAGTGCAGCACTAATTTGTTTAGTAAACCATAGAGTATCTTATACATACTACGCCTTAACCAGTTTTTTGACAAGTTTTACTATGACATTCATGCATCAAGGCGGTTTGTTTACAGGTGGCTTACCGCGAAACGCGAAAATCGTAATTTCGTTATCTGTTTCTCTATCGATCGAATAAGCAAGAGTGATAGAGAGGTAGAAACGGAACTTTCGATTGAAGTGTTTCACGGTAGGCCATGTGATTGAGTTAGTGACGCCCTCTATGCAGAGTTTTGCGTAATATTCCCTATTATTGCAGACGGCGATTATTGTTTTATATCCTAAGCTAAAGACATACATATCTGGTGTTACAGTGAGCCTTTTTATAATAAAACTCAAAAAATTTATGCGATTCATAGTCAATACCGGGATCCCGGGATCCCGGTATTGATGAAGACAGTTTCGGTATTAATAGCGGTATTGAAAGAAGTCCGGTATTTGGAAGCCCTAGTGGGAACTGGGAATACGCCTCATGTATTGGCGGTCACGTGGGGCGGGAACAACTGGAAATACACCAATAATGGGGGTATTCCCGTTTGTCTCCTTCGGGAACATGTGGGAAAAGACCAACAATCTTTCCCATTTATCCCCACTTCATTGAAGCGGGGCCAAATAGGAACACACCATTAACGGGTGTATTCTTATTGTTCCCCGCCGGGAACAGATGGGAATAGGCGCTGCATATAAAACATTTCCATTTGTCCCTCATGTATGGCCGGTAGAGATGTGCGCCGATGGCAAAATCATCGGCGGCGGCGTCCGATGATTTTTTGACCGGCGGCGGCGGGTTGATCGGCGTGAAATCGGCGTGGCATATTTTTGATACTGCATGAGAACGTGGCTGGGTGGATTTCAAAATCCTGCGAAAACTTATGGTTCGGTCTTTATAAAAAAAACTAGTAGGTTGTGCGAGTTGCAACTTTTTTATATGTTTTTAAGAACTATTATCTTCATGTTCCTTCAATTACCATCTCCAATAACTTAATAGTTTTTTTTATATAAAATGTTTTATGTGTCTAAAATCATCACCGTCTACCGGAAAAATCTGAACCTTATTGTTTGCGGTGAAAATTATAGCATACCTATCGTACGATTGCGATTTTTCTTTTACTTATATCTTTTCCATGTTGTTGTTTAACACATGGGAAAATATGCAATAATTCCTTCACCGAGAAAGTACATTTAAAAATATTTAAAATTTTGTCACGAATATTCGTCAACACCGTCATGGTAATGTCAATGTGAGCTTATCTCCGTATATGAACAACGAAATACCGCTAAAGGTCCTTGCCCTATTTTTCACTTTAATATAGAATGCCAAAAATGATTTTACTATAAAGTTACATCATTGAATCGTGAGAAATATTACGAACAAATTTGTAAAACGTAGTTTGTCACAACAGAGCATCATCACCGTTATGCTTTGGTTTAAAAAAGTTACAAATGATATATTAGAAATAATTATTGAAATGAATGGCAAACTACATGAAGTTTATTGTGTAGCATAGACATTAACTACTATTATTCGTATTCTAGAAATAAAAACAAGAAACTCTCAAATCGTCAACACCATACCCATCATCACCGGGAAAAAATGACGACCGGTGATGATTTCATGTGTATGGTGATGACGGTTCTCAGAAACTTTTCTAGTTATTTTGCTATAATTCATTATGAAATTAAGCTGTATATTTGAAAAACGTTCTCTATGTCTTCTAACACTATATAATGTCTACCTTATAAATGTAGAATAAATGTAGAAGAAGATATGACTATTTTTTTCACACTAGAGGATGGTTAGTTTTAAATAACATTTTGACTGAAGTAGGCAAAATTTAGGTCACTTAGAACTTAGAACATACAAATGTTTATTTTTTATTATCTAATAATGTAAATCGTGCAACTTAGAGTCTGTAATTGCATGTTAGTCGTGTTAAAACAAAGTATTTAAACAAGCAACATATATTAAGTTTTAAGCGACCATAGGATACGGTACTGGCTCACTATCGTAATGGCCTTATGTTTTTTGATAATATTATATTAATTGATGTATATAATTACAGCAATTAATAATTATACCATTGGGTAGTCACCGGACCCAATACCTAACATTTTGTAACTTATGACATGCATTACAAGTAGGGGTCTTGCAACTTATAAAACACTGATTATATATTAATGTTTAGCTATTAAACAATATATATATGGATTTAAATCATTATAGCTATTTTTAAAGTTAATTTATAAAACAACAAAAATACAAACTTATGCAATGAATCAAATTATCAAAAAAAAGTAATATATCATAAAAATTAAGCTCACTGGTAAGCCAGCAATTTTATAATATGATATAAATACCAAATTATGCAGTAGATAAAAGAAGATGCGGGTTTAAACTGATAATAAGAGTACAATATTGTTAATATGATTTAACATTGAAAAAACCCAAAAAAATAAATGAATAAATTATTTAAAATTATACAATAAAAATACTTGTTATATATTTATTTATATGAATAAAATGTATTTTTTATAATTTTCTAAAAATAATTTATGTAGCTAGTCTTATGTTCAAAAACATGTTATTTGTAATGTTTATTAAAGTTCTAAAGCCTTACAATTAAAAAAAGTTTTTGTTTTTTTAATACGTTTTTAATACATATATAAATTAGTTCCCAAATCGTCATTACCGTACATGCAGTGTCATTACCGTCTATAAAAGAGTCATTACCATACCATGATTGTCATCACCATCTTGCGTTTTTATATTCCGAAAGCGATAACTTCAAATATAAGCCATAAATGATTGTATAAATACCATAAATATCCTCAATATACAGCCCCCTATTACTTTACCCAGCTACAATTGTGTTAAATTAAACATTTAAAAAAAAATATTTTTTTGTATGGTGAAATTTTTGGTGATGAAATCCACCCGGCTGTAGAAACTCTATATTAAAGCCTTCTGAGTATTTACTAGGCTATCCAAAACATATTATGTGTATTTTCTAAATTATATCCCATCATGACATTTGGCAACCATTTATTACCAATACCAACCTCACGGTCACGGTCACCAACAGTATGATTAAATATTAAAATAAAAAGGATACTTTAAAACGCTACATTTTAGGCAGTATTTTTACTTACTGTGTAAATGGAATACAAATAAAACACAACAAAAATCTTTATAAGTTAAGTCTTAAATCTATGTATATTGACTTTTCCCAGCCGCTGTCGCCTCACCTAGGATTTGTTACGTAATAATTATGAACTACATATTTTACATTTGTCTGAACTGAAGTTTAACAGAAATGTAATGTTAGATTAAAGATGTCATCGTTTTCGAAAGAAAACGTCTCTGGCAGGTAGATTCGCTCAACAGAATGTCTTTGAAGTGTCCCGTCTTATGGAATACTAAGGTCTACTTTGTTTTCTTTACTGCTAGCTTAGTGATGATAGTTAGTGATTTAAGTTCCTATAAGTAGGTATAATTGCTTAAGTATAGCTTACTGCGAAGCTTTAAACTGATTTTTATAATTTTGTTTGAACATAAAATGACTAAGAATTATTCCTCTGACACTATCTATTCACTACGCAACATGGAATAAGACACGATAGGTATCAAAATTTTCCACGCCGATTATACACCGGTCAAATTTATCGGCGGCGGTGGCGTGGAAAAATCGTCGGCGGCGGCGGCGCGGCGGCGCGGCGCACATGTCTAGTATGGCGTAGGTCACGTGAATCGGGGACAAATAGGAATACACCAATAATGGGTGAATTCCCATTTGTCTCCGCGGGGAAAATATGTGAAGACCCTGCATAAAAATATTTTCCATTTTTCCCCACCTTATTGGGGTGGGGATAATTGGAAACCAATTTTCGGATGCATTCCCATTTGTCTACGTCGGGAACTGATGGAATAGGCGCTGCGTATAAATCGTACCCATTTGTCTCCGCCGCACGTATGGCGGCGGTCACGTAGGGCAGGAACAAATAGGAATACACCAATAATGGGTGAACATATGGGTAGACCCTACATAGTAATATTTTACACAAATATCGGATGTATTCCCGCTTGTCCCCGCGGGGAACAAATGGAAATAGGCGCTGCATATAAATAATTCCCATTTGTCCCCACCTCATGGATGGCGACGGTCAGTTGGGGCCTTTCCCAAAATTTTCCTTGGCTCTAAAATACGCTGGAGTTACTTCCCTATTCAGATTTGCCATCTGAGTGTGTACTACAAAAATCCTTCGTGTAATTTATTCGAATAAAATAACGAATAATTCATTTATTCGAAATTCTAAACGAATGGTTTATTCGCAAATAATCTCACCACGAATAATTGTTTATTCGAATAATTATTTAGATGAAAAATAATTCGAATAATGCCCAACTCTGGTTTCAGTAAGCATAACTATTGTATTAGATAATCATTTAGGTTTACTTTAATTATCAAAAAACTACATCAATGAAGAAAATGAAATACCTGTCAATGAAGTAAACGGTTACTAAGATATTGTTAATTTTAATCTTATGATTATTGAAACAAAGTGTACTTACCTACCTATTATTGACATTACAAATCAATCCAGTAAAACTGCAAAGTAGGTAATCGAATCTTCCTAACCTTCCACATATTCAATCGTATGTCTTCATAGCACCGATAGCACGAATCTCCGCTACACGAGAGTGAAGGGTCGAACCGGCGGGTAAATAAGATCCGTTATTTCGTGTATCCGTGTACCCGTGTACACGGGTACCCGTGTAAACGTTTCCGAATCCGGGCGGGTTCGTGTAGTTCGGGTTCTTAAGCCCGGCGGGCTTAAGAACACGGGTACCCGTGTCAGCGTGTAACACGTGTATCGGGAGCTGTAGTCTGGACTGATGAAAATTTAATTTTTTTGATAATATTCGTCAGTCCATATAATATTTTAAACTTTCGCGTTTTGAACACATATTAACTCACATTTATAGACGGGTCTAACGCGAATTTTATTCAATTACCTTGATTTACCGACGTTTCGACACAGGTTTCACTGGTCGTGGTCGCGGTTGACAACGCGGTGAGTTAATTCGTCAGTCCGTTTTGAATAACAGAAAACTGATAGGAGACTGATCGTGTAACCTCTTTGTGTCATTCTCGCGTCAGTCACCGTCCATGCAATGGCATGATGGACGGAACTGACGCCACAATTAGCGTGTAACCGATGTCTATGTGTTTACATTGGCAGAGCGACCCGGAGGTGGCGGAGCGTGCCCCTGCGCCCGCGCACGCCGCTCCGACGCCGGCGCCGGAGCGCGCGCAGACGGCGCCGCGCCTCAGCAACGGCCACGCGCACCAGATCACGTCGCAGCTCACACGTGAGTACACCACCCTGCCCGCCCCCGCGCCTCAGCAACGGCCACGCGCACCAGATCACGTCGCAGCTCACACGTGAGTACACCACCCTGCCCGCCCCCGCGCCTCAGCAACGGCCACGCGCACCAGATCACGTCGCAGCTCACACGTGAGTACACCACCCTGCCCGCCCCCGCGCCTCAGCAACGGCCACGCGCACCAGATCACGTCGCAGCTCACACGTGAGTACACCACCCTGCCCGCCCCCGCGCCTCAGCAACGGCCACGCGCACCAGATCACGTCGCAGCTCACACGTGAGTACACCACCCTGCCCGCCCCCGCGCCTCAGCAACGGCCACGCGCACCAGATCACGTCGCAGCTCACACGTGAGTACACCACCCTGCCCGCCCCCGCGCCTCAGCAACGGCCACGCGCACCAGATCACGTCGCAGCTCACACGTGAGTACACCACCCTGCCCGCCCCCGCGCCTCAGCAACGGCCACGCGCACCAGATCACGTCGCAGCTCACACGTGAGTACACTACACTATTTAATCCACTAAGCGTCATTTGCACCATCCCACCCAACAAACAAAAATTCCTCCTGTAGTGGCTTAAAATGCCAAAAATAATATTCTTATATGAGCCATATTATCACTAATAAGGGTGCATTTAGGCACAAATTATAAGGACAATTACCTTATATCCCCCTTGTAGTTGCTTTATTGTAAGCTTTCTTAATCTTGTACGTGCTTTATTATGACACGCAACAAGGAAGTCCAACTTATAATGGCAAGGAAAGTGCTCTTAAAAAGCTAATATACTTATACAAATCATATTGAAAGCATTAATAAGGGCAATAGCCCTTATACACGTTTTGTTATCATCATATTTAAGGGAGTAAAACTCATAACGGCAAAACAGAGGCTCTTAAAAAGTCTTTGGGATTTATAACTGTGCGTTTATGACTCTGCAATAGGTATTTTTTTCTTAGTGGTTTACTTTTTTTGTAACAGTTTGACAATAAATTAACAAGTGTCATCCATTTTGCTGAAATGAAATTGAATTTTTATATATAGAAATATAGATTACCCGAATATTTGCATATTTATTATGAAAACTGTGTGGGAATTTAATTTCATGACAAAATGTGATATGCAGTGTGTTGTATTATCAACGCGCCCTTGTATTTAAGCGGTTTTGTGCTAAAAATGTGGTTAATTATTTTGTCATGTTTTGAGCAAGGCCATTATAAGAGCAAAAGGAATTAGCACATCGTCTACAAATACTCTATGAGAGTTAAAACTTTATAATAGCAACAGGTGTTGCTTATGATTCGCCATTTTACATATAGTTAGGGTTCCTTTCTCACAAGTGAAATTCCATGCCTATCTATGTACTCATGTAAATTTTCCATGTCTGCATATTATACAATGGTAGTATTTCGCGGAAGTTGTCAAATTTTTAAAATCAAGAGATCTCAATTTACATAACATGAGATGGCCATGGAACTGGACACATTTTATACAAAGAAAAAGTTATAATTATTGTAGACATCCAACTCATCCAAATTTACCATTACACGTTGTGATTGGTCGTGAATACATAAAAATTTAGCAACAATTGCAACAAGACGACCGGTCTTGCCTAGTGGGTAGTAACCCTGCCTGCGAAGCCGATGGTCCTGGGTTCGAATCCCGCTAAGGGCATTTATTTGTGTGAAGAATACATTAATTTGTTTCTGAGTCATGGTTGTTTTCTATGTAGGTACATATAAGTATGTTTATATCGTCGCCTAGTACCCATAGCTAGCTATGGGTATGGGTATAAGCTATGCTTAGTTTGGGGCTAGGTCAATCTGTGTAAAATGTCCCATATATATTTATATTTAACTTACTTTCATTTTCTGTCAAAATTGTAAAGAGAAACAAAATACTCATGTGCCATAAAATGATCCTCTACGGAACCACTGCTGATAATTTGGTATCAGATTGTTCTAGAATATTTTTTTTGTCGGATAGGTATCTAATAACATGCTCCTATGAGTCAAAAAGCGTCATAGTTATCTTGTGCATTACCTTTATAAGAATAATTGGCCACATTAAAAGCCTTTACACTGCTTTGAATATTATACAGCTAAAAAGCAATGTAACCAGCCTCTATAAGAACAAAACATTTTGAACCCTTATTGTAGCCATATTAATTGGATTTATTAACGTGTACATGGCCAAATTATAAGAATAAAAGTAATATTAGCCAAATCTTCTTATAATGAGCCTCTATAAGAACAAAATATTTTGCACCCTTATTGTAGCCATATTAATTGGATATATTAACGTGTACATGGCCAAATTATAAGAATAAAGGTAATATTAGCCATATCTTCTTATAATGAGCCTCTATAAGAACAAAACATTTTGAACCCTTATTGTAGTCATATTAATTGGATTTATTAACGTGTACATGGCCAAATTATAAGAATAAAGGTAATATTAGCCAAATCTTCTTATAATGAGCCGTTAAAAGGTACCTTGACATAATGAATGCTATTTTAAAACAACTATGAGTGTTTAACCCTTATAGATTTAATTTTATAAGGATATTTTGTTTGTTGGGCAGTAACCCGGGGTTCACCGGTTAAACCGTTAACCCAATGTCAAATTGTACTGGTAACCATGGTAACTCCAGGTTTAACCGGTTAACCCCGGGTTAGTAAATGGTGCACACTTGCACTAGGCCCTTAAAAAACTAACTTGTCAATGAAGCATACACAGGGTTTTAAGAAGGGCTAGAGCTTCGACTTAATTATATCAGTCTGAAAATCTGTCGAATCTTAAAGTGAATATGTGAAAATCTTAGTACTGTTGGCGGTTTCATAGTTTTTAGGGTTCCGTACCCAAAGGATAAAAACGAACCGTGATAGATAGACAGTTGAAATTTTCACAGATGATGTGTTTCTGTTGCCGCTATAACAACAAAAATACTAAAAACAAAATAAAATAAATATTTAAGTGGGGCTCCCATACAACAAACCTGATTTTTAGGCCGTTTTTTACGCAATGGCACGGACCCCGTCGTGCGCAAGTCCGACTCGCACTTGACCGGTTTTCTTATTCTAAATATCAGTATAACATAACTCTATTCATCAGGTTATAAGGTTATGCTCGCGCGCGGCGTGCGTCAGATTGTAAGTTTCCTGTTTATCGCCACCATACCCTATCCTCAATGAATATACATACATTAAAACTAATGTACATTGTACAGTCACCTGCCATAATATGTTACACAACCAAGGCCGCAAAAATATCCTATACGATCTTATTTGTAGAACCATAAAGGGCGCGTCACATATTTTTGCGGCCTTCGATGAGTAACATATTATTGCAGGTAACTGTACAGTGTACACTTCGCTTCAAATACTTAATGGAATTTGAAATAATAATAAAACGAATAAAGAAGAGTTTTCGCAAATTCTAATATCAAAAAGACATGAATTTACACTAGAAGGAATAGTTCTCATTTTATAGGTCTATTATTGCATATTTACTCACGCTCGGTCAATTATTAGAGAGAATCAACTTTTTCTTCCCACTCGTTACCATTGTTACATGTAAAAGTAGTTATATACTTAACCTGTACATAATGACTTAACCTTTACATAATGGGCCATGTACTAAGCATGTTAGTAGATGCGACACAACATTTCTTCTAACAAACCGTTCTACAATTGTGTCGCTTAACTTCAAACTCAGGTAAATCCATTCGACCCTCTCAGCAAATATCTACTCTATTACCTTTTCTTAGTACCAAAATCGCATAATTTGACAGATGGATTTACCCGAGTTTGAAGTTAAGCGACTCAATTATCCCTTGACTGACATGACAGACTATTGTCGACTAGCAGTACTGATAGTTCCATTACTTGACGTTAGATGTCGACTAGGAAATTTTGGCGCAAGTTTTGGTAAGAAAATGGTGTCATCAATCAATATTAAGAGGGCCTGGCCCTCTGTCGCTGCCGCATTTTCCATTCCAGCCTATTCTGGGCCTTCGTTTTTACTTCTTGATATGAGTGGCTACAGCACCATTCTTTAATCTGTGTTATGTATGTGTGTTAGTCAAAAATCGTGGGTTCGAACCTCGGTTGTGCTGTATAGAGCAGAAAAATTCGTTCTCGAAAAAAAAAGTCGAAAAAGATGACTTAAAATTTGGTCAGACGAACCTTATTATACCTACACAGACAAGAGTTTAATGATTTTTATTTGTTGATAGATCTCAAGGTGCTGGAACAGCTGCCAGGCACGCTGGCGCGCCTGGAGGCCGACGTAGCGGCTCTACGGAAAGCCGTGGAGGGAGAGAGGCTCATGAACGTAAGTTTACAGTCAAGTGTAAATATATGGGTGCACACATCATACTCAAAACTATGTCCCATAGTTCTTATGTCAGCGAATTAAGATGGGACATATTTTTGAGTAAGATATATGCACCCATATGTTTACACTTGACTGTACGAACATGGAATGGAATAGATTTCTGTACTATTTCGTACCCAGTTTTGAGAAGTCTAGCAGCTTTTATATTAATCGTCACAGTGATAAGGTACGAAATAGACTTGTATGTACGGTCTCAGTGGCTTGCGTCCTACCTATGGCATATTTGACGGAGTGTTCATTTCATTACCGTTTCATTATTATTCCAGCAAAACCACGGATGGCGGTGGCCGTGGCAGGAGCTGAGCCCGCCGACGTTGCTCCTGCTCGCCGCATGGCCGTTCATCGCCTACAAACTGACCGGGCGGTTCCAGAGACGCGACACGTAACACGTGAGTTGGTCCTAAACTGCAACACTTATAGCATTAAACAGTCATATGCCAAAACCACGGATGGCGGTGGCCGTGGCAGGAGCTGAGCCCGCCGACGTTGCTCCTGCTCGCCGCATGGCCGTTCATTGCGTACAAACTGGCTGGTACAAGCGGTTCCAGAGACGCAACACGTAACACGTGAGTTGGTCCTAAACTGCAACACTTAGAACACTCAATAGCCATTGGTCCTAGACTACGACACTTACAGCGCTCAACAGCAACGTGTCACAACAGTGGGCGACAAGTTCGTTGTATAGGCTGGTGCGGTTGCGGAGTTGGTCCTAAACTATGACACTTATAGCACTGGACAGTCACTTGACAAACCATAGTCGTTCGTCGCCTACAGACGGCGCGGCTGCAATGACGCGACACGTAACACGTAAGTTGGTCCTAAACTGCAACACTTAGAGCACTTGATAGCCATTGGTCCATTTGGTCCTAGTCCTAGACTACGACACTTACAGTAGAGTACTGTATTTAACTTGGCTAAAATGCCAATTACTCATTTCGTATTTAAGATTATTACCAGCAATTTTCGGCTAATAATGTACTACTATCTGAAGATGTAATTAATGTGTTATTAATATATTTTTGTTTCTTTCAGGTCCTAAATTATTACGAAGACATAGTATAAGGGGATCACGCGATATAGCCGGCTGCGATCGAAAGTTACATTACAATTTCAACCTCATTTCCTTCTATTTAAATTCTATTTCCTTTAGAATTGTCTGAATTGTGAGAATTAAAGGCTACCGGCCCAAGTACATGATGGGAAAAGCAATGATAACGCACGCTGTGGCATAAATGTCAAGTAAAAGAAATGTTAATACTTAGTGACATAGATAAGACAACTAAACTTAGTAGTCACCAAAACGCCATTGTCGTCCATATAGCCAACAAACAAACGACATTAATGTAATCTTCATATTTCTTGATACTTAATGGTTATTTGAGCGTTTCATTTATTTTTTTACCATTTTATATATTGTGACCTTTTTTGCCACTTTTGTGTTATTTCTAGTCAGGATCGCGAGCCCTTTTCATCCTTATAGGAGTAAAAAAGTGTCCTAAAATTTCCATACATTAGGATCGAAAGAGCTCGTGATTCTGAGTTGAAATAACACAAAAGTGGCAAAAAAGGTCACAATAAATAAAAATGGCAGAAAATAAAAGAAACGCTCATTTCCCAGAATTTTAATATTATTTTCAGTAGATAAATATAACAAAAACATCACATTTTTTTTCAATTTAATTGTAATGTAACTTTCGTATTTCGCCATCGCATAGCTCAGTTTACGAAACGGATATGATGATATCTGTCTTAGTGAAATGGTACCGTTGGGTTTTGTACGTTAAAATAAAGGGGTAAGGTTCATTTTCACTTAGCGTCATTATTTATAGTCCGTGAGCCGAATGATGAATTTATCTGCTATGAAATGCCCTTAGGATCCATTTTACATAATATTTTTTTTATATATATCAGGGGCCCGTTTCTCAAAAGCTTGTAACTTGTTATACAAGTGGAAGTCCCTTGCTAGAGCAAAAGCTGTCAAAAAATGACATCCGCTTGTATTACAAGTTACAAGCTTTTGAGAAACGGGCCCCAGGAGACATCTTACACAGATCAACCTAGCCCCAAACTAAAGTATATGTAGTAGTGTCTATTTTTAGTTGTGTTATAAAATTGCAATATTTTTTAATCAATTATTCATTCACGTACAGCTTGGCAAAAAAGAGGAGTATTTCCATGTCTATTTGTAGTAGCATTTTAATTTTTAGTCTGTAATATTATATGTAAGTAAACAAATTAAAAAGTGGCAAGTACAGTAGTGTCGTCCCGTTTTCTTATATATATTGGTTTGAAAGGGACGACACTACAGTGTTGCCACTTTTTAATTTGTTTACTTACATGTTACAGACTAAAAATAAAAATGCTACTACAAATTGACATGGAAATACAAAATTAGATAAAGTACACTGGATCCTATGGGTTTGTGCCGAAATACATTTATTATTCATATTGAAACGCCTTGTATTTTGAAAACAATTCGTTTTGTAATTTAAAATTCACACAAATTAAAGTATTTATGTTTGGTTTAAATATTTAGGTTTTTAAAGCTTTTAGTGTTGATAATGCATTTGTCATGTTATTTGTAAGAAATGTCAGTTCTAAATGAAAATGCGTAGATCTGAGGGTAGTACATACTTGATTTCCGGACGTTTTGGAGTTTTTATTTTACCTTTTACATTTTTTTAAACAAGTACCTGTGTAGTTCTAAAAAATATTGAATTATGATCATAAGTCTAAACCGAAATTAGCCTGAGGTATTTGTTCCCAGGACACTGGCCGCGTTCCCCCTCTGCACAGTGAGGCGGAGTTTTTGCGCAAAAAATGCGCCTGCTCGTAGGTCGCCAGTAGGGCATGCTCCCGGGAATTCCCAGTTCTCAAATTCCCGGGAATTCCCGGGAATTTCATTGTGTCGAAAGAACCGGTACTGCGCTACTGTAAAGCGCGTGCAATAATATTGACTTGTAGTGATTAGGTGTTGGGAATTTCCAAAGGGGCGTAGCGGAAGATTTACAAAAATGTGAGCGAGCATAGGCAAAGTCTCAAACTGTAGAGGGCCGTGTGCAGGTTGGTTTTTTGATAAAATAAGTCATTTATCAATACGCATGTAATAATTTATATGAAAATAAGTCATTCATAAAGATTGTACACTAACACAAACAATTTCTTAAGTATAATCTTAATATGCCTTGAGAACCGGGAAGAACCGGGAATCCCGGTTCCAGCCATGCCCAGAACCGGGAAATGAAATTCTTGGTACCGGAACCGGTACTGCATGCCCTAGTCGCCAGACACCCAGACTAAGTAGTTTGGTAGAAAAGAAAATTGTAAATGAACAATTTCATGCACGAAAAATTGAAATCATGTTCACAGGGACAGTCATGGTGCCAACATAAAACGATGTGTTTTTATTAAGGAGGTTTCTTTGTGACTATCCCTCGTTCTACGCATGCGCCAGTCAATGTTACCTGCTACTTTGTCTCACTTAATTTATTCGGCGATATCCTCACTTTTACATTCTTACTTTTAATTTATTTTTAAGGGTATTGGTGTACTGATTACTATTAAATATTGCATGCGAAGCAAATGTTTATAAAAACCTTCATTTTATCATATGGTTATTCTCACAAGTTACCACCAAGTTTTTACCAGTGATAACAACTCAATTTTTTCTCACTGTTGACCACTGAGAACAACTGAGAAAAAAAATCCCACTAGTTACCAATAAACTGAGTTGGTGGAAACTACTGGGAATAATTTTTCTCAGTTGTTACCACTGGAGACAGATGAGAAAAAAAAATCTATTGTTGCCACTGGTAACAACTTGGTGGTAACTAGTGGGAATAACTCGAAGCAAATTAAATTAGGAAGTTTAGAGTTTTTATTCTAAAGTGGAGGCAAACGAGCCTACGGCCTGCTAAGTGGTCAGCGTAGCCCATAAACGCCTTCATTCTGAAGATATGATTTTTTCGCTTCGCTTGCGACATGACTTTTATACTTTTTTTATTTAAAATATTGAAAAGACTAAAATAAATTTTATTTAATTATGAATGAATTCATTTATATTTTCGTTGTTATAAATTTTCTTATTCTGTATCCTACGTTAGAGTAAGCAGATGTGTTGTTGGTTATTATTTGTAATTATTATGTGATATGTAGTTAATAAAATGTAATAGTTGTTGTATATGTTGTTTTTATGAAGGCCCTACAGAACTTTCCCAATTTTCCTCAGCTAATGGAGATCGAGAAACTTGTTTGCCTATAGCTTAGCCCTCGTTAGCCAAGAGACAACTTATTAAGATATGTTTTTATGTATAATATAAAACTAAAGTGTCATTCTATGGAACTTGCTAATTATGTAAACAAAAGTCACCAGTAAATTCATCATTCTTTGACAATTTCAATATGGCGGTTTGTTTACATAGTTAGCAAGTTCCATAGAATGACACTTTACCTAATAATGAACACAAAAGTATACTAACTAATAAAAACTTTTAGGGCCACTTGCACCATCCCACTAACCCGGGGTTAACCAGTTAAACCTGAAGTTACCATGGTTACTAGTACAATTTGACTTATTTGGACACTGGGTTAACGGTTTAACCGCCTAACCCCGGGTTAGTGGGATGATGCAAGTGGCGCTTAAAGGTTAGCTGGAAGAGATGAGGGTGAGCTGAGAGAGAAGGGAATTTTGTGCTTTCAATTCTATATTCATTAAATTTAAAATTAAATTAGTCTCTTGAGTACTCCGATCAGTAGATAATTGAGATTTTTATTTTCTTTTAATTTTTTTTTAAGAATTTCTAGAAGAAGCCTCATACGTTAGCAAAGAAAGCATCTTGATTCTTGACTTTCCGCTGTCAAACATCGGTTTTGTATACAGAGTGGCTAAAAAATAAGTGCATTCCCGTTGCCAGGGAGGTTTTCGGATTATACTGGACAACTTTTACTATGGAACCAACCCCGAAATCGCGAAAAAAAAATTTACCCTCCCATAGAAAATAGACCAGCCATACAAGCTAAATGTATCATGTATGAAACAGCCCAATTATTTTTCGCGTATTCGGGGTTGGTCCTATAGTAAAAGTTGCTCAGTATAATCCCAAAACCTCCCTGGCAACGGGAATGCACTTATTTTTTAGCCACTCTGTATATGAGTGAATCAATTATTTCTTCTTGTTACCTACTCTGTCCCGTCAGCCAGGCGACAATAGTAGCACAGTTTATCAGAAGAACTCTAGTAACACGTTATAGAGCTTGGTAGGTGGCCCGTTATGAAAAGGCTTAATAACTTATTCACACTATGACAATGATTTAAATTATGAATAAAACAACTTATATAAAACATAATCCTTATATTTTGAGTCCACAATTAATATATCAACAAAGCTTCAATAAAAATAAGCTATAGCTACCGCCTTTTTTATGGTCTGTACAGTCGTTATCAGATACATAGAGGAGCCGCCGAGGTTTTCAAAAACATCTGAACACACACTCTAACGCGTTGATTATAGAGGCGTGTTCCGATATTTCTGAACACCTTGGTCGCTCCGATATATCTGATGGACACTGTACAAAGCCGTTTTTCCGTGGTTCGCGATTGGCGTGTGCGAGGGATTTCTTAACACATTCACTGCCAGCGACCCGCTAGGCGGGTTCTTTGTTCGAAGGCGGTTTTCGCTACATACGGTTTTCCCATAACATCGCACGTAGCGCGTAGCTCGCGCTGGCACTGTATGTGTTGACGCGCGCACTCTCTGAAGGCATTTTATTTTTATTTTCGCAATATGCCGGCTTTGCTCAGTGTCTTTAACGCACATAAGCGTCAACTTAAATGCACAAACATGCACGCAATGGTACTGTCAAGTGTAAAAACATGGGTACACATTATATTCAAAAATATGTCCCATAAGCTCTTAGGTCAGCGAATTAAGAACTATGGGACATATTTTTGAGTAAGTTGTATGCACCCATATTTTTACACTTGACTGTATGCTTTATTATGAATTCACAGTTGCGTTTAACCTCTTGTCTGTGTATGATAATGACAAGGACCCTTTTAGTTACACTGCGTGGGCTATCAAAATCGCTGTAGACTTTTCTTGGTCTAACTCTAGTAATTTTTTCATCATTATTGAACACGATTTTTTAAAACCACACACACATGAAAGGTAGCACTAATGAAAGTCAGCCAACGCTTATGCGCGTTCAAAACACTGAACGCGTTAGTAAAAAAATACTTATTAAACAAAATGTCATACTAGTTAACTCAGGACCAAAGATAATCTTAAATGGGAATTGTATCTTTACACAATCACTTCGGAAACCAACAAAATATCAATGATTATCGTAATATTTATAGACCATTTTATTTTCTATATACAATGATATCCAATTCAGAACTCGAGATTATAGTAGAATTAGCTCCGTCTAGTAAAATGATTTTTTCTCTTTAGGTAGATGTACATCTTTAGGTAGTTCTACTTATTTGTTCGGCTGTAGTTCAGAAAATTATCCCTAATTTCATAATAATACAGTAAATATTCGGAATTGTACGAAAATCTAAAGTACCTAGTCAGAAAAGTTCGTGATTCTGAGTTAAAATAACATAAAAAATGTCATATAAAAAAATTACTTTAAAGTTTAAATAAAAGGACCCAAACATTATGTACCTAATTCAGTATTTGCTTGCTTTTTGGATATCAGTGTATATAGAAATACTTGTATTAACGATAATGTATACATTAAATTGATGCTTAGCACTCTAAATACATTAAAACTCGCATAGTCAACCGTAATACTTTCACTCCAATAATTTCAGCTCAAACATCAATATAATCGATTTTTGCTTATTCAAAACTATTTCATCAATTCGAATATATTTGAAAATGTAACGTCCAAGTGAATGAATTAATATTTTATAGATAGTACTTACATACATATTAGATTTCGAGCCAGTATTATGAACATATTTATTTATTTCACCAGAATTACGGTGTCATTTCAATCATATACTCAAATGGTCGATAGATAGTTTGCAAATTTTAAAACGTAGATCTAAGTATAACAATGAAATCTACGCTATTATTGCATTTTAAATCTTGTAGCTTAAACGAAGTAATAATTAAAAGACAAAACGTTGAACTTTTTGTTTCATATTGTACCGTGACCCAAGGGACACATCTATTACAAATTAATGGTGAAAAATATTGGATCATCATGAAGTTCTGCAAATAATACATATTATTATTTAAAAATAGAACCCTCTAGTTTTAATTATAATGTTTATAATACTGGCTACATTATACAAAAATGTATTGAATTCCTACATAAATACATTAAATGACAAGAATTTTGCAAAAAAATACTAAATGTTTATACAATAATATACATATATTTCCGTAATACAAAATGTTTTCATTATTTATTCTATCACCTAACAATATTACATACTATATCAATGATTAAAAAAAATATAGCATTTTTATTACTATGAAATAAATAGATAGTTACTTTTGTTAGCGATTTTATTTAAATAGCAATGAACTTAACAGTATTATATTTTGTGTTTAGTATAATGTTTATTACATTTCGGCATGCGTGAACTACTGTACAAAACAGGTCTATTTGGTATTGTTAAATAAAATTAAAATTAAATTATTCTACGTTAATAGTTCCAGCTTTTGTATAAAATGGAATGATTGGTTTATTTATACTTTAAAAATAAACAAAACTTAGACTAATGCCCGTAAAAAACTTAAAACGCGTTATAACATTATTAAAAGATTGCCTTTATGGTTATTAAAATTAAAATTAGAGCAGCTCAGGCAGTCAGTAACAGAAATATCCCTATAGGAGGAAAAAAATATATTATTCGTCCCTTTTTATTTTTGTTTAAATACTTTTGTGGCTACGTGTCCAGTAATCTAAGTTATACTTCCACTTATACTCGTTATAAAGATATATCTGAAACTGACTGCACCACACCTTTAAACGTTAAAGAAACTTAACAATTCGAACAAAAACATGGCGCGAATTAGGAACTTAAACTACATACGTATTAAAGATCACATTAACTTAATAAAATATAATTAAGGATTGTTTCCTCTGTAGGTAAGGCAGTAATTATCCACTAAAATCATGGTCAATGATACATAATATGGAAAGAAAAATGCATCAAAAAATCAGTTTTTAGAGTCTAGCCTATGATATCTAATGCACTCATTTTAATGAAAATCTTGTGTTAAAATATAGTTTTTAGAGTTTGAGACACAATTATCGTCAAAAATTATAAAATTTAGAAAAAGAATTCGAGTATGTTAATCTTTACCAATTAGTGTAAAGTGATTTTTCAACCCATATTATTTAAATCATTTACATAAATGCAATTATTTTGCAAATTATAAAAAAATACTCCTAACATTGAAAGTACAGTTAAGATTTCCTTAAAATTTATGTGAGGTATCGCCTTGTATACATTTTTACCATAGGTACATCGGCGAATCAACTATTAACACCAATTTTTCGTCACCTAGGTCACTAATCAATTATCCTCAAAAATCATTACCTGTAATTTTTGATGATGATAGTATGTTCTTTAAGGTTCTGTTCATGACTTTATTTTAATTTTTATTTCTTGACCTCAGGAAAGGTAAAGGTTATTACAGTCGATTCACCAATAGAAAGAGTGAATTCCCAAATAATACGTTGTAAGCTCTCACTACCACAATTAAATATATTCGACAATTTGGGATACAGAACGATGAGTATATGTATTTTTAAGAAAAATAGATTGACAACTTTAGATATTACTTATTTGAAAATTCACTCTTAACTTAATTTCCTTACATATAATGCTCGATTGAGAGCAAAATTATATCAGTAATGAGAGTCGTATCTTAAACATTCAGGCACCAATTTTAATAAAATTAAAAAATGCAGTAAAATTCACAAATGCAACAAAATGACACATGTTTTCAAGTTTAGCGCGAGGCGTTTGCTCTTTCTTACTCTCTATATTAAGAGAGAGAAGTAGCCGTAAGTTCTTTAAAAGCCTTATTTTTAATCTAAACTATTAAGTGACGTCATATTGGTTGAACTGTCTCCTGGCAAACGAACCCAGGAAGGTTTACGAAAAGGATCCAGCCTAACTTTATAGTGACCTTGCCATAAGTATTGGGACACCCTGTATACATAGTTTAACATGTCGAAACCTAAATTCAACACGAATTAAATAGGAATCAGTCGCTTAGCCATACTAAACACCAAATGACGTCACAAGTACAAAACTACATTTAGTGCTTTTACAAACTATTACCGAACATCATCCTATCGTCATATAGGCTTAGTCTGTTGCACTCGTTCGCTCTTCCCTTCTGTAAGGCCCTATCCCTCCTAGCTCTCCGGACAGCTACTGGCAAGTCTCCAGGAGTCTTCACTCTCCCTGCTGGGTTCTGTAGATGAATGTCCCCAGACGATGAAAAGATCTCACTAACTTGCTCTAAAGAATGCTGCCGCTTTATAGTCAAGTTTTTCAAAGACGGCTTCGGTGATTTAGGCTTTTCTTCAACATATTTCAAGTCTGTTGTATCGATTTCGCCGTTTAAGGCTGCTAAGTAAACAGGGTTATCTCCGCTATAGCCGTTTACTAAGTTTTCTTTATCATTAGGATCACTAAATTCATTATCAAAGTTGGTATATTTATTTTGAAATTTGTTGAAACTAAAGTCAGTTTTTGTATGGGTCGCTTCTTTTAAGACTTCGTTCTGGTATTTCTTTTTTTCCTCGGGTTTTATGGTTTGCATGGTTATTTTTGAGCCCCCGTTTTCAGATAGAAGCATTAGATGTTCATCTTCACTTGAAGAACAGTCAGAATTTAAGTCAAAAGGACTGGTATTTCCAGTGAAGTTTGGAGTTGGATTATCGATATACTGAAGTTCTAAATTGATGCTAGCTCTTGAAGAACTAGCACTGTTAGAATTAGTGATGATTCTATTATCACAGCTTAGTCTCTTCTTGACTGTTGAGTCTTCGGACTCTGAATTTCCCGACTTAAAAATGCTTTGCGAAGACATTGAGGTACGAACTGAATTTTTATTAATACTCTCTGAGCTTCCCCGTTTTTTTAATTCAATCAAATTAGTAAAATTAGGCTTTGATTTTGGAACAATGACAGCGAAGACTTGATTCGGTTGATCAATTTCATTTGTCGGTAACTCTTTGAAACCGAAGACATTATTCTCAGTCCTCATCTCAGATTCTATCATCATCGTTGGAGAAAGAGTTCTATTCGGTGGTGATAAAGTGCAAGGTCCTTCGAAGTTGAATGGACTTCTATCCTGATTAATAACTAGATTTGAAGGCCTGAATATGTTGCTAGGTTTCTCGTTGACTATGGAAGTCTTAGTTCTGTTCTGCGTTGTTTCAGGTACCAGTTTAACTTCAGTTTCAACTTTAGACCTGTTCAGTTTTTTCTCAAAGAACTTCCTTATGCCCCATTTAGGTTTTTCAACTTTGACTTCTTGTAGCAGATTAGTTTGTTTCGGTCCCCTGTCGTCATGGGAGCTTACGTCATTAGGGACATAGTCTAAAGGTCTTTGATAAGATCTAATCTCATTAAATCTGTCTGAGTTTTCATAGTCTAGAATCTGTCTATGAGAAGGTCTAGCGACAGACAGGCACTGTTCACTGTTGATCCTAGGAGGGTCGGCGGGCACCGTGATGTCTTTTAGGCTTTTATGTATGAGTGTGTGCGTGTCGTGTGTGTTTGTGTGCGTGTTGCGCTCGATGCAGGCGTTGCGGCCGATGTGGGGGTGCGGGTAGAGGAGGGGGGTGGTGACGTCACAGGTCTGAGTTGACGTGCAGTTGGAGTTCTTGTCGCCCTCCGGTGCGGGGTTCGAGGGGTCCCCTGCAGAAGGTACATACTTTTTTTAAATCCTTGATTGAAATCATATAAATGGTGCTCTTAAAAGTATGATTCATATTCAATAACGACAGAGGTAATTGTCAAAAAGAAGAAGTATAAATTTGAAGTCAAGGCTCCTTAGAAAATATGTTGAGGAAAAAAGGCTAAACGTTCGGAATTTGCAAATTGAATATCACTATCCATAACGAACGAGCACTATCCGAAATGCTTACTATTTTTTGCATCCTTATTCCCAGGGGTATTTTGTACACAGGGTACTTAAGAGTATTTAAACTTGCGACTCGAGCGATATTTCTGATGTCGGCTAGAAAAAAATCATCATACCTGGATGATGCGGATGCAAATTGTTGTCATAGATGACTGGCCCTTGAGTCTGCAGCATGGCTTTCAGTTCAGCCATACGCTCTTCCACGCACACTGCTGTTAATCTAGAAATAAAGGTACAATTATTAATTTTAATGTGTTAAAATATTTTTGCTTTGTCTTTATTATATTTATTTTATATGGCGTGACCTATGGGACACGATAAGATTAAAATGATGATTTGGACTGTTAGCCAGGAAACAATAATAGCAATATGTTAAAAGATATGACTACGTCAAGGTCCGAAATGGTACTGAAATTAAGTGTCTTGACCAGACGTAAATCTGACCGAGAGTAGCAAGCAACGAGCTATTTACCTGGCTTCAGCGTCGTGGTCCCAGCATTCATCGCAAGTGTCGCTGGCGATCTTCAGCGCCCTCGCTTCCGATACCGGTCCCTTGGGTAACGGCGGGCGCGCCTTATTCCGGGATACTAGCGTCTAAAAAAAATATTAATTACAATCGGTATAGTAGGATTTGTTCAGTGTTTCAAATATTTTGAATGCATCAACAATTTTTATATTTTTCCCATCAGCCAGGAGACAACAGTTTAATAATGGAATGGGCTTAAATAATTATAAAATGTATGTTTGTTGAATTTATAGCCCTGTTATCAAGCAAAAGAGTGCTACGTGCTGCAATGCTACCTAACAATGGCAAACAGTGACAATAAATAGTTGATCCACCCTTTTACTTTTTTGTTAAAATTTTTTTTTTATAATTATAAATAAATGTATTTTATTATTTTACCTGCATGCTCGCCCTGTGGGGCCGCATGGCGTGGTAGGGGACCGCATGCGGGGGTGTAGGCCCGG
Organism: Cydia splendana; assembly: GCF_910591565.1. NCBI lineage: Eukaryota > Metazoa > Arthropoda > Insecta > Lepidoptera > Tortricidae > Cydia > Cydia splendana. The sequence goes on along the minus strand of NC_085984.1, from coordinate 10,285,048 downwards.
GATGAGCCCCTGAACATCTCCAGAGCATCTCCCACAGAACTAGCCCTAATGCGTATACGTCGACGGCGCAGAGCGCCCAGCCGGCGCCGTCTAGGTCTAGAGCACCGTCTAGCGCTTCAGGGGCTAGGTAGCGGAGAGTGCCAGCCTGGAACAACAATAAATTCGGTTTGGTTTGGATATTTTTATTATATACTTTAACTTAGGATGGTATTCCCCCTGTCCAATGTGTATTTTGTCTCACATTTTGCATAATGAGAGAGTGAGAGTGAGACGAAATGACAATGGACCATGATATTGGATAGATTGGAATACCACCCTTACCCCCATATTCGTAAAAATTTACGGGCCTGATTTAGTTAAATTATGTTTTATCCCTTTCTTACAAATACATAAGTCAAAATGACAGATAAAGATAAACGATTATTAGCTAATTGAGGTTTGTAGCGCGTTTATGAATAAGGGGGTTAGTCTTTAAAGTGTTTACGAAACACGATTACGAATCAAATTTTAACAAATAACTTGAAAACCTAAACCTCTGGACGCCTATTAGTCCAGATCTTATACCAACGCCAATCGAAAAGTAAAAATATATCGGAATTACAGATGTGAACAAAAAAACCGGGCAAGTGCGAGTCGGACTCGCGCACGAAGGGTTCCGTACCATAATGCAAAAAACAGCAAAAAAAATACGGTCACCCATCCAAGTACTGACCCCGCCCGACGTTGCTTAACTTCGGTCAAAAATCACGTTTGTTGTATGGGAGCCCCACTTAAATCTTTATTTTATTCTTTTTTAGTATTTGTTGTTATAGCGGCAACAGAAATACATCATCTGTGAAAATTTCAACTGCCTAGCTATCACGGTTCATGAGATACAGCCTGGTGACAGACGGACGGACGGACGGACGGACGGACGGACAGCGGAGTCTTAGTAATAGGGTCCCGTTTTACCCTTTGGGTACGGAACCCTAAAAAGTCGCATGATCATTTCCATACATTATTTAAGTTTATTAGGCAATTAATAGACAACAGACGACGAATTTTCCTAAGCAATATGTATTAAAGAAAAAATATATCAATAGGTGGTTATTTTGTTATTTCGTATAAAGATGAAGAAAAAAAAAAAAAGTAAATTTGTCTCCTGAGTAACACCGCCAGAAAAACTAAATGTAACTTACCTCAGTAAGAGCAGAAGCGTTTGCCCTCTTATTTCTATGCAAGACTTGAGCCAGTCCTAAATCAGCCAGGCGAGCCTGTCCGTTGCAAATAAGCACATTGGAGCTGTTCACGTCGCGGTGCACAATACAGGGTTTTGACGGCGCTGTAAAAAAAACATGTATAATATAGGGATTAGTTATTTTTTGGCTTATGTCTCTAAAATTCTTAATCTTTATTCAGGTATAGGATTCACTAAAGCTGGCGCGGATTTTATATGAGAGTTGTGATAGTAATGTACAATTCTCGTGCCAGCTCTTATGAATCTGCCAATAAAAACCATAAGGCACTTAGAGCATTTAGTAACTGGAGACGTCTTGGCTATCATTTTCTGTACAAAACAGTCTGCCGTTTTTTGCGGGGGAGGGGCACGTCAAATGTATGGCTCTTTGTACATGATTTGTACGTTACGTACAAATAGCTATGTCGGATAAACGTCAGTTCATACAAGTTTGCACAACTGTGCAAGGTTTTCGGCAAAGGGGTAAGCTCTTAAAGGCAACTCCGGTTATTAAATGCTCTAAGATAAGGCATAATAAATACGAATGTCTCCTGGGTCACAATACAATTATGTCAAAGAATATTCAATTCACAGCAGCATACCTAGTTTGTTTTTATTGGCCGAATTGCGGGCATTTTTCTCTTAATTAAGGCGTAATTAGAGTGACAGAGAAAGCCCGCAATTTGCAAACTTCGGTGTTCGCGGTAGACCCTCAGAATCTCGATTCAAAGTAAAAGAAATGTTTTTTACACTTACTGCTAGTATGTAGATGTGCCAACGCGGAACTAAGCCCGTGTGCGAGAGTAGCAAACTCGATCCAAGTCAGAGGAGCTTCCTCTAAGCGAGCTCGCAATGTGCTGTCGCATAGTTCTACTACGATTAGGTGAGAGCGCGGACCGCCTTCTAGTGCCGGTCGACTGTCGCTTCCTGAAACAAAGTAAAGAAGGTATGTTTAAATAATGCGAGAATTTTCCGTAATTGTTTTTAGGGTTCCGTACCCCAAGGGTAAAAACGGGACCCTCTTACTATGCTGTCCATCTGTCTATCACCAGGTTGTAACCCATGACATGAACCGTGATAGCTAGACAGTTGAAATTTTCACAGATGATTTATTTCTGTTGCCGCTATAACAACAAATACTAAAAACAAAACAAAATAAATATTTAAGTGGGGCTCCCATACAAGTAATGTGATTTTTTTTGCAGTTTTTTGCGTAATGGTACGGAACCCTTAGTGCGCGAGTCCAACTCGCACCTGGCCGGTTTTTTTGTAATGATTGGTTTGAAGGTATCCAAATACACCTCTTATAATTCAAATTATTTTACCAAAAATAGAAGTAGCCGAGCAGACGTCAGGTTTTCTTAGCGTATGACAAAAGCCAGAGAAACACTAACCCTCTCATACAACTTTACTAGCCTCAATTAGTTAATTTATATTTTATCCCTTTCTTACAAATACATAAGTCGAAATGTCAGGTTTTAATAATGCCATAAAAAGATTAATACAAATCAAAGTGACAAAATTAGTACAAATCTGTTAACATTGGGAACACTCACCATAATACTTCAGTATGTTAGGATGTGACATGTGAGGGAGCGCATATATCGCTGCCTCTTTCTGCCACGCGCTAGCGCTTGAATATAACTTAACAGCAACTGGTGTGGTACCGAGACTGCCGCGCCAAACTGATCCAAACTTGCCTTGGCCTAAGGATGAAAATTGTGTGAGTTAATTTATACATAAGATATGTATTAAGATTATGATGCTTAGTAAGCCTTTGAAAAATAAGCTGGAAAATATTGTTTATTAAAACCATATTAAAACTAACATTCATTACATTACCTATTATAATTTTTAAATAATAACTATCTACCGCTTAATTTATAATAGGTACCTACTAATTCTAATTTTCCTACCGTTAGCCAAGAGACAATAATAACACTTCGATAAGCGACGATGGAATAGGCTCACAACTTGCCACTAAAATGTATATTTAGTAAACTTAAACCAATACGGTTCAAATAGTGACCCAGGAGACAACTTACCGATATGCTCTATAAGGGTGAGGTTGTCCACGCAGGAGAGTCCGGTTGCTAAAGCATCAGGCCCGGTACCCATTATGCCTCCTGAATAAAATAATGAAAATAAAAAATACTGAGAATATTGTAGTACGATATTGCTTTTTATTTTGTGCTATTTTTATTCAATAAAATAAATACGTAAATTCTTCTTGATTGCAGTTTGTATCACTACACCTTATAAAACAAAGTCCCCCGCCGCGTCTGTCTGTTTGTGTGTTTGTATGTTCGCGATAAACTCTAAAACTACTGAACGGATTTTCATGCGGTTTTCACTTATCTAATTCTTTTTGCTACTAAAAAATAAAGTTTTTGTATTAATTACTCTACAAATTCATACAACGATAATAACATTAATAACTAACACCATAAACAAATAAATAAATATCACACGAGCATTTTACAGGTGCCAGGGGCTGGGTGACGTCATTAAGATAGCTACCAGTTAAGTTTGCTTGTGGCGACACTAGATGGCGTTACTGTCTCCAAACATCGAAGTTATAGTCGTTTTCTCGATTTTTCCGAATAAAATCATAATATTTTTATAAAGTAACTTATAAATCTAATAGCTATAACTATAAAATTTATATATTAATTAAAAAAGTTGTATTTTACCAACATTTTCTCTATTTAAATCTCAATAAACATAAATCGCGCTTACGAAGTTTCGAAGTGCGGTTAGTATATATACAAATTGGAGCGTGTAGTAAGTGTACTTGCTTCGGCAGTACATATACTAAAATTGGAACGATACAGAGAAGATTAGCATGGCCCCTGCGCAAGGATGACACGCAAAATCGTGAAGCGTTCCACATTTTCTGGCCATTTTGAATTTGAGGCAGGGATCGGATACCGGTATTTTTTTGTATGGGAACGCAACCGGTATTTTTTCGTTCTTTATTAACACATTCAGTGCCGAAAACCTATCGGGTATTTTATGATTTCGTTCTCAGGCCGGACGACCTGATAGTCGGAATCGTGGTACAGTCAGCAGCAAAAGTTGCTAAGCGGGCCAGGTGTTCAAACTGATCTTAACACGACTTTATTGTTAAGAGAATAAGAGCGCGTCAAGGTAATTTTGAACACCTCGCCCGCTTAGCAACTTCTGCTGCTGACCGTACTACAGCTATATATGACTAAATTTTTGTGGCCTGGCGCGGATGTCTTGTATTGATGGGTGGCAATAAATGTGTTATTTATTTCATTTCTAATTGCGCAATCTTATAATACGAAGTCGTTACTTAAAAACACAACTGAGTCCATATGGAGTATAAAATAATTGGAAATATAAGGTTATTTCCAAGTTTTTGCATAAACCGGTTCCGATCCCTGATTTGAGGTAATCATTTTGTTGTTCGTGATTCTTGCCTATGAAGTTGGTGTTTTTGCGTTTATTTATTTAACTTACTACGCAACGTATACTTTTATTGCACAAAATAAAAGACTTAATGTACAAAAGGCAAACTTAATGCCATGAGGCATTCTCTACCAGTCAACCGCGTAAAAACACGCGCAAAAAAAGCGCGTGACGTTCAAAGTCAGGTAAGAGTATTTATTTGTGTTCTACCTACGTCATTAATTAATATTTGAATTGTTACATAATTATTTTATGAACTCCGAATTGATTAATTACTGGTGGGTTCTATGAATTCACTTTGATTCATATGAATAATTGAGAGGACCATTTGATCGTAAGATTGTTTCATATTTATCATATTTATGAGTGTTTAGTTTACCTTTCTCACAAATACCTACAGAAATATATGACAATATGAAATATATTTGTACATATATGACAAATAGTTTTATAGAAAGTAAGTCCAACAAACAAGATTAAAAATGTAAACAATCTTACTGTTATGTTAAAATTAGAAACAAATTAATGTAATAAGTAAATATTATTTCGACTTGTAATCTGACTTTTAAAGAGTACTTTAATGACGTTTGACGTGTTGATCTGTTGTTGTGTGACGAATTGACGATTAATAATTTCTTCAAATAAAAAAGTTTTAATCCCTGAATGTTTATATTCTTTATCTCATTTGGTTGACCTTTTAGGGTTGTCTGTGAGATAATTTCGCTTCTTGTTTACCTCTTTCTGCTTGCCATCACTCAAATCCTTGTTTAAATCCTGCCGTTTGCAGTAATTTTTGCAGTAGAACCACAGATTTTTTTTATTTTATTTTATTGTACTTTTAGCTACCTGTAGCAAAGCGACGAAATCGCGGAGTGAGCCACGCCTGGTAGAACTTCCTCAGCACGAGCACCATAAGCAAGATGGCGGCGATAGCCAACATGGCGGACGCGATTAAGTTGAAGTAGTTTGGCTGGATGGTTTCTTTTTATTTATTTATTTAACCTTTATTGCACAAAAGAATATCTTACAGTACAAAAGGCGGACTTAATGCCATGAGGCATTCTCTAGACACTCCCACACTCGCTGTCATTGCAAATGCTGTGTCTGTGTGTGGCTGTGTACCTTTTTCCTGTTTCCCTTCGCTCAAGTCCTTGTCCAAATCCTGCCGTTTGCAGTAGAACTTCCTCAGCACGAGCACCATAACCAAGATGGCGACGATAGCCAACATGGCGGACGCGATCGCGTTCGAGTAGTTCGGCTGGAGGGACGCGGTGCGGACCGTGGACTCCGCGCGGGGGGTTACCACCTCTTCGGGTATTGATGCTGTTGAAAATAAATGAAATTGTAGTATATTATACACTTTTACTAAGACTGTCTGTCTGTCCGTCTGTCTATTTGTCACCAAGGCTGTATCTCATGAACCGTGATAGCTAGACAGTTGGAATTTTCGTAGATGATGTATTTCTGTTACCCCACGCTCCTATGAGACGTGGCAAAATGCCGGGATAACGCGAGGAAGAACAGAAGAAACCTGTATCCCTAGTTTGGTTTATTAGGGTTCCGTACCCAAAGGGTAAAACGGGACCCTATTACTAAGACTCCGCTATCCGTCCGTCCGTCCGTCCGTCTGTCACCAGCCTGTATCTCGTGATCTGTGATAGTGAAATTTTCACAGATGATGTATTTCTGTTTCTAAAAACAGAATAAAATAAAGATTTAACCCTTAAATGCATGATTTTTTCTTTTTGCCCGAAATTTATATATGTATCACATAATTGTTTGTAGATTCTAGGAAAAATAGTAAAAAAAAAATAACTTCGATTTTCACTGCGAAATCAGTGTTAGAAGTTGAATTGGCTAAATCATATTTATATAAATATGCAATTTACAGTAATATATAAATGATTTTTTTACTACCATTAGAAAGGTACACTATTTGTGATATACCTATGATAAAGTTTTTAAATATAAAATAATTACATACCCCGAAAAATCTGCCCAAAATCACATACTAAAAATCATCAACTTCCAGGTTTTTCCAAGTTTTCCGACATTTCGTCTTTAAACAAATGTAATATTTATAAATTAAAATACTGCGTAAATTTATGTAATAATTCAGAAAATGGATTAGTTTTACTATTGAAATAATATACAAGAACAAATATAATTTGTTTAATTATGCATAAAATTTGATGTTTATGTCGTGATGTATAAATACATCACTATGCATTTAAGGGTTAAGTGGGGCTCCCATACAACAAACGTGATTTTTGACCGAAGTTAAGCAACGTCGAGCGGGGTCAGTCCTTGGATGGGTGACCGATTTTTATAGATAATGGTACGGAACCCTTCGTATGTGTGCGAGTCCGACTCGCACTTGGCCGGTCTTTAAACCTCTCTAACACCATGTCAATGTCATGTTCCCATTGTTGTTCGTTCTTCTCTGCGTAGGGGCCGCCACTACCACAATTCATCACAATCTGGGGGTCTACCGCGAGCAATAAAGAGGCAGTCATTGCTCGAATTTGCAAAAGTGATAGAGAGGTTAGGTAACGAAATTTAGATTTTCTTGTTTCCCGGTAGGCCCTTGTTAACAAACCGCCTTGATGCATCAATGTATTTTTTTATTGTCTGTGAAAACTTGTCAAAAAACAGTTTAAGGCGCAGTATGTATAAGTTACTCTATGGTTTATTAGAAGCGCTAGTGCTGTACTCTGGCGCAAGAACATTGCAGTAATACCCCCTATCAATCTTAATGTATACTTACTAAAATCAGCATTGCAGTAGTTTGTGCTGCAGCTACAGAAGGTGGCGTTGATGTCTCTCGTGTTACGGCGCGTGCAATAGTCCACTCTGCTCTCTGACGCCTTCCAGCATCCTGCAACAACATTTCTTTGAATGGCAATGTATGATTTCATTCATTCTTTTAAAATTATGGCTTCAGTCCATTGGGACTATTTCGCCAGTATCAAGGTATTGGGAGGTAAATACGACGACTAAAATTGTACGGTTAGTAGGTAGGTTTTATTAGCTCTTGTAAAGCGATAGCTGGACTTTACAAGTAGCACGTGGACTACCGGCCGTTGACTCCAAAATGGTGGTTAAACGCATTTCAAGATTAATTCTCCATTCCCTGCACACTACCACATTAGTTTACTGTATAATAAGCTATTGATATTACACTTTAAACAATATTAATGTGCAAGAAACAAAGGAATTAATCACGACGCGTGACTATCAAGATGGCGCTCGAACCGGAAGTCCCAATGTATTATTAATATAAATAAAATGACTATGACTATGTCCCCCTCGCTGTCGAGACTTCAGGCTGCTGGTGCGCTGAGGGTAAGTCCTTCCTCCGGGAGCTGGGTCCCTGCTTGAAAGGGGCCTTGACCCCCTTTCCGGGTTTTTCCTGATGCAAAGGCTGTCCAACGCGGCAACGCAACGAGCGTGATGGGCACCTCTGCGTCGGGGGCAGCCCGGGACGTGTTTCAGTAGGTAGTTTATTTTATATTTAAGTTTAGTTTTTAATTAGTTTTATGTTTAGATTATGTGTTATTTTATTAATAAATAATATATATTAGTAGTTTATGTGACTGATACATAATTAATGGCATTAAAATACGAGTGTTGGTTTATGAAACGAGCTGAAAGCGAGTACAGTTATATACACTGCTGTATCTACACACGTACGAGTATAAGCTCTCTATGATGTGCCGAGCTGCCGAGACAGTGGCGTAGCGTGAACTAATCTATAGTTCGTTTTTTTTAGCATTAGAAAGAAGGTAAGCGATCTTGACGTCTTTTAATAGGGAATATTAGGCAACGCTCTGCGTAGATGGCACCTTTGTGGCATATACAGTAAACAAACCACATTGACACATCACACGTCACGTCAATCACATAGCCTACCGCGAAACAAGAAAATCGAAATTTCGTTATCTAATCTCTCTATCACTCTTGCATATTCGAGCGATAAAGAGGCAGATAACTAAATGTCGATTTTCGCGTTTCCCGGTAGGCCCTTGTTATAGTTGAATTATCGAGAAGATGGAATCGCATTTGTAGTGGTTGTATGCTGATAGTACAAGAAAATAGAAAATTCAAATATATAATGCCTGTAAACAAACAATACTACTACATATGCAATTCCACGCTCTCGATGATTCAACTATAACGACGTCCTACGGGTAAAGGTACCCTATGGCGGTTGGCGCTTACGCTATTATTAACGCCGCTCCAATATTATTGCGGCGCTATGCGACGTAAGCGCCAGCCGCCATAAGGTACCTTTTGCCGTGGAACGTCACATATTATAAAGTTTTGTGTTCTACGGACTTTACGCTGTATTTATTGACGTGTTTACTCGACACAGTTTGATATAAATAAATGTATGTATTGTTTGTATCTATATCTATATAGATTGTATTGTTGTTTGAGGGCTCCTACAACTAGAATTGGAGTTTCGTATATTAATATCTATTGCTAAATTTGAGCGATAGCAGTGGGGAGACACTCCTGACTTCGGGCAAACTCGGCTCCGTTCGGCTCAGCATTGCTCCGAGCAATTATTAGGGTAGACACAACTTGACGTACCTTTGCGTGCACGACCACAGATAAGATAAGATAATGACTTGAATTTTGACAAACCTAAATAGTCGAAAGGGATAGTGCCATAAGTTAGAAAGGGATATCATGATTCGACCCCGAATCGCTGTCAAACTTCGGTTTTGTAGGAAGTGTCCTTTCTGTACGGTAGTACTATTATTTATTCTGTGGCGATAGACAGAGATAGAATATTCCATTATTGTTTATATTCCGATATCGTCCTGTTTTCTGAAGATCCAAGTAACTTAGAAGAAATGTTACAACAGCTATCTGATGAAAGTGCCAAGGTAGGTCTCTCAATGAACACCTCCAAAACAAAGGTGATGACAAACTCAACTAGAGTAGATATTAAAGTAAATAATGGACAAATACAGTATGTGAATGAATACATATATCTAGGTCAACTAATAGCCCCAGAAGATACGATGCAAAAAGAAATAAACAGAAGGATTACAAATAGCTGGAAACGATTCTGGTCTTTGAGCGAAATTATGAAGGACAAAGACATGCCCATCAAAGAGAAAAGGAAGGTATTTGATACGTGTATCCTCCCATGCTTATCGTATGGATGTCAAACATGGGCACTGACCGAACAACAACTAAATAAAATAAAAGTGTGTCAAAACGGAATGGAGAGAAGTGTTCTAGGAGTAAAACGCAGAGATAAGATTAGTCTACAAATTATAAAGAATAAAACTAAATTCAAAAACATCCAATATGTTTACAAACGATTAAAATGGAGATGGACAGGGCATATGTTAAGGGAAAGAACAGAAAAGTGGACAAAAATAATAACGGAATGGTACCCGAGGGACGGGACAAGAAAAGAAGGAGGACAATTTAAACGTTGGGAAGACGACATAAGAAAGATAGCTGGCCCTACATGGAGACGAGCTGCAAAAGACAGGATTAAATGGAAAGGTTTAGAGGAGGCCTATGTCGAAAGACAAGCTGTAAAAAGGAAGAAGCGAAAACCGGTTGCCGATTCACTTAGTTAAGGAATTAGATATATAATATATAGTGTAGTATAAAAGAAACATAGTGCAACTTAATACTTATATTATTATTATGTTACACAGCAATAAAGGCTTATTTTATTTTATTTTATTTTTATTATTATTGTTTTATTAGGTGCCCTATGAAGAGTAGATATGTCATTAGACTAATTAGTAATTATACCTACCGTGGCGCCATTCTAATGTCTTTGAGCATATAAATGCTCCCAATTAATTATCTCCAAACTGGATGAATCTATTTAGTTGCGGTTTCGTGCAGAAGATTTGAGATAGTGTTGGATCTTAGATAGGTTTTATTTAAGTTATCAGATGGCGCTGTTACGTTAATACCACGTGGTAAGCAAGCATACGGCTCGCCTGATGTAAGCGGTCACCGTAGCCTATGGACGCCTGCAACTCCAGAGGTGTACAGGTGCCCATGGCCAATGGTAGTTGCTTACCATCAAGCGATTTGTCTGCTTGTTTGCCTCCATTATCATGAAAAAAAAAACCATCATCATTACTTTTGGAATGGAATATATAATAGTACTATTATGTACGGAAGGTTCACTCTCTAACATAACACGGCAAGGTGGTGTCCAGCAGGCGTCAGTTCATAGCGGTGCGCGGCAACTACTACTGCTGGTCACCAAAATTGGTGTGGGCCGTACTAGTAGCGTCGCGACGAAATCGCGGAGTGAGCCACACCTGCTTTTGGTCGCATTCATCAAATTTTCACAAAAGCCTTTTTTGTAAATAAAATAAATACCTTGTCCGAGCACAGTGATGTTGCCAGCCTTGTCGTAGCGCCAAAGAGTGTAGCAAATGGCCCGTGGGTCCGTACACTGTTCCAATTGTACCGCTTCACCGTTCAGTTCTGCGTCTGTTATTTCACCCCGTATGTCTGAATCTATAATTAAAAAAAAATGTGTACTATATATATCATCATATCAAGCACGGACAAGGACAGATCGCATCCGAAACATTACACTGCGCTCCCAAAACATGGCATAGCTAACGTGGGGGAGAAGACGGCGGGCGGGTCACATCTGCCGCATGCATCCGGATAGGTGGGCTAGTATAGCCACCAAATGGATGCCGCAAAAGAAGCGTGGAGATGGCAGGCCCAGACACCTTCATCAATAACTGGCCGGAAAAAGCACAACAACAGGAGTTGTGGAGATCAAGGGGAGCCTTTGCCCAGCAGTGGGACACTATAACAAGCTAGCTATTAATAAAATATGTATCATTGTCATCTTTAAGCCCTGAATGCCCAGGGGTTTAAATTAGCCAATCAAAAATATTAACTTGATATTTTAAATTTATACTTAAAAATAGGTTTGATGCACAGTAGCAAAATAATGTTTTATGTTCAAAGTTTCCATTTAAATACTTTATTTTTTTACAATTATGGCCCGCTTATTTGTTTTACAAAGGGGCAAAGTTGTTGTTTAACCCCTTGTGCTAATATTAGTACTTGTTCTTGCATACATACTTATTTATGCTTTGTGCTTACAAAGCATTTACACTTTTATGTATGTATGTATAAACTCTTTATTGTACAAAACACAAATTTATGTCACAGGCAGTACAAAGGCGAACTTTTATACTTTTACTTGCTTTAAATGCTTACCAAAATCATTTTCCACAGTCATCTGAGCACCCTTATCATCATTATAAGTGGTTGTACTTCTGGCAATACTATTGGCCTTATACAGGCACACCATAGAGCTGGTTGTAGTTGGAGACTCCATCTTGTCTTTGACCTTCTTGACATCATTGGATAGCCCATTCCTACTAGATTTCTCTAGTTTAGCAGGACTACCCGGACTTATGGCATTATGATCCCCTATTATGTTGGCAGAATTTGAATCTGGTGCAAATTCATTCAAATTTGGAATGCTCACACTTCTTTTCCGTATTCTTTTCCTTACGACCGGCCAGTTACCGTCAACAACTTTTAAATTCGGAACACTCCTTTTAGCAACCAGTTTTGGCTGGTCATGGGTCACTGGCCAGTCATCTTGCATATTATTATTATTGTTCCACTGGATTGTTCTCCTATGATGGTATTTGGTGAAAGTCCGGACATAATGGTAAGGTTTCACTTGCTGGATGCTGTTTTTATTGTCCTGGGGCTCTTGCGGTCTCGAAGTTAGAGCTCTGGCCGTAAAAATAAACAGGAATAAAACAACACACTTTATAATCGGCGACATTCTTTGGTCGAACAAGCCTTCCATTCTCAAATTTCGAATCGTAGCATCTTGGGACGGCACGAGGTTGTTAAGTGCATATTTAAATACGAAAACTTAGCAACGCAACACTGCAGATTTTATTGATTTTTCAGCACGGCATGGTGACTTTGCGGTTTTCGCTATTCACTTGGTATTTCAATTCGTAACAATAGCTGGATAAATAATCACGGTTAAGGTTTTTTAACCCACTTAAAACTCTGATTAGAAATTCTTGCGTAGTTTTTGTGTTGATAGAAGATTTGAACTGCGTAAGTTCTTAATATTCGCCTGTTGTCACTGACACTGTTTTTTTACACTTTTGATATTAATTTAGCAATTTTCCGGATTTGTTTAATTTTATTTAGATTAGGACGCAGTTAGTGAGAAGTCTTGAATTTTAAATGTGGATCGATAGAATGTTGACAAACACCTCGCCCCGTGCCGACATATTGATTTGTTTTTTTTTAAGTAACACGCACGCATGTCGTGATGTGCCTTAATTACTGCAGGTTAATTAGCATTTCCTTAATTTTTTATTAAACGACTATTTAAAGGTTTACCTGTGTGAACATTGGGTACTATTAAATATCTAAAATGGGATTCTTATCATTTAATCATATATACTTACATTGGTAAACTGAAATTCCATATATTTTTTTATTGTTTCAGGTTTTTGAGCATATAAAATCATTGCAGCCAAAATTAAGACTTATAACAGTTATACCAGTTATAACTGAAATTCACCAATGGTAAAAAACGCCTAAATGAACGTTGACACTGACAGTGACAGCTGACAGTATACGATCGGGCGGGGCGCAGCGCAGGCGGCAGGCAGGCGGGACGAGGTAACGGCCGAAGCAAGGAAGAACACCAAGAATTTTCATTCTATTTCTAACTAATTACGGTGATTGATATCACCTCTAGCTGGCCCAACGCCTTATTTTTATACAGGCGTCCTATAAAAGCTAGAAAAATGTCTTCAAACACAGCAGCAGACGAAATAGATGAGGCGAAGGAGCGAGCCCACTTTCGCGCCGTTGTGACCGCTTTTAAATATTATAAGTAAGTAAATCCTTTAAAAAAAACTTTAATCTACCCTATGACTTGATTTTTTACTTTTTTTCAAGTTTTCCGGCGCGTTTTTCTTCTCGAAGAGGTTAAATTTCCGCTTGGCAACAGTTCTTTGTTGTAAGTGGGTGACGATTAAATTAGCCTGGTTAGGTGTAACAAAAGGTTTGTTTATGTCGCTTACACGTGTGGACCGGTGGCCCTGCATCCTTGATGCTATGGTTCGTGTTTGCTACTTCTCAAGGCTAATTATCTGTGTGTTGGTTGTTTAATACGTAAATGGGTCTAATGTGTTGAATAAATAATGTATTGTTCTTGTTTAAATCGAATGCTGTTAAAGATAGGTATATTAAACGATGTTGCTGTTGTGTTTTTTTTTATCTTTTATAAGGAGTGTTATTTTTGTAGGTGTATCTTATTGAAATCTAATTAGATTTATTGTGTGTATGTTTTTAACTATTTATTAATATTTTTTGTTTTGTTCGTTGTGCAACGCATTTTTAACGTATGTACATTGTAAATTCTGTCACAATATGAAGCAATACTCAAGGATCATAGATAAAAAAATGTTTTCCTTTTGTTTGTTTTTATTTATTACTTTTTAAAAGCACACTAACAGTAACAAAGTTCAATGTGCTGTTTTTATTTTAATTTGTAGGTATAACCAGTACATAATAAGCAGAGGCCGGTGAGGGTGATCTATTTATCTTATAATTTGACATGTCTGACGTCATATTATAAGGCAAATAGCTCACCCTCGCCGACCTCTGATAATAAGGGCAGACTTTCTTTTTTTTTTAATTACAAAATTTGTTTAGATTCAAATTATTCAGCCAGAGAATGTTGTAGTCTAAATAATGCTCTAATCCCTACACCTTATAATTCTTATAAAACAAAGTCCCCCCGCCACGTCTGTCTGTTTGTATGTTCGTGATAAACCCAAAACTACTTAACGGATTTTTATGCGGTTTTCACCTATCAACAGAGTTATTCTTGAGGAAGGTTTAGATGTATTTGTTAACCCATGCGAAGCCGGGGCGGGCCGCTAGTCATTAATAGTCTAGACTCTAGGTGTTTGGTGCATACACTAATGCATGATAATTATTTGATAAACTATATTTCTATAATTAGACCCATGTTGCATCATCCTGATTGCCTAATCAATTTAGATAAAAACAAACAAATGCAGTTTGTTATCTACAAACCTGTTTATATTAGGTGCATGCGGAGAAACTAGGTTTAAAATAGTGTTATTTCTATTTAATTTTGTACAAACAGCAACACTCCTAACCGTACATCGGTGAACCTTAGTACAAAAGGCATAAGATCCAGTGATGTACAGTTAACAGTGTGGCCGAAGGTATTATGTAGCTGCATTGAAATCTTGTACAATAACAAATTCATATGGCTCGACAAATATGATTGTGTCAGATTTAAATATACATAATAGTTGCATTTGGCATACTTATGAAAGGCAGGTCAGCGATCAAGCTGATCTGATGAAGTCCAATGGTGATACAACAATGCAATTTTGAGGGGTTCTGACTGCTCTGAGGTTGTTATAATTTTTATGAGAAGTCTGTTGAAAGAAAAATACAGTTGGCGATAAAAGCTTGCAACTAAAATAAAACTTGAGGGTGAAT